>NC_056516.1:9714428-9715559 GCF_014905685.2 Nematolebias whitei | reverse complement strand
GTAGAACAGAGCTGTATGAAGGTGTGTGTGTAGTAGAGTGCTGTATGAATGTGTGTGTAGTAGAGTGCAGTATGAATGTGAGTAGTAGAGTGCTGCATAAAATGTGTGTGTAGCAGAGTGCTGTAAGAATGTGTGTGTGTAGCAGATTGATGTATGAACGTGTGTGTAGTAGAGTGATGTATGAATGTGTGTGTAGTAGAGTGCTGTAGTAAATGTGTGTGTAGTAGGGTGCTGTATTACTGTGTGTTGTAGAGTGCTGTAAGAATGTGTGTGCAGTAGTGTGCTTTATGAATGTGTGTGTAGTAGAGTGCTATAGTAAATGTGTGTGTAGTGGAGTGATATATGAACGAGTGTGTAGTAGAGTGCAGTATGATTGTGTGTGTAGTAGTGTGCAATATTAAATGTGTGTCTAGTAGGGTGCTATATGAATGTGTGTGTGTAGTAGAGTGCTTTATGAATGTGTGTGTGTAGTAAAGTGCTGTATGAATGTATGTGTAGAACAGAGCTGTCTGAAGGTGTGTGTTTAGTAGAGTGCTGTATGAATGTGTGAGTAGTAAAGTGCTGCATGAATGTGTGTGTAGTAGAGTGCTGTAATATTGTGTGTAGTAGAGTGCTGTATGAATGTGTGTGTGTAGTAGGTCGCTATATGAATGTGTGTATAGTAAAGAGGTGTATGAAAAAGTGTTTAGTAGAGTGCAGTATGAATGTGAGTAGAAGAGAGCTGTATTAAATGTGTGTGTAGTAGAGTGCTTTATGAATGTGTATGTGCTAGAGTGCTGTGTGATTGTGTGTGTAGTAGAGTGCTGTATTACTGTGTGTGTAGTAGAGTACTGCATGAATGTGTGTATAGTAGAGTGCTGTATGAATGTGTGTGTAGTATAGTGCTGTATTAAATGCGTGTGTAGTAGAGTGCTGTAGTAAATGTGTGTCTAGAAGAGTGCTGTATGAATGGGTGTGTAGTAGAGTGCTGTATGCATGTGTGTGTAGTACAGTGATTTATGAATGTTTGTGTAGTAGTGTGCTGTATTAAATGTGAGTAGTAGGGTGCTGTATGAATGTGTGTGTAGTAGGGTGCTGTATGAATGTGTGTGTAGAACAGAGCTGTATGAAGGTGTGTGTGTAGTAGAGTGC
>NC_056516.1:9711546-9714328 GCF_014905685.2 Nematolebias whitei | reverse complement strand
TATATATATATATACAATACACTAATAATAATAACTGAAGAATTAATAAAAAGCATTTAAAACATGGGGTCACAGATTAAAAAAACACTAGCTCTGTTTACAGTGTATGAAATGCCTGAGAGAACAGATGTGTTTTAAGCAGAGATTTGAAGTGAGGAAGGGAGGTGGCCTGCCTGATGTTGGGGGGCAGGTTGTTCCATTGTTTGGGGCCCATGACTGAAAAAGACCGATCTCCTCTGAGTTTCAGTCTTGTTTTTGGAACAGCCAAAAGCAGCTGATCAGATGATCTCAGGGCCCGAGAGGGAACGTAAGGTTCCAGAAGCTCAGAGAGGTAAAGGGGTGCGAGGCCATTTAAGCATTTGAAGGTCAACAGAAGAATTTTAAAGACTATCCTCGTATGAACAGGGAGCCAGTGAAGGGAGGACAGAACTGGAGTAATATGTTCAGACCTACGAGTTCCAGTTAAAAGCCGAGCAGCAGCATTCTGGACGAGCTGAAGAGGTGAGATGGAGGCCTGGCTGATCCCAGCATACAGTGCATTGCAATAGTCCAATCGGGTCGTGACAAAGGCGTGGACTAGCTTCTCAAGGTCGGGTCTGGACAATACTGGCTTGAGCTTAGCTACCTGTGTGAAAAGTGATTTGGTTAGTTTAGTCTTTAACATTCCTATGGAGGGAGTGGTGGTGCAGTGGTTAGAGAAGAGGATAGGAAAGTTGCCGGTTTGACCACCCGGAACAACCAGTGTGGGTGAAAAAGGTGAACACCTGCCTCCACCCTCATTTGCCTTTTGACTTGAAGAAGTCTTTAATATCCCTCTACTGTTCAGAAGAAAGAAACAAACATCCCAGCTCAGGGTATTCAAGTGGAGGCCCAGGGGCCAAATCAGGCCCACAGGTGAGTTCAGTTCAGTCCATCAGTGGGTTCATTTTTAAATAAAACTAGATTTTAAACCATAAAACAAACTTATGACAATAACTGCTGAATGTCCGGCCTCTGAGCCAAGCCCCGATCCACCATACGGGCAACCTGGGCATGTGCCCAAGGGCCCTTGGCACAGAGGGTGCCCTCTGCTGCCGGCGGAATTTATTTTATCTTTTATTTATTAGCCGCAACCGAGCGGGCACTCTGCCCTCCCTCATCCGTACAGCACTGAGGGAGGATGGTGAAGCTACTCACAATAACGGTCGCGATGGGGCAGTGACTTTCCGATTTTCAAAATAAAACACAAAACCCCATAAAATTCACATATCTCACCTTATTTTTGTTGCCTTTACTGTAGAAATCTTCCGGTCCAACACCGTAAGTATCAGTACCGCATTTAAATAAAAAAAAGTTATTTGTATTCAGTTTATCAGCGCAAATGCTTTTGTTTAAACGTAAAGTTTACTAAAATGTCCTACCGGGGTTCAGGTACCTGCTGTGATGCTCGCGGCTGCACGAACAACCAGACTAAGCTAAGACTACAGCAAACAGTGTTTTGAACATGGACCCAGAAGAAACCACCCAAAACACTAACAAAGTCCATGCTATATATAACAAAGTCCATGCTATATATATATATATATATATATATATATAATTGGTGTTAGGTTAGACGGGGGGCCCTTGTGAGCTTCAGTGCCCAGGGGCCCTCGGTGTTGCTAATCTGGCCCTGCCCTGAGCTCTTGACTTTCAGTAACTGTGCCCCCTGAGCAGTTTAGTTGAAGAGTCCTGTCCTAGCTGATTGAGTCGAGGTCAATTGGACTCGATTCTTGAAGATGTTTCTCATCCAAAAGGCTTCTTCAGTTCTAATTGTAAGCTGGGAGAGAGCTGACGATAATTAGGATGTTATGGTCACATGTTTCGTTCCCCTCTGTCCTGAAACTGCCGTGTACAGTCAGTTCACAGAATATATCCATCTTACAACTTCATTTTTCTCATGTTTTTCTTTTCTTGGTCTCAGACAGAATGTAGAGGGTTCTAAAGTTAAAATTTGTGTTTAAAATATTTTGTTGCTTTAGTTAATGGGAGTGTACAAGCTTTGTCTTTATGTGTTTTTTCTTTTTTTATATATATATAATTAAGTGCCAAAAAAGAAAATGTAAGCTAGTAGACTGGGCCTTGCAAAAATAAACAAATAAAATAAACAAGTAATAATAATAATAACTAAATAAAATAAAGCCACACACCTGCTTTACTAAGTGTCAGAGATTCTGTTTTACTGTATTTATTGTTTCTAATCTTTAGACACATTAAAACTTGAAGGTAAAATCCATCTTGAATAGGAAGTGAATAATCCCTTCAAAAGGTCCAGCTGTTCCTTAAAGCATCTTGTGCCCCGTTGCCATGTTTGACATATTATTGTTGTAGTTTTGATAAAGCAATTGCCCTTTAATAAAGGTCAATCTGTGCATATTACCCTGGGACCTTTCCAGCCCTGCAGCAATAAAGCTGCTCACTGCTCATGGCATTATGTTTGAGACATCAGACTCCATCAGGTAAAACATGTTCAGACTTCATTTATTTATTTTTTCTTTCTGGGTCAGATCTCTCCATTTGGAGCACATCAGGAAGTAAAACGCAGACTCTAATTTCAGCATTGCTGCTTCAGCTGTCAGTAGATCTTGTCATGGGTTTTAATGTGCTTGTCTGTTTGACAGACAGGTGTTAATGCAGGTAACGCTGAAGAGTCTCATCAAATGACGAGCAAAACAAAGATTATAAATGACGAAGTGGTTGCCAGGCTTAGCTGGAAATTGATTTACCTTTCACGTTCTTCTGTGCACATTTCTAAATCTAAATA
>NC_056516.1:9709785-9711446 GCF_014905685.2 Nematolebias whitei | reverse complement strand
GCTGTTTTATACACTGGTGTACACTTCTTTGCACACTGGTGGTGGTGTGTGTGGGGGGGTTGCGTGCACACACACACACACACACGCACACACACACACACACCACCACCACCACCAGTGTGCAAAGAAGTGTACACCAGTGTATAAAACAGCAACATGTCACTTAGATTTCCTTCCTTTAATTCCATTTAAAACATGTTTCTCACCAAGTGAGCGGGGCGGCTGTGGCCGAGTGGTTAGAGCAGTCGTCCTCCAATGCAAGAGTTGAGGGTTCAAATCCACCAGCAGTCACATGCTGAAGTGTCCCTGGGCAAGACGCTGAACCCCTCATAGCCTCTAATGTGTGTCCCATCAGTGTATGAATGTGATCTAAATCACTGATTAGTCTCTTTAGAATGATGTGTTCAATTATCTTTGTAGAGGTCTAGTAGAGTGATGTATAAATGGGTAAATGAGGCACAGATTGTAGTGTAAAGCGCTTTGAGTGTCTTGATCAGATAGAAAGGCGCTATATAAGTACAGTCCATTTACCATTAACCGATTAAGTCGTGTTTTAGACTGCTTACTGCTAGAGAATCTATTTTAACCTAAAGTGCAGCCGTGGCTGGTTGAGGCTTTACAGCAGACAGCCCCTCTCTTCCAGGTACTGTGTACTGGACAAATAAACTGGACAATATTCTGTCAATTTAGTGATATTTCCACAGTTGTGGTCTTGACTGGTCTTGAAATAAAATCCCGAGTCCTCAATGTCCGAGACAAGACCAAGATCAAATATCCGAGAGATAAGACCGAGCCCATCAAAAAGTGGTCTCAAGACCGGTCTTGAGTACTACAACACTATTCAGAGCCCGAGCTGACCCGACTAATTAACTCTAATTGGAGGCCCGAACCTGTAGCAAACCTGACATGTTATTTTAATTAAACTCTTATTGCGTTTGTAAGCAAATCAGTTTGACATGTTAGTTTAAAAAAATACATATTTCAAAGAAAGGAAGATATAAGATTTATTGTTTATTAACAAGTCACCAAATGGATATCTTAAACAATAGACCAGTGGAGGACTCCTCCGCCGGTCTATTGTTCAGCAAGATGCGTTAATAACTTGCTTGCTGCTGCTGCTGCAGAGCAGGGCGGGCAGGGCCACATGTGCAGTTAGTTGTGCACTGCACCAGCACTACTCTCTATTTTCACAGTCTGATTAACTTCTGCATTATATTTTATGTCTTTCCTCATCCTCAACATAGTAAACTTTCTGCGTCCTCCTCTACAAGCAGATTAACACAATTTTATATTGTGCATTCTCATTTAGTTTTCTTTGTGCTGTGTGATTTGTAAAGCCACACCACAAAAGCCTGAGCCCGATCTGGCCTGCCCATCAAGCACATAATTGTGGCCAAACCCGGCCCGAATTTCGGCTAGGGTTCAGTTCGGGCCATAAATCGCACCTCTACAAGGCAGGAGACACAGAGGAGACACACACTGCATGCTGTGAGGAGAGTTGTAGTTAACCAGGAAAACCTGGAGTGGACTCTTAGTAGGTTGAGAATTATCCTATTAATTAAGTGGAATGGATTTGTTCACCAAGAGGTAGTAACAGCACGGAGTGAACTAATGTTTCATGGTGAACGTGTGTGTGTGTGTGTGTGTGTGTGTGTGTGTGG
>NC_056516.1:9707900-9709685 GCF_014905685.2 Nematolebias whitei | reverse complement strand
TAAAAAAGCAGATTGTTTTTCTTTGTCCCCTCTGAAACCCCCCCACATGACATTAATATAGATAACTATCTAGCAATTTTCTCTCTGAGATCAATGGGGCTTGTGGAGACCTTTTGGCTCTTCATTTGTTTTCAAATTGAAGGTCTTGACAAAAATACATGCTGTAAACTAGTGTACACAGAGCAGGCAGTTCAACCTAATGTTTTGTGGGGGGGTTTCAGAGGGGACAAAGAAAAACAATCTGCTTTTTTATGCTCATTTTGCAAAGTAGATCAGCTATTATTTCATACATGAGCAGACAAGAGGATCTAACGAAACTGTGATAAACTAAGAACAAAACAATGTGCGGTGTGTATGTTTAAAGGCCAAACTGTTACAAAGGAATGAAGCAGTTTGTTTGCTTCACCCACATATTGATCAATTCATGCTCCCTTAATCAGGACTCGGCTTTCTGGGGTCAGGGATTGTGATTTCAAGGCCAAACTGCACAGACATGCCTTGTTTCATCAATGGCTTCATTGTGAGGTTGGGGCAGTGAGACAAACAGCTCTCAAAATTGTGTTTGTGACATCAACCAAGACGTTCTACATGGAGGCCATGAGCCTTTTTGCCTCGTTATGTCAATTAGTAGCTTCATTTGTGTCATTGGTGGATGGGTTAAATGCAGAGACTAATTTTGCCATTGTATGGAAACATACAGTGCTGACATTGTGATGACATTATTATTATTATTATTATTATTAGATTTTTGTCTGTTGCTGTACGCGCATTAATCATGCCAGGATCTGTGTTACAAAAACAAGCTGTTAACACTGCTGTATGAGCATTTAATTAATCTGAAATCTGTTCACACACAAAGGCATGCAAGATGTAAGTGAAGAATGTTTTCACTGAGCGACAGTGAATCCCCAAAGATGAAGTTATCAGCTCTTTGTGCACAAATGTTTCCCCACAAGCATTGGGTTGTGAAGAATGTATGGTCAAGTCTACCTGCGCCTCACACCGCTGACACTTTCTTTCAAGTTAAGTTAAGAGATGTTAGCAATTGATGCTATAAAATATATATCGGTGCAGTTCCAAGTCAGAAAAATCACCTGGAAAATCTCCTGAAGACAAAATGTTTTATTTAGAACAATTCAACATGGTTGCTTCATACTTAAGTAGTAATAACTACAGCATCAAACAACTTATTTGCTTTTCTGTAAGTTTGTAGCTCAATAAATCATTGCAGACGTTATTGAACAACTTCTTTTACTGAACATGTTGTAACCATGTTTGCGTGCACTGGTTTACATTGCTACCGTAATAGTAGTAGTGTTCAGTGCAAGACCTGTGTAGGAAACTATATATGTATAGGATATTGGACTTCTGGTCTGGTCAAACTTCTACCCTTTAACAGGTATTAACAGGCTCACGTATTCTGGACCGGCCTCATCTCAAACATATATAAACCATGAGTTCTTGTAGCTAACTTAATTCCTGACCCTCGACAAAAACATGACGAATCCATAATTTAAATACAATTCTGTAACGTTTATTTTCAGTTTGAATTACGACATGGGAATTATGGCAAACATTGAATATTAATGAACAACCAATAATACTATTTTAGAAAGTAAATTACATAAATGTGAGAGCTTTGAGAGGGCCTTTGATTCAATTTGGACTAAGGTCTAGCTCTTAACGTTATTATTAGTGTAGCGTGCTAAGGGCTAGGTTAGCTGCCCTTGACTACAATATATTTAAATAAACGGGTTCTCTCTTTTTCGATTTAAATTACTGCCA
>NC_056516.1:9705117-9707890 GCF_014905685.2 Nematolebias whitei | reverse complement strand
AATGCGGTCATTTATTGAACAGAATCAAAATTTAACATCAAAACATTGTACACTTGATTAGGTGATCTAGTTCTGATTAATAAAAATTGGCATGTTTTATAAGACAACAGGACTTGAAGGAGGCATCTAGACTACTGGCAAAATAGGAGAGTTTACAAGAGGAGAGATTTAGAGGTTTAAAGAGGAGGATTTAGATGGTTGAAGGAAAGGGTGTGTCTGTTCGGACCGCAGAATGGCACGCTCCCTTCAACACCAGCTCAACTCTCCGGTACACTTCAGGACGTGCAAAGACTTCGCTACCTTAGACGGGGATACCTCCGCTCAGGAACAGGAGTCCATTAGTACGATCCTTTTACAGCGTCTCCGGGCAGTGGCTGGGCATCGTCAGGAGTCGTGCCGGTTACTCCGTTAAACAGAACCAGCTTCCTTCGAGGTTGTAGGGCATTATGCCCGGGAGGGTTCACAGCGAGGCGATGTGACTCCGTCAGAGGTTCCACTCAGATGTGGAAGACTCCATAGTCCCAACTCGACTCAGAAGACTGAAGACTTCTGACTCAAGACTGAGAAGTTCCAGGAAGTGTGGACTCTTAAAGAGTTCTCACTTCCGGTCACTTCAGGACTTCCTGATTGGTTGAAACAACCAACAGGGGGTGGTTCTAGTGACGTCAGAGGGTCATTACAAGTCAAGAAAACAGCAGGAATGTTTTAGAAACGTCCCGTACAGACAGAAAACATGTTATGGCGAAGTGGGAGGAAGCAGATGCCAGTAGCTTCTTATTTACCGTCTGCTAGGTTTAAAAACACGACACTTCGTTCTAATAACTTTTTTCTGACTTTCGACCGACATCACTACTCCTCATTTCAGACAGAAGATCAAAATGCATAATTACTTTGTAAATAGACATTTAACTTGATTTCTAATTTAAATGAGGATTAAAAATCATTAATACTGTTTCACAGTTGATTTAAAATGAGTGGTTCACTTCAACATTTAGAAATGGTATGAACTAAACACACTTTTGATTTATCAAGATATTGTAAAATAGAAATGATAATATAAAAGAAGAGTGTTCTTTCAATTGATTACTTCAGGATACAATTAGAAAGTCTCTGGATGAGCTAATTTGTATTTCTGGATTCAAATCAATGAAATAACAGTTCCTGTCCCAGGAAGGTCTTCAGAGGCATGTTTTGGTCGGAGGCCGAGTTCACTACATTAGGTAAGTTTATCTCAGATTCGTATATTAAATTATGAAATTTAGTTGGCACTGTTTCCTGGTTCTCTCATAACAAGGAAGATGTTTTGTCCTACCGCCCATTCTCATTACCACAGCGGACGCGATGACTTTGAGGCAGGAGGTTCATGTTGTCACCCGAAAATGAGGTTTTCCTTCTAGGACAACGGCTCCTCCAGCTGTGTGTATCACTCCTCAGGGTGTTTGAGAAGTTCAGGACTTCTGGGTTGACTCAGAGCCAACTCTCCACCAGGATGATTTCCTCATCATATTCATTCAACCTTTATTTAGACCAGTCCTTCTCAAATAGTGGGGCGTGCCCTCCTGGGTGGCCCGCAGCAATGCCGGGGGGGCGCATGTGACCCCGGGGAACATTTTGCTGCAGGGATTAGTTTTTTTTGTTTGTTTGTTTTTCACCATTCTCATTGTGTCAGGGTGCGTTCGGCAACTGTTTGCTAAAATCTGTCATCTCTCAGTCTTACTAATAATAAAGTTATGAACAAATATGTCTGTCTTGTCGTTTGGGGAGCCATGCTTGAATCGTGTTGCTATGACACCTCCTCAGCTGGTGACGCTCTGGACGCTTGTCACCCACAGCACGCATGAGACGGAGAATAAACTCAAAGCCAGTGTGGTACCTGCCCCTCTTCCTCTTTTACTTTAACATTTTTTAGTTTTTAGTTTGTCAAAGCACAATTTTTATCTTTTTTAAAATACAGAAGTAATCCAACATTTTTCAGTCAGGTCATCTGGACAGTTTCTTTTGACTGAAAAATGTTGGATTTTATACCTGGATTATTGAACATGGACTTTGTTACAGAAGTAATGTTCACTAAATGTTAGGACTCTATTCTTTGTTAGGACTCTATTCTTGGCTAACAAAATATATTTTGTCATTAAACAACTTAGGTTCTTCTCTTGTGAGCGCGTTCCCCTGAACTGCCCCCCACCCCACCCCCAGCCAGCTCGCTAGCTCTGAGCTCTTTGCAGCTTCTCTGCTGTCGCTGCACTGAGACCAGGTCCAGGTCCAGCTAAACACTGAGCAGGAGCTGAGAGCTGCAGGATCATGTTTCAAACTCTGCTTCAAAATGCTGTGCATTGCAAAACATGCTCATTGTAACCATTAAACCCGACGTCCTCATTTTGATTAAAAAAAACTAACAAAAAAAACCCCAGCACAAATTGTTTTATTCATTTTTGTTTTGTAGGTCAAAGTGTTTTTTATAACACTCCTGTCTTAAAATGTTGTTGATCAATTTGAATTTATTATTATTTATTGATTGTATTTAATTTGATTGTTCAGTATCAAATGGTCACAAATGTTTACAGTTTAAATAAGGATTTTTTTTCTTTCAGGCAAATTGATGCACTTTAAGCCTTTTCTGTTACAGATTATAAAACAATGTTAATAATCTTTGTTGTAAGTTGATCTATATTTCTTTATTTGTTTATTTAATATTAATAAATATTATTTATATATATATACAGTATATACAGTCATACAGATTTTTTATATATATATTTTTTTAATATTATAT
>NC_056516.1:9700495-9705017 GCF_014905685.2 Nematolebias whitei | reverse complement strand
AACAAGTTGTCGGTTAATAGCATGAACCATGCATCCAAGTTCCAATAAATTTGCCTGAGTGCTCTGTTGTTGGGCCATAATTTTCTTCAGAACCTCTCCATGACTGTCCATGTTCTCAGTGTTAACGGATGATGAAGCTTGTTCGCTTCTGGTCTCGTTCTGGGTATAGTCTGGCTGGAGCATTATCTGTTAAGATTCGGACAACCCAGTAGGAACGAGAACCAGAAGCGAACAAGCTTCATCATTCGCTAACACTGAGAACATGGACAATTTTGGAGAGGTTCTTAAGAAGATTATGGCTCAACAACAGAGCACCCAGGCAAACTTATTGGAACTTGGATCTCCTTCTCCCACAGCCGCAGCTTCGCCTTTACCGAGCCCTACCGAATTCAGCCCTGCAAGTCATTCCACAAACCAACAACTGTTTATTAAACCTTCTGAACTTTTTTCTGGAGACCCTGATCAGTGCAGAGGTTTTCTGTTACAATGCAAACTCACTTTTAAGGGGGCTCCCCAGTATTTTTCTTCAGACATCGCTAAAGTAAACTTCTTCATTAGCCAACTCAAGGGAAACGCTCTAAAATGGGCTACTTCATTTCTGCACCTCCATGAACTAGAGACTGTCTTGTGACTCTCTACTCACCGAGTTTTGTAGAATATTCGACCGTCCACTGCAGCAATCCAACGCCGAGAAACGTCTGCTGGGATGACGGCAGGGCCGGCGACCGGCGTCCGAACACGCTCTCGACTTCCGCATCCTGTCGGCCCAAAAAGGTTGGAACGACAGAGCACTGCAAGGTACCTTTTTGAATTCTCTATCCGATTATGTGAAGGATCAAATTGCCGCTCGTGATGAGCCTGCTAGTTTTGACGCGCTAATTAATTTAGCGATCTCCCTCGACGAACGTTTCCCGGAACGGCGTAGGGAGCGAGACTACAACTCCCAGAATCCTTTCGGTTCCGCAGTACCGCCGAGTGGGGCTTACAACTATAGTTCCACCCCAGAAGACTACAAGTCCCAGAGAGAGTTTTCTAACACACAGTTAGATCGGCCCGAACCAATGCAGATTGATCATACCCATTTGACTCCTCAAGAGAGGCAGAGACGTAGAAAATTTGGCTTGTGTATTTATTGTGGGAAGAACGGGCACTTTGTAGCCTCCTGCCCGCTTCAGGGAAACTCCAACGTCCACCAATAAAGAGGGAGATACGGTGGGCACGGCATCAATCTCCCCTCCTTTGAGGCTTACCTTACCTACAGTAATAGTAATCAACCAAAATCGTTTCGCAGTCACAGCCTTAATTGATTCGGGGGCCGAACAAAATTTAATTACTCAAGATTTGGTCAAAGAGTTCTCCCTTCCAGTCAAGGGGATTGAGTCGATCTCTATTGCCGGGGTTACAGGGGAGTTTTTGGCCCAGGTCAATTTTAAGATGGCAGATCTTCATTTAATAACCTCGGGAAACCATCATGAGTCCACTATTTTTTTTGTATTCGAGTCGCCCAACTCTCAATTAATCCTTGGGTATCCCTGGCTTAAGAACCATAATCCCCACATTAATTGGGAATTTGGAAGGGTAGAGAGGTGGAGCGACAAATGTTTAAAGTGCTGTCTTCGATCAGGGGTCTCAAACATGTCCAGGCCCAAATCAGAGTTCTGTGAGACCGACCTGTCTGGTGTTCCATCCGAGTATCACGATTTAGCTCCTGTATTCAGCAAACAGCGGGCCCTATCACTACCTCCACATCGCCACTACGATTGTCCCATCGACCTCCTTCCGGGAGCCTCTCTGCCTTCGAGCCGCCTTTTTAATATCTCCGGTCCTGAGAGGGAGGCTATGAGGTCATACATTGAGGAATCCCTCGATTCAGGGATCATTCGCCCATCAACTTCACCTCTAGGTGCAGGATTCTTTTTTATCACTAAGAAGGATAAGTCTCTGCGTCCTTGCATCGACTACCGAGAACTCAACAACATCACTATTAAAAACAAATACCCCCTTCCACTAATCAATTCCATCCAAGAGCAGTTACAACCAGCCACCATCTTCACCAAATTGGACTTGCGCAATGCGTATAACTTGGTTCGCATTAGACAAGGCGATGAGTGGAAGACCGCATTCAGAACCCCGTTGGGTCACTTTGAGTATCTGGTGATACCTTTTGGGCTCACTAACGCTCCTGCAGTATTCCAGGCTTTGGTTAACGACGTGTTAAGGGATTTTATTGGGGACTTTGTTTTTGTCTACCTCGACGACATCCTCATTTATTCAAGAGACAAGAACGAACACGTTAACATGTTAGAGCAGTTCTGCAAAGACTCTATGAGAATCAGCTTTTTGTGAAGGGTGAAAAGTGTGATTTTCATGCCTCATCTGTGTCCTTTTTGGGGTTCATCTTCGGGGAAGGGTTTTTCAGGACCGACCCCGAGAAAACTAAGGCAGTGGTGGAGTGGCCGGTTCCGGAAACAAGGAAACAACTGTAACGATTCTTGGGGTTCGCAAACTTTTATAGGCGTTTCATCAAGAATTACAGCCGCATCGCCGCACCCCTATCTCAGCTTACCTCCACGACCAGAGCATTTAAATGGACTCCTGAGGCCGACGCTGCTTTTGGTAAGCTGAAGGATTTATTCTCATCTGCACCCATTCTCTGTCATCCAGACCCCACACGGCAGTTTATCCTTGAAGTGGATGCATCTGATACAGGAGTCGGGGCGGTCCTATCCCAGAGGTCGCTCCTGGATGGCAAGGTACACCCCTGTGCATTCTTTTCCCGCCGATTGTCCCAAGCAGAGAGAAATTATGATGTGGGCAACAGAGAATTATTGGCCGTAAATTGGCTTTGGAGGAATGGCGCCATTGGCTTGAGGGCACAGAGACTCCCTTCCTGATTTGGACTGATCACAAGAACCTTACATATTTGAGAGAGGCTAAACGGTTAAACCCCAGACAAGCACGCTGGTCCTTATTTTTTAACCGTTTTAACTTCACATTGACTTTCCGACCTGGTACTAAGAACATCAAGCCTGACGCTCTCTCCCGCCAGTTTTCTCCTCCAGACACTCCTGAGCCGGTTGAGGGCATCATCTCCCCGGTCTGCATTGTCGGAGCCCTTACATGGCCTATTATGATAGAGGTTCGTGAAGCCCACCTGACAGAACCTGATCCTGGCACTGGTCCCCCTGGCACTTTGTTCGTCCCCTCACATATGAGGTCTAAGGTACTCGACTGGCTCCACACCAATAGACTCTCGTGTCATCCCGGTACAGCACGTATGCTGTCTCTTACGAAGAGACATTTCTGGTGGCCCACTCTTTCTAAGGATGTCAAGGACTTTGTTGCGGCCTGCTCCACTTGTGCTAGGAACAAGACCGGTACTCAGCCTCCTGCCGGTCTTCTACAGCCTCTGCCGACGCCCAGCCATCCATGGTCTCATATTTCAGTGGACTTCGTCACCGGGTTGCCCCCTTCAGAAGGTAACACCACTATTCTGACTATCATCGACAGGTTCTCTAAAGCAGCACATTTCGTCCCACTATCCAAGCTCCCGTCAGCCATGGAGACAGCTCAGATCTTGGTCCAGCAAGTGTTTAGGATTCATGGCATCCCTTCAGATGTGGTCTCTGACAGAGGACCACAGTTTATTTCCCAAGTTTGGCGTTGTTTCTGCAGGACATTGGGGGCGTCCACCTGTCTCACTTCGGGTTATCATCCTCAGTCAAACGGACAGACTGAAAGATGCAATCAAGAGTTGGAGACCACCCTGAGGTGCATTGTGGAGTGTAACCCCTCAGCTTGGAGTCAACATCTTGTGTGGGTCGAGTACGCCCACAACTCGCACACCTCTTCGGCCACAGGTATGTCACCTTTTGAGGCTTCACTGGGCTATCTCCCTCCCTTGTTCCCCAGTCAGGAGACAGAGGTGTCAGTACCGTCTATCCAGCACCACTTCCGCCATTGTAGACGTGTCTGGCGCCAAACAAGGACGGCTCTACTTCGCACTGCGGCTCAAAATAAGAGGTTCGCGGACCGTCACCGTTCCGCTGCACCTTCTTATCAGGTGGGCCAGAAGGTGTGGTTATCCACTAGAGACATTCATCTCAAGGACACTCCCAGGAAATTGGCTCCTCGCTTCATCGGTCCCTTTACCATAGACAAGATCATCAATCCCTCGGCTGTGCGCCTACAGCTCCCCAGTTCATTGAGAATCCATCCCACCTTTCACGTTTCTTAAGTAAAACCCGTTTCAGTGAGCCCATTGTGCCCTCCTGCCGACCTCCCTCCACCCGCCCGACTTATTGACAACCATCCTGCTTTCACTGTTCGTACCATTCTGGATGTCCGTCGCCGGGGACGGGGCTTCCAGTACCTCGTGGATTGGGAGGGCTATGGCCCGGAGGAGCGATCCTGGATCCCTCGTTCCTTCATATTGGACCCCAGCCTTATCACCGCCTTCTTCAAAGCCCACCCCGAGAAGCGCCTTGGGTCGCCCAGGGGCGACTCGTGAAGGGGGGGGGGG
>NC_056516.1:9688729-9700395 GCF_014905685.2 Nematolebias whitei | reverse complement strand
TATATATATATATATATATATATATATATATATATATAAATGTATTTATTTGTTGGTTCATTATTGTTAACCTGGCACTAACCTTCTCCTCGCACCAAACACATGCATCATGTAAATTTTGTCTGACTTCTCGGAGCTGTCTTATTTGCTTCTCTGGATTTTCACGATGACAGTCTGGAACAAACCATCCCTCAACTCCAAGACCTTCGACAGTAAATACCATAAATCTGCTGAGAGAAGCAGCTTCAGGTGTGCCATGCATTTTGAACTTATTTTAATTTAACTACAAGGTAACATGAGTGGATTTATATTTCTGTCAAAATGTAAGCCTTGCGCCTTGAATTTTCCACTTTGCATTTTTTCTGTGCTCCTCGTGTTCTGAAGGAAAGTGTGATGCAGCTGAGGGGACGGAGGCTGAACAACAAGCTGGAGCTGTCCACCGCCTTGTTCCTGGAAAGCTGCAGCAAATGTTAAAACGAACTGCAAGTTACTCCAATAAATGCAGGAGTGGTGGTATTAAGATCACATTTAAGGGGAAAATAGCACAAAGTTGCCTTTTTGAAAGTTACAGTAAAGATGTAAAGAAGATGCTGACGTTGATTTTTATGAACTTTTAACCACTAAACAGCTCCGTTCCATGTATCCCCCTCAAGCCAAACAAATTAAAGTTAAAGATATGAACTCAAGAAGGAAATGCTGAAAAGATATTTAGAACTTACATAAATAAATGATAAATGATACAATCCAATATAAATGCACAGTTACTTGCTCAGGTCACCTCAGAGTTTAGTTCACTGAGGAAAGCATTAAAAAAACCACAGAAAATGACTTTTCCTGTATTTTCAGCTAAATGTTTATCAAATATCGTGTTGCCTTTGCATCAAACATCTCTCACGTCCTCCCAGTCTTCTACTTGACTTTGGTTTTCTGGACTAAAGTGGTTTTGTTCTGCTTTCAAATCATTGTTTTAATCAAACAGGAAGCTTCACTCTCCATGCTCTAAACACATGTAATAAATACTTTATGTTTATTTTATAATTACTTGAGTTAGTTTGGCACATTTTCTATCCTTTGCTTAAACATTTGCCTAAACTTTAAAATATTTTAAAGAGATAATTCAGATTTTGTTGCTTTGAAAGTATGTGGAAAGGTTATGAACAATGACTATCTTACCTGTTGTAGATAGATTTTTAACCTCAATTTGAAGAAATGGATTTTAATTCCGACCAGATTCATGAGCTGGGGCAAAACTAAAATATATTCCTCTTGTCTTAACACAAGTTAAATCTTAAAAGTTAATAGCCTTTTGTATGAACGCTGCTTTAAAAGACATTAAATTACTTGTTTACTTATGTGAATTTATATTGTCAATGGTCTTCTGGCAGACATATTTTCCTTGATGTGCTACAGCTGGCTGCTTCTGCTGCTATTGAAATAAGTGAGCAGTGTTATGAAGGTAAAGTATTGCTAGCTGAACAGCAGAGGAAAAATTATAAAATAGCAACTGAATAAACTTTTTTTGACATCCAAGTTGTGTAAGATGGTAGCAGTCCACTTCAGCTCCTCAGTCTGGTCAGAATTAAACAAATGGTCTCCAAACTGACTGAGGTTGTTCAATCAGTTATCTACAACAGGTACTATATTAACTGTTCATAACCTTTTCACATAACTCCACTATGAAAGATCTAAACTGTTCCTTTAAGGTAAAAAATGCTTCGTTCTCCCAATAAAAACATACATTTTTGTAATACTTTAGACAGAGGTTTCCAAACTTTTCTATGCCATGGCCCCCCACACAGCATTAGCTTCTGGCCGAGGCTCCCCCTCGCAAATCAATAATCAATGCTACAAAATATGTAAAGAAACATCTAGAATGTTTTAATTTTATTCACTACATTCAATTAATTATTACAGCTGCTGAGCATAAAAATGTTAACTATGTTAAACACTGAATTATATTCTCACTTAAGTGGCGCTGAAGTTTCGAAGGTTTAAAACACTCGTTTACGAGGGTCTCCAGACAGAGGACACATTTCAAGCAATCATGGCCATTTCTCTGTAGGACTGAAAATCCATGCCTAATGTATGTTTCCTCATACCTTCAAATTTCAGCTGGCCACGAGTTCTTTAGTTTTTTGCAGCAGTTTCCACCACAGCAGGGCTGCTGGTCGGTTCCTTCAGTCTTTTTAGAAACTTCTTCATTGTGTTAGCTTGAAGAGCTTGATACATTTGACTGGCAGCCAATCAGAAAGATGAGCACGGTGAAATGATTTCAATATATTACTATAAAATATATTTTTAAATAATTATTGAAAAATGGGTTTGATTTATTTACAGTAATTAAAAAAAATTAATTAAAACAATATATTTTTTTATTTTAATTTTTGCCTTTTTTTAATCCTCTTCTCTCCAGCTTTCTGCGGCCCCCACTTTGAAAATCACTGCTTTAAAATTTAAAAAAATGTGTGTACAATATTCAAAGCGCCATCTACACAGCGCCATCTAATGACCCGGCATGGTAACTACAGAGGATTCGGGAGGGGTTTGGGGGGGGGATACCATTGAATGCATGTAAACACAAAATCCATCCTTGTCAACACGAATCTTTTCCTCTAATTAACATACGAAAAAACTAAGTTTCCCCCCATCGTGTCCGTGTAAATCGGGCCTTAGACAATAGAAGCAGCAAATAACCATTAAAAACGTGTCCTAAACTAATGTCAAACAAACATGTGGCTAACAAAGGACAGCTCTCCTCTCATTAACGTTTTTAAAGCTTCAGCTGATTTACATGCAGCTGATTACAATGTTTTTCTTATCGGCTGATTTAACATTTGGGAGCTTATTTTAACAATTCAAATGTGCTCATTCAGCCTGCCGGGTGGTATGATGTTCATTTGAAACTGTCACAAGACATTTGGGCCTCTTCAATGGAAACAGACCACTCAGCTGTGTTTATTGTATTTTTGTGATGTAATCTGATTAATATTCCTTTCTTCCGATCCCACGGACAAGAGCGTTTGTTAATGGACGTGGGCTTTGTTCAGTCAAATGAGCTACTCCCTCCCTGACGGTGACGTCCTCCCTCTAATTTTCTGTTTATTTCCAGGAGCAATGGATCGTCACTTCATACCAGCAGCCTGAGGTTGTTCAAACTGTCTGTCACCAAACCAGTGGCATTTCTCTGTTTCATCATCCAAAAGATAAAAGGTTTCAGAGGACAACGCAGCGCCAACTCAGGGTTTGGAGGTTACGGATCATTCATCCATCCATCCATTATCTTTACCCGTTTGTTCCATTTTGGGTCACGGGGGTCGCTGGTGCCCATGTCCAGCAATCACTGTGCGAGGGGCGGGGTACACCCTGGACGGGTCGCAAGTCCATCACAGGGCCACATAGAGACAAACGAGACAAACAACCATTCACTCTCTCACTCACACCTAGGGACAATTTAGAGTTACCAATCAGCCTAACATGCATGTTTTTGGACTGTGGGAGGAAACCGGAGTACCCGGAGAAAACTCACGCATGCACGGAGAGAACATGCAAACTCCTCCCAGAAAGGCCCCTGGACCGGGGTTTGAACCAGGGACCTGCTCGCTGAGAGGCAGCAGCTCTACCAGTTGCGCCACCGTGCTGCCTGGTTACGGATCAAAGAAAACTCATTTCATCCGTAAAAATTACTTTTAAGAAAATAAAGAGAAATAATACTTTAGCATATAAAAAATACATTTGTCTGTTGATTGAAACAACTTCAATTTAAAATGTCGTTAGCTAAAAGAAAACAAGAAGTCTGCAGGGTCTGACCGTTCAAACTTTGTGTTACACTACGATAAATAACAAGAACAATCGTGCAAATGTTCCCAGACTTCCAGAAACAACCAGTTATTAAATAAGAGCTTCAAGGGCTCCAGTTAATGAAGACGTCTTCAGACCAAGCATTCCCGCTGCAGAGATCCTCAGAACAGTTTTATAACTAGCCTCAGAGGACGGTGGCAACTGAAGATAAAAGTTGATTCTCAGTGAAATGGTCCCACAGGGTCGTCCTCTTAATGCTGCAACCCGAATCTGCATGAAAAATTAATTGACAGTTAATTACCAAGATTCTGATGTGGTGTTTAGCAGATTTTGTTCCAGATCAACGTTTAGTTTTGGCTGAGCAGCTTTAAACAAACCACATACTGAGGCTTTACCAGAGACATGCGATGACTCTCAGCTACTGCCACACCAGAATGTAGCTCAACATCTATAAAACTCACTGAATTAGTTTTAGTTTTAATTTAGTTTATTATTTTTTGAATATGTAAAAAAAAAAAAAGAAGCATAATGCCAAAACTTTTTGTTTTATATATTCAAGGGGGAGGGTGGAAGTATAAACTTATCAAAATTCCCACTCCTTAACCACTTACATTTATTACTTGTGTAATCCATACATACAGTAGAACAACTAAACCCATATTTAACCATCAATATAGTATCTAATTAACTATAGTAGATGAACAATTATTATTCCTTTAACTTCACGGAAAAAACAAAAAACAAAGCATCAATAACTAATAACAAAAACCCCCAACAATATTTGAATAATAATATTATATAATATATTCAGCAATAATCATATGTTTATATGATAATTTGAACAGTTTTATGTTTGGACATTGTCTAAGTTCAGTTTTGAAATTTTTCCACAGTTTGACTTCACTTACTGATACACAGAAGTTTTTTCTAGTAGTTCTGAATTTGCATATTTTAAACTGTGATTCCCCCATAACGTATACATTTTCTCCTTAATTTTAAACAGGTTTTGAATGTTTTCCGGTAATTGTTTATTTTTGGCTTTATAAAGAATTAGAGCTGTCTGTAGTTCAACTATGTCAATGAACTTTAATAATTTAGATTTAACAAAAAGTGTATTAGTGCTTTCTAAATATTACACCTTATGGATTATTCTTATTGCTCTTTTTTGTAGTATTGTTGTCTGTAGTGTAGTTTTGTAATTATTGTCCCAGATTTCTGCACAATAACTTAAATAAGGTAAGATTGGTGAACAGTAGAGTACATGTAATGCTTTTTGTTCTATGACCAACTTGGCTTTGTTTAAGAGGGCAATATTTCTTGAGATTTTACTTTGAACATATCTGATGTGTAGTTTCCAGTTGAGTTTATCATCAATAATGACACCTAGAAATGTATTTTCATGAACTCTTTCAATATTCACTCCATCTATTTGTATTTGAATTTCTGTTTGTGATTGACAGTTCCCAAATAACATTATTTTTGTTTTGTTCAGGTTCAAGGACAGTTTATTTTCATCAAACCACATTTTAAGTTTGTTCAATTCATTAGTTATATCCTTTCACAGTTGTTCCATGTCATCTCCAACACAAAAAATATTTGTATCATCAACAAATAGTATACTTTTCATAATTTCAGGTACAATATATAGATCATTTACATAAATTATAAACAGTTTGGGACCCAGGACTGACCCCTGAGGAACCCCACAAACAATGTCCAAACATCCAGAACAAACATCTCCCAGCTTCACATACTGCTCTCTGCCTTTCAAATAGTTTTGAACCCAGTCTAGTGCTACTCCCCTTATCCCAAAGTGTTCAAGTTTTTTTATTAATAAATCATGATCGACTGAGTCAAATGCCTTCTTGATGTCCACAAACACTCCAACAGCATTTTTCTTGTTTTCCATCGCAGTAGTTATCAGTTTCTAAAATGGCTTGCATTGTTGATCTTCCTGATCTGAAGCCATATTAACTTTCACTGATTAATTTATGTTTATCTAAGAATGTTTCCAGTCTGTTATTAAATAATTTTTCTAATATTTTAGAGAACTGTGGCAGCAGAGAGACAGGTCAATAGTTGGTGAAGATGTTTGTTCCCATTTTTGTATAACGGCAATATTTTAGCTATTTTCATTTTACTTGGGAGTGAACCAGTTTGAAATGACAAGTTACTAATATATGCAAATGGTTTAGAAATCCCCTCAATGACATGCTGTACCAGTTTCATATCAGTCCCATGTAAGTCAGTAGACTGTTTATTATTATATTTATTTACAATATCGACTATTTCTTTTTCAGTCACAGCACCGAGGAACATTGAGTTGGGGGTTCCTGTTTATTATTTTATTTAAATTTGGTTCAGTAAGTGGCAGCTCAGGGATCATTTTAGATAAATCCGGTCCAATATTAACAAAAAAAATTGATTAAAACTGTTAGCTATTTCATTCATATTATAGTTTTCAATATCTTTATCATAAAATAATTGGGATAATCCTGTTTATTTATACAATATTTTATAATACTGTTTAAGATATTCCATATTTCTTTAAGATTATGTTTATTTTCATCCAGTTTTTGTTGTAATATTCTTTTTTGCAAAACCTAATGATAGTTATCAATTTATTTTTATATTTTTCATATTTAGATTCCGCTTCCTTAGTTCTTAATCTTATAAAGTTTCTATATAATTTATTTTCCTTTTTACAGGCTTTTTGCAGTCCTGGTGTGATCCAGGACAACTATAATATTTATTCTGTTTATTATACATCTTGATTGGACAATGTTTATAATATAATTCCAAAATACATCAAGAAATGTCTCGTATGCACCATTTATGTCTTTTTGTTGATAGATATTATCCCAGTTTTGCGCCATCAAATCACTTTTTAAATGTTTTATTAATTCTTCTTTTCTCACCCTTCTATATAACTTTTGGTTTTCTGATTTACTAGTATTATAATTTCTGTCCTAAACTGTAAAAACAGGTAAGTGATCACTGATATCACTGACTAATAGTCCTATTGATTTATTTATAATGTCATTTGTGAAGATGTTATCAATCAGAGTGGTCGAACAGGCTGTAACTCTGCTGGCTCTGGTCATTTTTGGAAAGAGAGTTCAACTTTGCATTGTGTTAATAAAATTCTCTGTAGACTTATGATTATTGGGGTTAAGTAAATCTATGTTAAAGTCACCACAAATAAATAGAACTTTGTTAGTTTTCCCAGTAAATGATCGCTCTATCCAGTTATTGAAATGATCTAAATTGGACCCAGGTGTTCTGTAAATGCAACTTATAATAACATTCTTATCCTTCTTTGTACAGATTTCTATTGTTATACATTCAAGCATGTTATCAACCACTAAAGTTATTTCTTCCAATAATCTGAAATTCAATGTTTTTTCAACATATATGGCAACTCCACCACCACCTTTAGTTTTTCTGTTCATGTATCTGAATTCGTATCCATCCATCCATTATCTTTACCCGTTTATTCCATTTTGGGTCACGGGGGTCGCCGGTGCCCATGTCCAGCAATCACTGTGCAAGGAGCGGGGTACACCCTGGACGGGTCGCAAGTCCATCACAGGGCCACATAGAGACAAACAACCATTCACTTCCTCATGCACACCTAGGGACAATTTAGAGTTACCAATCAGCCTAACATGCATGTTTTTGGTCTGTGGGAGGAAACCGGAGTACCCGGAGAAAACCCACACATGCACGGAGAGAACATGCAAACACCACCCAGAAAGGCCCCTGGACCGGGGTTTGAACCAGGGACCTGTTCGCTGAGAGGCAGCAGCTCTACCAGTTGCGCCACCGTGCTGCCCGAATTCGTATCTATCTAAGTAAAAATCTGTTCCTTTTTCTGTATTCAACCATGTTTCACATATTGTGATTACATTAAATAAATGTGGAAAAGAGTGTAAATATTCCTTAATGGGATTAAAATTAGCAAACAGACTTCTGCAGTTGAAATGGATTATTGACAATTTGTCCTTGGTGGTGATGTTCTGGTTGAATTGTTCTTGTGTATAGTAGCAGCTGGTGTTGGTGGTGAAGAAGAAGTTCATGTCTGGATCAATATCATTTCCCAAATCATTTGATTTATGGTCAGTGTGTTCAAATAGTTCTACTTGATCATGTACATGACTCCAGTGTGGGAGGTTGTTTCCAAAAGTGATTGAATCAGATCTTGTCATAATGTGTGTGTTAGTGTTCACCTCCAGTGATGCCTCACTTGAATTTATCCAGCTCCTCCAAACTTCTGATCACCAGTACCTTTGCTTCTTCGGGGGTTCCCAGTAGTTTGATGAATATCTTGCAGTTTGATGTCCATGTGTTTTGTATTTTCTTCTGCTTCCTCAGCTCTCTTGCCTTCTTGTCCATGTCAGCGTTATTCTTCGAAAGATGCTCATTTAGAAAAACATTGGATCCTTTCAGTTTTCTTCCCTGTCTGAGTAATGCAGTCTTGTGTTTTCGGTTTACAAACCTCAGGATGATGGCTGGCTTGTCAGCTGCATTTCTCCTTGGTAACGGGTGACACGTCTCAATGTCCCTGCTGTCCAGGGCAATGCCTTTGGAGTGCAGGAAGGCAGCAACCTGTTGCTGCGTCGAAGCAGCATCCAACTCTGCGGTGCCGTGTCTCCCATACTGTCACCGCTCACAGCCATGGCATAAGACCGTGGTTTCACGGATAGCCCAGTGATGATGATGTCATTTATTCTCATGCAATGCTCCAACTCCGCAACTCGGTTTTCCAAATAACCTCTTGTCTTTTTCAGCGTTTTGAATTTTTAAACGCTTTACCTCCTCAACCAGATCCAAGATGTTATTTTGTTGCAGCCTCATTGCCGAAACTTCTGTTGTGAGGAAGTCCAGCGACTTTTTGATTTCATCCACTTCGTCAGCTGTCAGTGGTTTATTCGGACCCATGCTGCTTTTCTCTGTTGTTTGATTGTTTCAGAATCTGTTTATCGCAGTGGTCTTTGTTTGAAATTCAGTTCAACTGTGCACCAAAAACAAACTGACACTAAATTCTGCTCATGTTCGTCTTCTGCTCTCAACGCCTCCTCCTTTTAAAGGATTTTATAGTATTTGTGGGAAATACTGTAGAAAAAACATCGAATGTAGCTGATTCACAGTCAGCAGTAAAGAAAAACAACTGAACACGTTTAGTCTTTCGTTCTTTTCCACAAGGACTTATGTAATTACAAGCTGTCTGACAAACAGTGTATGCTTTTTGTTTGTCTGTTCCTCGTAAGAGTTTGGCGCCTTTTTTGTGTTGACAAATGGTTCTTATGGCAGCCATGTTGAATTGGGTCAACTCCAAAACATAAACAGTTGTAGAAGAATGTCCAACAATTAATTCCTGAAAGTTTCATTAAAATCTGCTCAGCAGTTCATAGGATATTTTGCTAACAAAGTTGACTCAGTAATCAAAGGCAAAGCATTCAGTGCTCACAATATGTTTTGAGTATCAGCCTCAGCTACTACCTCATCTAATATTAGATGTGTATGTAAAACTGGCTGAGTTGTAGCCTTTTATGTGTGTGTGTGTGGGGGGGAGCTTAGTTGACCTTGGCAGCCATCTTGAATTAGGTGTTCCTCCAAAAGTTAATCAGTTAAATCAGATAGATGCTCGTCCAGTGACTTATTTCTGAAACTGTAATTAAATCTCCTTATCTAAACATTATCACCCTTCGCCTTCGGGGGATTGGGTAATAACAACATGGACAGGAAATGGGCAGCACGATGGCTTAGTGGTTAGCGCTGTTGCCTCGCAGAAAAAAGACCTGTGGTGTTTCTGTGTGGAGTTTGCATGTCCTCCTCGTGTTTGCGTGGGTGTTCTCCGGATGCTCCAGTTTCCTCCCACAGTCAATAAACATGCTGGGCTGCCGTCAGGCAGAGATCTGTGATGGGATTTTCCTGGTTAAATAAAAGGTTAATAATAAATGAATAATAATAATAAAAATAAAAGCATGAGCTGTGTGTACGCTCAGCAACAGGCACAACATGGCTGCACGAACCAGAAGCGTTAGTGAAGCAGACGTGATGCAAATCAAAGGAAAAACGAGATCAACTCCTTTAGATCAGGGATCCCAGTCAGACAGGGGACTGGTCCCAGAGGATGAGATCAGACCAAACCCTACAGCCCACACACAAACTTTAACAAGGCAGTGAGGAGCATCGTGAAGAAACGCCTCGTTCACTGGAAAATGATTGGAGCAGCTCCAGGATGAACTGGGACCAAATATTCTGAATAAAATCTGACTTGAGGTGGGAGGGAAGGAGGAAAGAGGCTGACAGAAGCATCACTGCTGCAGCACAATGCAGCCACGGCACAGTCGAGTCAGCTCAGTGGGCACTGCCAGCACCGCGTGATCCAATAAGGCTTCAAAATAAATAGCAGCATGAACTTAGAGCCTTTTTTACTCATTCGATAAAAAGAGTCTTAGTTCTGCTTGTAACTGTTCTCAGTCATGTTCTCCTAATGGGATCATAAGTAAATATGGAAACACATTTCCAGGAAAGCATTTAAACATTTTTCACTTCCTCCTGACATAAATCCTGCTCCGTACAGTTACTGATGTTCTGTACCAGCAGAGAAATCCCACACGTTGTATATTCAGAGTGGAGTAAATACATAAACTCTGCGTGTGCATTTTGTTTGAAATGCTCAGAGAAAAAGACTCATTTCAGTCTTCATACGGAGCAGAGGACCTGTACTTGTTGAGGCAAATCTCTGTCAAACAACAAGACAAAGACTGATAATCTCAGATTACACACATGAAAAACATTAACATAAAGGAACATTATCGAACAATTTCAATTTGTTGTTCAGGCTCTGATGGCGCTTCAATGAGAAGGATTTATCTTGCTGTGTGTGTGTGTGTGTGGGGGGGGGGGGGGGGGGTTGAAAATTGGAGTGGTCAGACATGATCACACTCCAAAATATTACATCCAGCTTTACATTTACACACACCAAGGAACTTATTATGCAATAATTTATCTTTTTGACGAGTAGTTTCCATGTTTAAAATGGGGTTATATTGAGTCCTCATGTGGAGTCAGTATCTTACATGAGCATTAACTTTTTTCAAAGTACATTTTTTGTTTAGATGTTGTTTAAAGAATTGGGGAGAATTGCTTGGGAGGACATCAAGCTAAAAACCTTACAGAAAGAGGACTTTAATAATTACAACTCTTCTTAAGCTAATGCAAAACAAGTTTCATTTCTCACCGTAGTTTGAAGTTTCACCTTTGCTTCAGACAATAAGAACTGTTTATGTATGTATGGAACATGTTCTCTGTCTGTCATGTTGCAAAATGGATGTTAAGTCAAATTCAGCCACTATTAGATTAAAAAAAAATGTCAAGAGGTGCAAAAATCTATAAAACAGGATTTAGTAAAATGTTTTTTTTTTCATTCAACCTTTATTTAGACAGGTAAATCCCATTGAGCCTCGAGGACTCATTTACAAGAGAGACCTGATTTAACAAAGAATGATGACAACAATGGACAACAGCAACAACAATAAACAATTATAAAAAGTCATACTGCAGTTTTGTTTTGTTTTTTTTGGTTTTTTTTACAAATAGGATGGCTAAAAGAAAAAGGTAACACAAAAAACAGCTAGATTCTAAGGCGAATGTAGAAAACTAAAAACAGGAACATGTCAGCATTGGACCCTGCCAGGAGTCCAACAGATTCTTAAACCACTTAGAGAGGTCAAGGTCGAGAGCTTCAGATCTTTTTGTAAGATATTCCAGGAAACAGGAGCAGAGTAGGAGAAGGCCCTTTTGCCTAGTTCAGTTCTCACTGAGGGAACACTGCAGGTAATAATGTCCTGAGAGCACAC
>NC_056516.1:9682762-9688629 GCF_014905685.2 Nematolebias whitei | reverse complement strand
CATTGCCTCCGGTCTGAAAGATAGTTAGAGAACCAACCAATGGTGTGATCTGAGAAACCAATTTCTGAGAGTTTATGACACAAGATGTTATGATCCACAGTGTCAAAAGCTTTAGACAGGTCTAAGAAAAGTGCAGCACAATAATCTTTAGCATCCAGTGCTTCAACAACATCATTAAGAACCTTCAGTGAAGCAGTGGTTGTGCTGTGTTGTTTCCTGAAACCAGATTGATGTGGAGGTAAGATGTTAAATGAGTCTAGGTAATCTTTGATTTGAGAGTTTATCAGTTTTTCTAGAACCTTGGCTAAAATGCAGAGTTTAGAGATTGTCGATAGTTGTTCAGTGAGGTGGGGTCTCCTCCCTTCAGCAAAGGAAGAACAAATGCTGTTTTCCAAGTGTCTGGGATGGAGTTTTGTCTTATGTAGCGATTGAAGTTGTGGGTCACAGGGACTGTGATGATATGAGCAGCCAGCCTTAAGAAATAAGGTGGAAGTTCATCTGGACCTGCAGATTTTTTAGGATCAAGATCTTTTAACAGTTTATTGACCTCACTGACTGAGAATGGAGAAAAAGAGAAGGTGTGATTAACTGAGGATTGACTTGTAGGAGGGATTTGATTTGTAGAAGTTTGGTTATTAGGGGAAGTGGATGATTTTCCATTAGTAACTGTTTCAAATAAAGAACTAGAAGCAACAAAATGTTTGTTGAAACAGTTCAGGATCTCGTGCTTATTTGACACAGGAACAGAGTTAACGAGAATTTGTGCTGGGAGGTCAGATGACTGGGGGGTGCCTGAGAGAGATTTGATGGTTTTCCAGAATCTGTTAGTGTCATTTAGATTTTTGGAGGTCTGAGATAAGAAATAGTTGCGTTTTGCTGCTTTGTCAGCAGTTGTGCATTTATTCCTCATCTGTCGAAAACTCATCCAATCAGTGTCTGAGTCAGATTTTCTCGCTGTGGCCCAAAGATGATCTCTCCTGTGCAGGAGGTCAGCTAGCTCTGGAGTAAACCAGGGGCTGTCTCGTCCCTTTATCCTGAACTGACGCAAAGGAGCATGTATGTTCAGAAAATAAATGAAACTATTATGAAAATAGTTCCAAGCGGAGTTCACGTCATCAGTTAACAGAATATGATGCCAGTCAAAGTGAGACAGATCCTTGAGGATTTAGTGAAACGTCTACATTTTTGGTGGTTTTAAATGTTTTTCATAAATGAAAAATTGCTCCTAAATAGGTCCTACTCGTTAGTTTCAGTTCTAAATGAGAATTTCTGCCTGATTCCCTCACACTTCTGTCTATTGCAGGTAAGATAATGACTAGCTTAGCTCCAAACTGCTTCAAAAGTTGATCCAAACACAGCGAGTTTTACAGATATTGATTTAGATATTGATCCCCGACACTCATCAAAGATATATTCCACAAAATCTTCATGTGATTTTTGCAGTTAACAAATAGGACCAGTGTTCCCTCTAAGCTCTGCGCCTGCACAATCACCTCATACATTTTCTGCGCACAAGAAAACCTATGCTGCGCAGTTGCGAACTGGCCACAAGGTTATCTCCCGTTTTATAATAAACTGCATGGAAAGTGGGGGATGGAACACCCCCCCCCCCCCCCCCCCCCGGTCAAAACAGAGCTGTGTCACACAATTTGTCATGTGATGTGTATCCAGTCAATCAGCATCTTCTGGAGTTTCAGCAGCGCTCAGTTCAAAGAAGCTACGTAGCTACAAGCAACCATGACTTCTAGCTCTTTTCCAAGCTGCATATGTCATTGCATACTGAGGAATACTATTTGGCATTGTGGATTTATCACAAAAGTTTATGGTCGTACGACGTCAAACAAAGGCGGTAAGTAAACTAATCCCACGACCTGTAGTCATTTCTATCATGCTAAGTGTTAGCAAACAGTAGTGCTCAGTGTATATCTGGATGGTCAAAGGAAAAGTTTATAAACAGTGGTGAGACAAGCCATGTTGTATGGTCTGGAGACAGTGGCGTTGACAAAAAGACAGGAGAAAGAACTGGAAGTGACAGAAATGAAGATGTTGAGGTTCTCCTCAGGAGTGACAAGGATTCAATTCAATTCAATTCAAAACTACTTTATTAATCCCAAAGGGAAATTATTTGTTGTTGTAACTCGTTATCCTCATTTCATTAAGATAAGTTATAGATGCTGATGGCTGTAGACAGGAAGGATCTCTTGTAAAGGTCCGTCCCACAGTGGATCCTAAGAAACTGGCTGCAGATGCTGTCCGGTCCATCCACCCAGACTCTGCTGGCCTCTCATTTCCCCCGGGCTGTAGGATCGCCCGAATGCTATGCAGAACTCCTCCCAGATCGATGGTCACTCCTCCCAGCAGTCTGCTGAGCTCCTCGTCGCTGCGGACAGCCAGCTGTAGCTGCTGAAGGACGATCCTGTCCTTCCGCTGTCATGAGCCATGTTTCCTGCTAGTTCCAGGGTCTCAGTGGTCAGGCACTCGAGCACAGTTATCAGGTAGATGAGAATGCGTCCACAGAACATCCTTTTCAACTCATTTGAGATTTGGGGCTGTAGTTGAGATACTATTTGAGCTTTTGAGATGTTAATCAGCTGCTGTTGGTTGTAGAAAACTGCCTTGCTGCCATGGTTACACATCATAACAAATGTCCAAAACTAAAAAAGTTTAAGTAAAAATCCTTGCAGCTGCACAGCGTCTGATACCAGAGGAAACAATCATCCAAAAAAAGTGCTTTACATCCAGAAAAAGAGGAATTAAAGTTTCCAAAAGCAAAATCTCAGAATGAAAGTAACAGAGCTGCTCCAACATGCAGCCACCTTGAGCGGCGCAATTCTAGAACCACTCTGTTTCTAGGATGGATAAGATTAGGAATGAGATCATCAGAGGTACAGCACAGGTTGAACAACTGGGAGCTAAAGTTAGAGGACCAGACTGAGATGGTTTGGACATGTCCAGAGGAGGGACAGTGGATATAAGGATGAAGGAGAAGAAGGTAGAAGGAGAAATGCATCTGCCAGGAAAAAGAGGAAGGCCAAAGAGGAGATATATGGATACAGTTAGAGAGGACATGGAGGTGGTTGGAGTGAGGACAGAGGATGCAGAGGACAGAGTGAAATGGAGGAGGATGTCTCACTGTGGTGACTCCTGAAAAGGGAAAAGCCAAAAGAAGAAGTTTAATATGTTGTGTAATGTAAAATTTGCTCTTACATACTGAATTTCAGTGTGAGTTCTTGCCCTGTGCTGATCTGCAGCATGAAAACATCCACTGCAGTAACTATTTGAAGTTATTAGTAGCTTAGATTTTTTTTCTGTCTTCTTTGCCTCAATGTTGGTCAATAAGAAATAATGCCTCACTAAATAATAATGCAATAAATAATAAACGCTGTGAGCTTCACTACCTCCACATTTCAGCTATTTTTGTTTGTTAGTTTGTTCGAGGTTAGCTCACCCTGTGTTACATTTCCTCGTGGGTGGAGCGATCTTACTGTTCATGTAAAATATTTGATAATGTTCTTATAGAAACAATTCCTGAATGTTGTTCATACTGTGTTAATGCTACATGTTTGTCTCTTGACCCTACAACTGGGTAAGGTTAGAGTAGACCTAGCCCACTCCTGGAGTTTTAATTAGGTATTTTAATCTACTAATAAACATGATGGATGATGATCATATTGTTTTATGCTAGGCCATTGGTAAGAAGAAGTGATTATTATTATTGTTTCATATTAGCAAGTGATCTCCCCCCCCCAAAAAAAAAAAAAAATTACTTAGGCTACACTTTGTTTCTTAGACTGTGACTAGGATGTTCATTCAACTTTTATTTAGACAGGTAAATCCCATTGAGCCTCGAGGACTCATTTACAAGAGAGACCTGATTTCAACAAAGAATGCTGACAACAATGGACAACAGCGACAACAATAAACAGTTATAAAAAGTCATACAATTTTTTATTTTATTTTATTTTTTAACAAATACGATGGCTAAAAAAAAAAGTAACAAAAAACAGCTAGATTCTAAGGCGAATTTGTGAGAGAAGCAGGGCGTGCTCTATTCACACAAGGAGAGCTGTTGGTCAGACTACTTCTTGTTCTGCCATTAACTCTAAAATAGTTATTGAATCAAGTGTTACTTGTGTAGGTAAAACTAGATGTTGAACAACCCATTAAAATACACCAGAATACGGGAAATGGCATCTAATTTTTTCAAAATTTTCTGGGGGAGGACCCCCAGACCCTCCCTACCAGTGTAACCCCCTTTGTCTGTCTGTTAGCAAAATATTTCATGAACCAGTAAATGTATTAATTTGAAACTTGCAGAATTAGTACAACTACTACCAATTAACTTTTGGTGTCAAACGGATTCAAGATGGCTGCCATCGCTAATTGAGCTCACCTGAAGTAGCTTTAACTCAGTCGAGTTTACAGATACTGAGCTAAAACTTGTTGTGGTAGTAGCTGAGAATCAGTAATGGCTATTCAGAGTCCATGCCAACTTCTCCCTGCACATTATGATGCTTTAAGCTAAAAAAGCAATGACATTTATTTTTGAAATACCAAAACATGTTTCTGAGCAGAAGGAAGACGATGTCCAAGTGCAGTTGTGGTGTATTTTTTGTTGTCAAGTTTTGTCACAATAGGAACAATTATTTTATTATTTGTCATTATCTGACGTATATATCTCTCTTTGATGTGTGCAGTTGGGAAAAGACAGCTTTTTGTCGTTCGTGCACAAAAGCCTTTATAGATGCAAATCATATCACATAAACAAAAAAACTCAGTCGCATCATATTAGAAACTCCAAAAGAATTTTATTCCACTTCCACACATCCACTCAGACACTGCTTTTCTTTCACAACCGACCATGACTTATTTCAAGCTATAGAAGAATAATCCATGCAGATCAGGAAGTATCTTCAGCTCCTTCCTCGGCGTATTGTTCAGCACAGCCGCCGCAGCCTCAGCCCGAGCCTCATACACACAAACAACAACTGCTTCACTGACTTTAGGCAGCTGTTCCGCTCAATATGAATGCTTATCAAAGTTATAACCGTTTCACTAACATATGCTAAGGAAGTGAGGAGAACAATGCTTCATAAAGCTCAAGAACCAGTGCTGGGAGTTGGGAAAGATGAGTGAAAAATCCACCCCTGACTGGAGGCAGCAGACTGAGAGCTCCTGCACAATTAACTGGACGGAAACCAAAACCCACGCCGAGGTTCCCAAATCATTAACGAACTTTGGCAGGGAGATTTTCAACATCCCTGAATAACAGACCTAATTACAAAGCAGAGGATGCAGCTCTCCTCCTCCCATTTCCTTAATGCAAAACACTTTATAAAGCACCAGCTGCTGCAGCATTAATCCACAGTGTCAGGGATTGTCTGGGTATTTTTACACAACAAAATACTATTTTAGTCCCCTGCATGCTTTATGTGAGATATATAACTTGTATAAGGTTCAGTGACTCCACAGTGGAGGTGCATCATCCTTTAAAAATGCCTCATTTTCTGTCTGCTGCAGAATATTTCTCTCCTTCATTTACAAGACTAATTCAGCACTATCTCCTGTTAAATGTAGTGTCACATGGGAGATTACTTCTTTATTACCCTGTTATTGGTCATCTCCGAGCAGGAACACCTTATTAAGATGGATTGAACAAAGCATGAATGTTTGATTGCAGTTCAGAGACCGGTGATGGAGACGATCAAATACATCTCATGTGCAAGTATCCATGCTCACATATCACGTCCTGTTCAAATAATTTAACTGACAAATAAAAAGAAAATATTTGTGCAAGAACAACAAATAAAAAAAAGTTTTTATTATATATATATATATATATGTATGTATATATATATATATATATA
>NC_056516.1:9679608-9682662 GCF_014905685.2 Nematolebias whitei | reverse complement strand
TATATATATATATATATATATATATATATATAACAGTCTCCACCAACGAACAGGCCCTCAGGACAATCTATATATGTAAATCTTTGCATGTATTTGTCTAATTTGGTTTCTGGTTTGTTCATGTAAAGGTTGTGTTCTTATGTATACTTCATTTGTTTGTTTTGTTGTATACTTGCAATTCACTTAAATAAATATTTTTTTAAAAAGAGTGTCACTGCACAATCTGTTCTGAAACTGGCAGCACGATCCATATTGTGCGTCCGTACTCTGGGCGCAGGAGAGTTGCGCCCAGAATAGTCCTGTATATTGTAATGAAGAGGAGCTAACTGTGCATGTTCAAGTTTTAACGAGAGTCTATGGGCAAAGATTCTTGCACCCCCAGGGCGGAAGTACGTCATCAATCAGAGACAACGTTTTTGAAAGAAACAACTTTACTCATAATTAACTATAAAATATTTATCTTACACAAATAAAAATATATACATATATTTCAAAACATTTTTATTTCATTATTTATTTTTTATGTGTTCAAGGTAATATGGTGAGTGGCGTGAGCGGTGGGGCGGGGCCTTGCCGCCCTCTATTGGCCAGCCACCACTGACGTTGTTAATTGTTCATTTGAAGAAGAAAAATGTGCTGCCTTGTGATCTCATCTCCTGCAAGCCTGCATTATTAATGTCTTCTAATGAAAACTTAGACAGTAAATTTTATAATTTATCACTGGAAGAGTTTATTCAGCTGATTATATATATATTTCCAGAACCCTCATACAGCATGTTTGTTTACTATTGATGGTGTAATTTCAATTATAATGGTGCAAAAGCAACATTTTGGTGCAGATATCTTAGTCTTGTTTGTTCGAGGACCTCTTAAAGAACTTGCTTTTCTGGAAGGAATCATGTCACACATCACTTTCCTGGTCAGATTTTGTATACTAAGATCATTTAATCATTATGTAATCATTCCAGTAGTTAAAGCTAGTTTGATCACATCTTGAAAGTAACATTTTGTGCAATGCACGTGGCATAATAAGATCCTGCTCTGTTGGTGCTCAGAATATGTGTTGGGACCGACTCTCAACTTCACCTCGAGCCTGATATCTTTCCACTGTCTGAAGTATAGCCATGTTTGTGTTGCTATGACTGATCAGCTGTGGCGGCCATCTTAAATCGGGTTTGCGACAAAGGTAACTGGATGTAAATGTACATTAAAGATTGGAGTTTCAGTAAAATGTCACACTGGTTCCCAAACTTTTCAGGAGCTAACTCACAATATAAAATGTACTGACTTGGAGCTTCATGCATACAGGCTGCCTTCAGGCACAGGCCTCCCTTGCAGAAGCGATCTGTGATCTCAGTGGGGTTTGCCTGGTTAAGTAAAGGTTAATAATACAAATATTGGTAATAAGCCAACTGAGCAAGATTATAATCAGAGCCATCATCATTTGAAGACTCTTCGATTGGTGTTTTGTGACCACAGTGAGGTTCAGTGGACAACTTTGGGAACTTCTGCAAACTAGATCATCTGACATTTTGCTAACAATCAGAGAAACAAACACACACATGCACAGAATAATTATGCTCACCTGCCTGTCATGATGGCAGGTGGTAATTGTGGGTTGTTGTTTTTTTTTTTCAAATAATGTTGACTCAAAAGTTCAGATCATCTTTTCAGCAGAACTTTAATGAGTTTAATGTTTGGGTCTTAGTTTCACTATTTATTGAAACAGACAAAAATGTAGAAGATTGAGGCTAAAAGTTGTGTTTTATAGAGAACAGGTGACACACATGCATACATTGACAGAGGTGAGTCTATGTCTCCCATTTCCTCCCCTGTCCAACGTATGATGCCATTACCATTATCTGTGTCGTGTTGATGGGGGCCATTTTCAGCCCTGAAGGTGCACGGCCAGCAAAGTGCACTGCAAATTGCCCCACTATTAACTAATCAGTGACTGAACGCACGTTGATGCGCCTGATGTTCTGCACTCCTACCGTTACAGACAGCCTCATAACACGTAGTTAGAAACGCTGAGTTTCAGCCTCACAAATTAATCTTCTGAGTCTTGACTGTAATTCAAATAAAACTAACTTCCTGATTTACTGAACAAGTCCATGAAAATGACTGATGCCCCACGATCAATTTTAAAGTTGTAAAGCTTTAATACAAGTTAAAGCTCATTGATTATTAAAAGCCAATAATTCTTCATCTTTCCTCAGAGAAAAGGATCCAACTGACTTCTCTGAAAATATATTTACATTTGGATTTAAACTGGTCTATATTTGTGTTATTGTGAAGATTTTGATTTAAAATTGCATAATTTTGATTTTTACAGGTAAAAGATAAACCACAGGACAAACAGCAACTACTAAAGGCAATTCATTTAAACTCATGAAATAATGTACTAAAATAAATTACCTTCAAATAAACATCATGACAAATTATTTTTACAATTCTACCTTTTAATATTTGAATCTTTCTCTTAATGACAATTAAAATATTTGATAAATTAATTAACTGTTTTGTTTTTAGAAAATTTGGATTAAATTGTTTTGATAACCTTCAATTAAAACCTGTTATAAAAACATGAACATTTCCTTTTTATGTTTAGTGCTGTTGTGAAATAAACGTTGCAGTTTTAATTTTTCACATTCTAAAAATTATGCTAATATGTAAAGATTATTTCTATGTATGTTAAAAAAATTATATCTTGAGTTATGGTAACGAATTGAAAGAATAGAAAAAGCGAAGAATGAACAAGAAATTGTGATGTATTTAGATGAAGATATATATATATATATATATATATATATATTTTTTTTTTTTTTTTTTTTTTTTTTTTTTTTACTATGAACCACTGAATGAATTGCTATAAAATTCTCAGGAAATATTTTTGCCACTAGTTAACTTTTCATGCCAACCCAATTCAAGATGGCAGCCACAGCTAATCAATCTTAACTAACACCAAAATGAATGTAACTCTGTTAATTTTACACACACACACACACACACACACACACACACACACACGCACACACACACACACACACACAC
>NC_056516.1:9672994-9679508 GCF_014905685.2 Nematolebias whitei | reverse complement strand
GAAGCATCCTGGGCCTCCATAACACCTCAGCAGTGCCACAGGCTGATTGCCTCCATGCCACGCCGCATTGAAGCAGTCATTCATGCAAAAGGATTCCCGACCAAGTATTGAGTGCATAACTGAACATGATTATTTGAAGGTTGGCGTTTTTTGTATTAAAAACACTTGTCTTTCATTGGTGGGATGAAATATGCTAATTTTTTGAGACAGGCATTTTGGGTTTTCATGTGCTGTATGCCATAATCATCAGTATTAAAACTATTGAAGACCTGAAATATTTCAGTTGGTGTGCAATGAATCTGAAATATATGAAAGTTTCATTTTTATCATTACATTATGGAAAATAATGACCTTTATCACAATATGCTAATTTTTTGAGAAGGACCTGTAAGTGACAGCTCGAGTATCTTTAAGATAAAGTTCATTCATTTAGCTTTGTGTTCCTGCAGTCCTGCTTCTCGTGACTCTATCGATTGGAACCAACCCCCGGGTCACCTCAGCATCTGTGTCGTCAACCTGTGAAGACACCTCTGGCTCAGTTCTGTCCTGACTCTTTCCAACTCGCCAACTACTCACATCCACTCCTTCATCGAACGCCTTCTGACTATACGCTGATTAAGCTTTTCAGTCTTCTAGGACATGGTAAATTTAAAAAAGAAAAAAGTTAAAAACAAAACAACCTTCTGACTAGAGTTGCATTTGTAAAAAAAAAAACCCTGTAGTATGACTTTTTATAATTGTTTATTGTTGTTGTCCATTGTTGTCATCATTCTTTGTTGAAATCAGGTCTCTCTTGTAAATGAGTCCTCGAGGCTCAATGGGATTTACCTGTCTAAATAAAGGTTGATTGATTTGGGCCCAAAAAATCCGACCTGACCCGGCCCCAACCTATATCCATCATTTCCAAACCCCACCCAACCCGACGAATTACCCCAACATTTTTAATTAAGCTTTGACTGTTTATAGAGTTATTAACAGTTGGCAGACGCACGTCTGAGTAAAGTGGGCAGAATCGCTGAGGGTGTGTTTGTCCTTTCATGGCTGTCAAAGAACATTAAACCTGCTTCTGCCTGCATTCTGCATTATTCAGACACGGACCCTGCTCTGCTCCTGCATACATTTCAGATGGATATTATGTGATCTCACCTGTTTGGGTTGGAGGCGGCGCACGTCCGCTGAGTGCAGCGCTGAATGAACATCCATTTGGGCTGATGGATCTCTGGCAGTAGTCCATCTGAAGTTTAACTGAACTTTTTACCTCTTCCAAGGCCAGTCAGCGCGCGGTCAAATGGCTGCGTGTGGCAGTTCATTGTATGGCAGGCCATGTTATCATATAATTGGATCGTCAGCCGTACACGTTCGCTGACGCAATCAAAAGCCCAACACCGAACCGGCTCGCACGTTATTATGGCCCGGCCCGGTCCGAATCGGGGTTGGGCAGGACCGGGCTCCGGGTTCGGGTTAGAAATGGCAGCTCTACTTCTGACACCTCTGGAATCCATCACCCTCTTCTATCCTGCAACAACAAAGAACCAAAATAAGATTCAAACATCTACTGAGAACCATTAATTCCACCTATCATTTACCCAGTACTAATTATACCAAAGTATTATTTACCATCTATTGTTCCCTTACAGCAAGGTCTTCATCTGAACACTGTAAATAAAGAACAACTTACCTTGAGTCTCTTTTCCTCAGTATGATCTGGGTCAGAAAATGTATTGAAATCTTTTTTACCCTTTAATTTATTTTGATATACCAAAGATTTGCTGTCAGCTAAACAAACTGTAATGCTGCAGGAGTTGTACAGATTTTGTGCATGTACTGTCAGTGGTGAAAAATGTTCCTTTATTTTAATCTTATCTTTATTTGTCTTTGCCCAGAGGAAATGTAAAAATAAAGACCAGATCACTGCCTGGGACTGATCCTGGTGGTATCCCAGGAGTCTCCTGCTGTTATAAGTTTTAATGCAGTGGTTCTGTGTGTTGCCTTTATCAAACTGTTTCTGTATGACATCAAGTTGTCTTCCAATCATACGCTCGTTTCCTCAGTTCTCTTTGGTTGCTCTTGATTTCCTTTTTATGCAGCAGAGAAACCAGAAAGGTCTGAGTAATGCATCATAAGAAGGTATTTCTGTTTGATTTCTTTAAGGCAGGATCATTTTCAACAGGTGAAGACTCTCTATACTTTTTGTTACATCACAAGGCCAACAACCATTTAACTCAGTGCGTCTGTGTGAATGATAGGCAGGACAACGAAGTCTGTAAAGCAGTTTTGACACATATTTGCATGAAGACTCAGAAGTGAACATGCGCAGCGGACAGATTCTAAATGGTAAATGGACTGTACTTATATAGCGCCTTTCTATCTTATTTCAAGATACTCAAAGCTCTTTACACAACAATCTGTGTCCTCATTTACCCCTTCATACAGCACTCTACTAGATCTCTACAAAGCTAAATGAACAAATAATTATAAAGAGACTAATCAGAGCTTTAGATCACTTTCATACACTGATAGGACACACATCAGAGGCGACGAGGGGTTCAGTGTCTTACCCAAGGACACTTCAGCATGTGACTGCTGGTGAATTCGAACCCCCAACTCTCGCATTGGAGAACAACTGCTCTAACCACTCAGCCACAGCCGCTGAGTGGTTAGTGTAAATTCTAGGAACCACAAGTAAACCTGCAGCCTGAGAGCAACATGCTCTGTTAGGAAAATATGGAACAATAAGATCTGTAACATAAGATGGATCTAGGTTGTTGAGAGCTTTGTAGGTTAGATTTTGAATTCAATTCTGAAATTGACAATGAGCCAATGGAGAGAAACTAAAACTGGAGAAACATGATTATTGAATTCATTGATTACATATTTGCACCGCAAGCAATAAAATCTCCCAAATTTTGTCACTAAAAATGGGACGCAACTTGAACGAGACGATTTTAATCGGTCACACCTACCTAATTTGTGAAAATAATTTTAAGAACATATTTCAAAATCAAATACTGATGGTTCCCCTTTGAATCTAAAAAATAAATAAATAAATAAAAAACAAGGATATACAGAAAAATCTATATTATGAAGCCAAATTTGGCCTTAATGTATTTTTATTCTAGCTTTAGCAACAATCCAAAATTCAATTTTGGGGAATCTCAATGAAGCCTGAGTGCAACAGTGTCTCAGTAACCACAGTAAATGTGTCCCTTCTGTCGCCACACAGAGTCAAGATGTGAAGGAGGAGCTGCTCTGCTAACACACGACTGACCACAAAGTAGCATTCCTTTAAATAATGTCCATTACCTGCTGCTTTGCCTGCCAAAGTTTTAAAAAGATTTTTATATAGTGCTCAGAGTGTGGGGGGAGTGGTGGCGCAGAGGATAGAGAAGGTGGGCCTGTGATTGGAATGCCGCTGGGTCAACTCCCTGGACATACATCATCAAAATGTAGGTGGGCAAGGTGAAGAACACACATCTGCTTCCACCTTCACTTGCCCCACTCTGGGTCCTTGAGAAGGCCCTTAACCCCCACCATCTGCTATCCGGGTACCCTAGATAGCAGCTCTCTGCTCCACACAGAGGGTTGTGGTAGCTCAGTGGTCTGTGGTTGTGTCAGGAAGGACATCTGGCGTAAAAGCAATTGCCAAGTCTTAGTGAGTTAGTTTGCTGTGGCAGCCTCTAAAGAAGGGAGCAGCTGAAAGAAGAAGAAAAAAGTTAGTGCTCATGGCATCATGCACCCGACTTTTATGCCCCTCCTGCAGGTGGTGGGCCCACAGGAAGGCAATGCTGCTCCTTCGGGCTAAGCCCAACTGGGCCCCATGGGTAGAGGCCAGGTCACCAGGTGCTTTCTGAGAGCCCCTCCCCCAGGCCTGTCTCCAGGGTGGGGCCCCGGTAACCCACGTCCGGGCAAACGACACTGAGTTCCTTGATTTGTGCTGTCCATCAAAAGTCTTCAGAATTGCTCTTTGTCTGGTCTGATGTCACGTAGGACCAGTCTGTCCTGGGAGACCCACAGCATAGCTCCTCAGCTGCACAAACTCCTCCACCACGATAAGTTGGTGATTCAAGGAGAAGACTGCTAAACCTTTGGAGTCAATTCAGTTCAAGCTATTACAGATAAATGACTGTAGCCAGGGCTTAATTTGAGCTGGATCCTGCCAGAACAGGATCCGGGAACTCTCTTATTTTGACAGGGTGCGTTCCGGTCTGTTTGCTTGGATCCAGTAACTCTCAGGCTTACTAATAATAAAGTTATGAACAAATATGACTGCTTTGAACGAATAAAAATTATATTGGATATGTAATCTGAAAATAATTACATGAACACTAATTTTAAACACAACCGCTACTTATGAGCTTCTTAATATCACATACGAGCTGCCTCTTCAAGTAGCATTTACGTCTCTGCCCTTAAAAAAACTTCTGCCTCTAGAAGAGTGGTGGGGGTGAGTGCTGAACGAGCTAACCAGTCGTACGCAGGCAGGAGCCCACTGGCAGCCACCATGAAGAGACGGAGGAGACACCTGGAGGTTTCACATGTGGAGTCGAACAGTGAATTCAGTGGAAAAGAGTCGGCTCAGAACCATCAAGTAATGGTGGGGGGGTGGGATACTTGACAGAAGCAGAGTGTTTACAAATGTAAGTAAACGTAGATGTTTAACAACCCGTTAAAATACACCAAAATGCAGGAAATCACATCTACTTTATTCAAAATTTTCTGGGGGAGGTCCCCTAGCCCCCCCCCCCCCCCCCCGCTATTTGCATTCCAAATTTGAGCCCTGATTGTAGCCAATGTAAAAACGTCTATAAGTCAGTAAATTGTACAGCTTGATGAGGTAGTAGCTGAGAGTCATTCACAATTACAGCACATGCTCTAGGACTCATATGTGTCAAATTCAAGGTCCGGGGGCCAAATGTGGCCCTCGTTGACATCTGGCCCCCAAGATGATGTGTGAACCGTAAAATACTTCTATCTCTTGAATTTTTTCAGTAATGTTTGATTATGATGTTGAAAAAACAACAACATCAAATGAGACCAGTCAAACTCTTGTTGAGGAACCTGTGACCAAGAAAAGATGCTGGGTATCTGATTTGAGTTCATGTAGATTCTGAAATTGGCCCTTAAGTTTAAAAAAAGGTTTTAATTTTGGCCCCTTTTGTAAATGAGTTTGACACCCCTGCTCTAGGTGGTAAGAGATAATGAAATATCTTGTGAGATTACTGGTACAAGCTGACTCACAGTGGATCACAGTGACCGGGTCTTTGTGGGTTTAAGGAGAGCACTTCATCGCAGCTTCATCACGAGATAACAGAAGAAAAGCTGAAGGAAAACAGCTCGGAGTTGATAACACTTCCATTTAAAGTGCTGGTTTCCCTGTTGCTGTGAGGCCAGAGCAAAATGCCTTCTGGAGATACACAAAATGGAAGTAATCTTCAATCAGAGGTACTTCTGATGCCATTTATTGATTAAAAGGTCAGCACAGCTGAAAACAGGCCTGTGCATCTTAATCAGTCTAAAGGGGTTTGCTATGATGAATTATTACTGCATTTCAAGAAAATAAGTGCTGAATATGTTTGTTAGGACCATCAGGATTCAAGTCAGTCAGTAGTTAAAAAGGAGACTCTTAGTCAAATGTTTTAGGGATTTTTTTTACTAAACTTTGGATCAATTCAAGGAAGTCACGGATCTGCAGACATATACACACAGTCACGTACAAATACCCCGAAACACACAAGATGAGCGTGTAATAGCAAGGGTACAAGGGCGACAACTTACTTAAGCCTGAGTAATAGTCTTGTTCATTAAGGGAGACAGAAATCCCCTGAAGGAATTCAGCAAAGTGGGAGAGCCATAATGTAAACTTTTAGGTCGTTGACTTTGAGAAAGTAGCTGACCTCTCCCCTCAGCCTCATCTTTCATCCCGTTTCAGTTTCATCATTTGCACGAGCGATCGTTGGACAGTCTTTTAAAATACACAGGATCTAAATTTGTGGTAAAACAAAAATAATAATAATTGCAAATCACACCATGATTTCAATAAAATGCCATTAATGTGTGCACAGAATCATACATTCTGTATGTGTATTAATGCACGAGAGAGGAGAGAAGAGCAACCTGTGGTCCCCCTGACATGATGAACATGTTTAGAGGCAACTTCCTGCTCTGATTTTAGCCTTCCTTTCAGAAAGGCAACACATCTGACATTTACAGTGTTACACATGATCATGTTTCTTAATCTAACTACAAAGAACACTCAAAAGATTATAAATGTTTCAGCCAGGGGTCACTGGTCTTCCAAATGTTTGGAAAATAATTACTTGGATTCCAGCATGGACCATAATTGTTTCTCTCAGCTTGAAATTTTCTTTTTTTACAGCCCTTCTTCTTTTGTATTTTTGCCCACATTTTCTATGAAGTGTATAAAAATATGTGTATATTTGCTCCTGGCCACAATGAGTGTGAGAGAAATTACATTAAGAAGTGACACACTGAAAAGACAAAAATGCTTAATTTG
>NC_056516.1:9662142-9672894 GCF_014905685.2 Nematolebias whitei | reverse complement strand
GTGTGAACTTGATGTATTTATCCACAGAGTTGATGTGGTCAGTAAAATGTTGGACTTCCTGAGATTTAATTTTAACCCAGGTGTCGTCAACATACCTGAACCAATGACTTGGTGGTGTCCCTGAAAAGGACGTCAAGACTCTCTTTTCTACCTCCTCCATGTACAGGTTGGCAACAATAGGAGAAACTGGAGACCCCATAGCACACCCATGTTTCTGCCTATAATATTGCTCCCCATATGTGAAGTAGGTTGACTGCAGGCACAGTTTCAAGAGTTGACACAGTTGTTCTGTGGAAAGCGTGGTCCTGTTGCTCAGAGTGGTGTCTGATTTTAATTTTAAACTGACCACCTCTACTGCATCATCAACAGGAATGCACGTAAAGAGTGATGTGACATCAAAAGAGACCATTGTTTCATCAGTCTCCATGATGACATCCCTCACCTTATCCATATTACGGCAAAGACTGGTTCATCCCAAAGATCCAGTCCCCCGGCACAAACAGAGCAATGTTGTGTATGCTGTTCAGTGTCAGGAGGGCTGTGATCAGTCTTACATCGGGGAAACAAAACAACCACTGGCCAAAAGGATGGCCCAGCACAGAAGATCAACATCATCAGGCCAGGATTCTGCAGTCTACACTCATCTCCAGGCCAGCGGTCACTCTTTCAGGGATGAAGATGTTCACATCCTGGATAGAGAGGAACGATGGTTTGAGAGAGGAGTAAAGGAGGCCATCTTTGTGAAAAGAAATCGTCCATCATTAAACAGGGGTGGAGGCCTACGTTTTCATTTGTCCCCCTCTTACAATGCTGTGATTGCTAGTATCACTCAGCCCTCTGTGAATAGTAAACAGCCATCAGTGTGCTAATGATCCATTGTTAGGCTGATGGTCCTTCTTGAGCATGTGAGCAGTTGGTTTTGGTTGTCAGCAGCAAACTGGTTGATCCACTCTGAGAAGGTGCTATTTAAGAGACTGAGCTGAATACAGCACCTCAGACTGAAGAAGTCTCTCGGACGAGAGACGAAACGTTTCTACATTTTTTGTTGTTTTGCTTTGTTTTGGGTTTTTTTGAATGTCCAGAGGACCAGATTTAACTTTTTTAGATTTTTCTACCTGGATTATTGAGCATGCATCAGGATAAAATCTGAGAATGTCCACAGAAGGGAAGCAACCAAAATAACAAGAACATTTTCATATTTGACCATCAAATATGACGACTCTTCATGGCCGCCCTTTAAAAACCATAACAGTCTAAGTCTGGTTTCCAATTTGAATCTTTGGGGTCCACTGTCCTGCATATTTGATGCTCCATGCATCAACACATCTCATTTAAATGACTGGATCATTAGCATGTTGTATACTTTTCTAAACTTGCAGAGGAGTTAATTCAAACATTTGAATTAGAATAAGGTTTGTAAACTCTATAATCCAGGTAGATAGCACAAAATAGATAGAACAACAAGCAGAAGGAACAAATACCCCCGACCATATCTGCGGTGGACGTGGTCTCCAGCTACAGGTGTGTACCTGAACAACAACCTCAGCTGGAGCAACAACACCACCAGCCTGATCAAGAAAGCTCACCAGAGACTCTACTTCCTCAGGCGGTTGAGACGAGCTGGTCTGGGAAGCTCAGTCCTCACCTCCTTCTACAGGTGTGCAGTGGAGAGCATCCTGTGCTCCAGCATCAACATGTGGCATGGAGGCTGCACATCTGCAGAAAGAAAAGCTTTGCAGAGAGTGGTGAAGGCTGCACAGAAGATGTTGGAGTCAGTCTCCCCACCATCACAGACATCTACACCTCCAGATGCAGGAAGAGGGCCACCTGCATCATGAAGGACCCCACTCACCCAGCACACACACTTTTTGCCCCGCTCCCCTCTGGAAAAAAGGTTTGGGAACATGAAGTGTAGAACCACTAGACTGAGGAACAGCTTCTACCCTGAAGCTGATCTGTTTCATGTTGCTGTGTTCATTCGTACTCAGTTGCTCATACAGACTCAGATGGTGCAAAATCATTAAAAATAATTTATTTTAAATAAACAATCCATGGCTCATTCATCAATCAGCCAATTGTGTCATGTCCAATGTTACTTTGAAAATCTGCGAAATAGCGAACCCATGATAAATGAACCGAAAAGTAGCGAGGGACTACTGTATGTATGTGTATGAATATATATATGAATATATATATGAATATATAAATAATTTGTAAATCAAGGCTGAGTATATTTCTCTGTTTGTCCATATACAGTACGTTGACTGTTGTCCATGAAACAGAAGACACACAAAAACAAAGGCTGTGGCTCAGTGGTTAGAGCAGTCGTCCTCCAATGCAAAAGTTGGGGGTTCGACTCCACCAGCAGTCACATGCTGAAGTGTCTCTGGGCAAGACACTGAACCCCTCATTGCCTCTGATGTGTGTCCCATCAGTGTATGAATGTGATCTAAAGCTCTGATTAGTTTCTTTAGAATGATTTGTTCAATTATCTTTGTAGAGATCTAGTATAGAGAATGGGTCAATGAGACACAGATTGTAGTTTAAAACGCTTTGAGTATCTGAATAAGATAGAAAGGCGCTATATAAGTGCAGTCCATTTACAATGTAATGTGATTATTATAGTCGGATGGCTGTGCTAGTAGTTAAAATATAAAAGTAGTAAACCTCTACCTAAAAGCAACAGGTAGTAAGAATTCACACAACTATGCATGATTAAACCAAATCTCAGCCTTAATTTACAAATGATTTGATTTTGTCTTATTTCCATTAAGTGCAAATGTTTTTAGTACAGGTGGAGGACCTGTTTTTTATAGACAAAGATGTCCATGATGTGGTTCAAACTGGGCCACAGTGTGGCTCTGCCTTTACTCACTGATGTTCAAAAGAAAAGAAAAAAGATTTTGTTTTTGTAAAGATTTGATTTGACACAACACTGTGTAAAGTTATGTTCTAAATAGGAGACACTTATTGCATTTTCAGTGTTGCCTCTGGCTTCTATTCCTCTGTAAGAGGGATGACAAATTGTTATTATTCACACTTGGTGTATATTATTTTTCTCAAAATGCTGCAGCGTTCATACCAGTACTCTCCGTTATAATCTGATTACAAATCACTGAGCCAAAAATATGTACTTTCCAACATCAGAAGTAGGTCATGGTTTTATAAAATACTAAAAGAGCATTAGAGTCACATGCAAACAGTTGGCTTTAACTCTTTTTTGCTGATATTTAAAAAGAACACTGATGAACATTTTAGAATTGAAATAAATGATGAAAACTATCTGAATTGTCTTTAATGTTGTGCAGAAGATGCCCAGTGCTGCACAGCTTCAGAAGGAGTTCACTCTCCAAATATCATCTGAACCTACCTCTGCCTGGACATGAATACACAAACTGTCTGGTCGTTTTCTGTACAGTGAGTATTAAACAGAAGCAACACTACTGGATGTTTGACATTAGGCCTTAATGGGTAGATATTATTGTAACACGGACCACAGCACTACTTATCAAGGCTTGTCAAACAGCTTCAATTTCAAACTGGAACGGAGTCACGTGATACCCAGTTATCGCCGGACTAAAACCGTGAAAAGAGAAATGTGCAACAAGCAAGCAAAGCTTTGTGGGAAATACAACCCAGAATAAATTTTGGATCCTTTATTTGCTGTTCAGCCTTTCAGATGGGATCCCCATCAGTGTGGCCTTGTTCTTGTTTGCACTTTTGAAGAGAGGAAAATAAGAGTCCTATTTGGGACATTTAACGGGAACTGGGAAGCTGTCAGACTGGTGGCAACTGCAAATACTTCACTGGTTTTCACATTGCATGTTCTAGCTTGCTGTGATAAGACTTAAAGTGAAAAAGCAGAACTAAGTTAGAATCAGCCTGTTCTTAAATGCTCTTGTCTAAATGAGAATGTATGAAAGGATCCAACGTGGCTGCAGGTACTGAAAGAGGTGATCAAAGGCAACATGTTCAGTCTGCTCCCAGCTGGTTCACGACTTACTTAGTTGATTTATGCCTGCATGGTCTGCAAACTTTTCTCCTTCAAGTGTTTATACAAGTGAAGCTAATTAGTGCTGCTAATATGAGAGACTGTTCTTCATCGTCAGTGCCGCCTGTTGCTGCATTATGGAGGACTTTCTTTATCTGCAAACAACAACTTGAATTCCTTTATTCAATTCACTAAAGTGAATTAGTCTGTTTCACACACAATTGCTTTCTTAGCAAATAAGTCAAGCTGAGGTATGACGCTCACAGAAACGCAGACAGGTGATTGCACGTAGCTGTGCAAACAAAGTTAGCAATCCTGGAGCCACAGCAAACCTAGCGACATTATTGATGCCACGCTGCAGCTGAGAGCTGCACACACTGCTTTGTGCTGCAGCTGACAGATGAGGGCACAGAGTATACATTTCTCACACCCACACACAGGCAGAGCATACATTTTAGCACGGAGAAAGCATTGTGTTGGATTGAAACTGTACTTTATGAGCTTGTTTCTTCTGAATGATCAATAAAAGGTGTCTGCACAGAGGGCTGCATACACTTGGCAATATGTGAGCGAGAAATAAGAAAACAGAGTGGAGCAGACAAATTTCGTTCTAAGGCTTTAAAAAAACACAGAACTAAAACAGCAGTAAATATTTGGAGCCCTGAGCAACAGAAATCTCTCATCACAGACTAAATGTAGGGACCAAAGCATGCACCCGTCACCAGCAGGTTCCAATTTATGGCTTCATGTGTTTCTTTTCTTATTCTAACCCAGCTCTGCTGTCGTGACTCAACACTCCAGTCCGTCTAATAACTGTATCGAGTACGTGAGATTTCTGTGTGCATTTAATTTTAAAGCTAAGGAGTAGCTCTTTGCCTCTGCTTGAAGCTCTGGATCACGCTGCTCTTTGGATACGAGTCTACGACTGTTTAAACACTGGAAGCATTTCCCAAAATAGGGTGACATTTGCTAACATCCTGAGATAAATGTTTGCCAGAGTCAGGACCAGGAAATAACTCACTATGTTGTTATCTCATGATTAATTAAATGGCCTTCCTCCTCACCAAACTAAATAAAGTGACAAAATGTAACCAAACACATGAATTCAAGTAATAAATTGTTCCACATTCATGCCAAGAAGATGCACTTATATGTCTCTTTCTTTTATTTTTAGTTTACTTTACAAAATTTAAATAACATTCCTTGAAGGAATGCATATCACCCACTGTAATGCACGCCTAAGTTCTGCTGTCTCTTGGAGTATGTGATGGGGATAACTCTCAGTTACTACCAGATCAAATTTTATTTCTGTATTTGTAAAACTGACTGAGTTATAGTCTTATTTATGTTTGCTAAGATGGATTATCTGTGGCAGCCTCCAAACCTTAATCACTTGTTGAAGTGCAGTCAGTGTGAGTGATACTAAAACCCATCCATGGGTTCTTGAGGTATTTTGCTAACAGACTCGCAGGGTTGACTCTAACAGCTGATGCCAAAGTTTTAAGCAAACATCTTGCATGATCGTTTAGCTCTCAGAGTATGTCATATAACTTATTGCACCAAATTGTCACTCTATTTAAAATTCCTGACATGTTTGTGCTTGCTAAAGTAAAAAAGTAGCTTTGGCTGCCATCTTGAATCAGGTTGACTCCAAAAGCACACACAAATCATGAGAAAGGATGAAGACAGCGTCACAGCGGAGGTTATGAACAATGAGAATTCCAGCCCGTTTGATTTTGCTTAAAACAGCTAAGATTAAAACCAACATCAGCAAAAACAAAATGTGAGGATTCAAAAGATGTTGGTCTTGTCATCACTTTGTAGGATTCCAGTATCTTCAATTCAATTCAGTTTATTTATCTAGCGCCAAATCACAACAAAATTGTCTCGGGGCACTTTACAGGAACATTCACATACATAGAAAAGCCAACTGCTGCTTCCTTAGATAGCGAACTAGTAAAATTCTCTATCTAAGGAATCCAGCAGACGAGTTGAATCTTGGCTTTGTTGCAGTCTCCCATCCTGAGCAAGCACAGTGGCAACAGTGGAAAGAAAAACTCCCTTTTAACAGGAAGAAACCTCCATCAGAACCAGGCTCAGGACAAGAGACCATCTGCTTTGACTGGCTGGTTTGAGAGGACAGGAAGGAGAGACAGACGAACACAGAATGGTAGGTCCAGGTATAGGTCCAGGTGTACCTGAAAGAAAAAACGAAAAAAAAAAAAAAAAAAAAAACCAAAAACAAATCACATGTTAAGGATAGAAAAAATAATTATAATTACAAAACCGGTTGAGCAGAGTAAGTAAAGACAGTAGCAGAGTGAAAAGTGTGGTCAGTTTGTCCTCCAGCAGTCTAAGCCTCTAGCAGCATAACTAAGGGACATCTCAGGAAACCCAAGCCGACCCTAACTATAGGATTTATCAAAAAGGAAAGTCTTGAGTCTAGATTTAAAACTGGACAATGTGTCAGCCTCATGGACAGAAACTGGAAGTTGGTTCCACAAGAGAGGAGCCTGATAACTGAAAGATCTGCCTCCCATTCTGTTTTTAGAAACTCTAGGAACTGTGAGTAAACCTGCAGCCTGAGAGCGAAGTGCTCTGTTAGGAAAATATGGAACAATAAGATCTGTAATATAAGATGGAGTTAGGTTGTTGAGAGATTTGTAGGTTAGAAGTAAGATTTTGAATTTTATTCTGGATTTGACAGGGAGCCAATGAAGAGAAACTAACTGGAGAAATATGATCTCTCCCACTAACTCCAGTTAAGACTCTGGCAGCAACTAACCACTTCTCCACAGTCATGGAGAGGCAGGGTGGTGCCACACCTACCCAGCTGCGCCTAATCCTTGTTGAAGAAGCTTCTGTGTAAGGACCTGGGAACCAGTTCATCTCCGCAGGAACATTAAACTACCCACCAGTAACTACAGGTCCTTCTCAAAAAATTAGCATATTGTGATAAAGGTCATTATTTTCCATAATGTAATGATAAAAATGAAACTTTCATATATTTCAGATTCATTGCACACCAACTGAAATATTTCAGGTCTTTAATTGTTTTAATACTGATGATTATGGCATACAGCTCATGAAAACCCAAAATGCCTGTCTCAAAAAATTAGCATATCATGAAAAGGTTCTCTAAACAAGCTATTAACCTAACCATCTGAATCAACGACGTAACTCTAAACACCTGCAAAAGATTCCTGAGGCTTTTAAAAACTCCCAGCCAGAGGCGGACAGGCCATCGGGAGCGCCGGGACACTTCCCGGTGGCCTGGTTGCCGAGGAACGGGACCAAAGGCTCGGTTCGGGTCGCACGGACTTTATTATTTTAAATAAACAATTCACTTTTGCCTGGGCTCAGGTCTCACGCTGCACTGCAGCGACGGAGAAAGCCTGGCACATCCCCCGAGAAGGGGGTCTCTGCAGACCAAAAGTGGGCGTTTCTGGCAAATAGGCGTTTATGGACGGCGAACACTGATTGGCTAACAGTATTTAATAGGCGTTTGTCGGCGGCGAACACTGATTGGCTATGGGTAACCCTCAAAGTCACGAGGATTATTGATGAGGTAACGTTTCTTTGCGATGTTTGACAAAGAAGTATGATTTATTGTACTTATAAAGTATGTTATGTTTTCACTTATGCATTTTATTGAAGTACGTTTATTGTAGGTCACGATAGTTTCGACCGTTCTCTCGTTGTTGTTGTAACGCCCTGAGGTAAAGTGAACCTCCACAGCAGCTCTCACTGTGCACGTTTACAACAACTGGGTGTTGCTTTTCAAAATAAAAGCTGAAATAAATGTTCTTAATACTTGAAAAATAAATATTTAAAAGCTGTGTATAACTGAAAAATATGAAAAACAAATAAATAAAAGTTGTTATTAGCTGAAAAACAAACAAATAAAAGCTGTTAATTATATCTATGTCTTTCTGCCATGTCAGGAACCACTCTCACTTCAGGTTGACTCTAGAAGACCCCAAGATGTTGCTCAACAATGTTGACCAACATCTGATGTTGACTTTCAAAATAAATCACCTCCAAAGTTTAACATAGTTCATAGTAATAGTCAAAAGTTGCTGACCTTGTTGCAACATGAGTTAACACGAACATGAGTGTAATTTGTCAATGATTCAATAATGAGTAATAACTTATTCAATAATAAGTCTGTAATTTGTCAATAATAGTCAATAATTCATTCAAGAATAGATTATGAGTGTTTGGTATGGCTCAGTGGCTAAAATGGGTTGGATGTTAGAGAAATTACTTAATTTTCAATTACCTGAATGCACAAATTCCTTCATTTATAGTTAAACTTTAGGAAATCAACTTTTTTTTTCTTGTGAAAAAAATATCAAAATTACCTTTTGGTATTCATTTTGAATAGATTGGGGAAGGAAAACAGCCCAGGCCGTGTAGAACTGCTATTTTGTAAAAATGTTGTGCTTGGTGATCTAATCATATTTTTATTACAATTTCAGGTGTTGTGAAGTGGAGGAAATATTCTGAAGAGTTTCAGGCTGAGCACAGAAAGCCTTATGTCATTTCTGTCTGCTTCAGCTGTGGAGAAGAATTTAAAGACTGTGCTGCAGGTTTCTGGGGCAGCGGCAAAAGAGGCGAGCTGAGGGCCTTCCACAGTGAAGCCATTACTCCTGGGTACTGCAGCCACTTTGTGCCATGGATGCAGGGTTAGTAGTCCAGCTCTTGTACTGTGATGCCCACACATTGCAATAAGTAACAACTAGCAACACCCTAACTGTACTATGGTTTGTGTTTCCAACAGATGCTACGATGACTTCTAAAAATGGATGTCCCAATAAACAATAAAAAAAATTCAATGATGCATCAAATGTTGTCTGAGTATGTTTTAAGGTAATAACAAATGTGAAATCTGGAAAACAAAGACAATTCCTGAATCTGTCTTGTGTGCTTTGATGTGTACATAAGTTTATTGGAGGTCCTGAAACAACTTTTCTGAGAACACAAAGATTTTTATTTTACCTTTGGCCAAGATGTCAGTTTGAAATCAGGCTGCTTACTGCAAAACCAAGAGGTTTTTTTAAGACAGACAGTCTTCATTTGTATTGTTTTGTCGACTAAGCTAAATGTAATTTCTAAAATATGGATAAATCTGATCTCATCATGCAGCATAAGCAACTGGGTACAGGTGTGAGGGCCAAAAGTCTGGTTATGTACTGACTCCTAAATGTGCTGGTTTTCTACTGAAACATGGAGTAGGGTTGACCTTTAAAATGTGAGACAGCTGAGGAAGTTAACCAGTAAACAGAAATACCTGCTCCAGTTGCAGAAATCTTACAGAAACTGACAATCACTCATCTGCAGTGACTGCAGGTTGAACAGGAAAATGTGAAGTTAAAGGAAACCTCCTTTGTCCCAAGGCCAGTTTAAGTATCATTAATATTTTTCTTTCTTTATGAATCGATTGTAACTTTGTTCACATTTTTCAACAACCAAAATGGAATTTGTTTTTTTAATGTTATGGCTAGGTATTAAAAAAAAAACTAACATTTAGCTCTCCCCACTACCCAGTTATGTTGCTCTTATTTTGAAATGTAACCGGAAAATCTGTGTTAAGAGAGTCGAAAAAAGAAGTTATGGAGACGCCGCGGCAGTATACTGGAGCGATGTCGAACCGAGACGCCGCTAATGTCGAACCGGTTAACACCATAGACATAATATGCCTGTGGTTAACACAATCTGCCAATAACGCCTTGTTTTTAGACATCATGTGTCTGTGGTTACGGCATTTTATCGTTCAGCCTTTTTTTTTCTATCGTTCAGCCTTTTTTTTTCTATCGTCCAATCAGATGTGGCCGTCCAGACACGCCCATTTTTCTATCGTCCAATCAGATCCGGCCGGCCAGAAACGCCCATTTTCCTATCGTCCAATCAGATATGAACACCCAGATACGCCCACTTTCCTATAGTCCAATCAGATATGAGCGCCCAGATACGCCTTCCGAATTTGCCTGCAGAGACCCCTTCTTGGCATCCCCCGGCCGGGCCGGCCCCCTCCCTTCCTTTTCTGTGTGTCACTCACAGAGCAGAGACACACACACACACATTGCGCCCGCCCCCGTCCCCACCCTAGGACTCGCGCTCCCGATGGTGTTGGCGCGCGGTGCGTGCATCTCTGAGTTGTAGAATGGAGCAACAGAGACAGCCAAAGAAGAGGAAAGGTGGAGCAGAGAGAGAGAGGATAAAAAAGAGAAAAGCTCTGGCCGCGGATGCTGCTAAGTGCTATAAATTAATGTTTGTTCTAATGGAGCAGGTAAGAGAAACACTTGTGTTGAAAAAATTGAACTCTGGCACAGTTTATCAGCACAGCTTAATATCCACATGCTAGCTTCACTTTGAGGGACCTAAGTGGGCCAAAACTGACTTAATATAACAAATGTTTTTAAGTTTTTACAAAGAATATTGCAAATTTTATAATATGGGTTACGATCTGAAAAAAGTTTAATGTTGAAATGTCTAGGAATTCAGATTTTTTTGTATCTAAAAAAGTTAAGTCAGGTCCTCTGGACAAATAAAAAAAAAAACTTGTTGAAACTTTTGTCTTTAATCCAAAAAACTAAGTTCAGTCTGAGGAGTTGCAACAAGCTCAGTTTCAAATAGCCTCTTCTCATAGTGGATCAACCTGTTAACATAAGGAAGACCTGCAACCTAACAACCCCTAACAATGGTTTCTTTTCACAAAGATGGCTTCCTTTACTCCTCTCTCAAACCATAGTTCCTCT
>NC_056516.1:9654825-9662042 GCF_014905685.2 Nematolebias whitei | reverse complement strand
TTTGGATGAAAGACGAAACGTTTCAACAAAATAAACCATCCAGAGGAGCTGACTTAACTTGTTGGAGTTTTCTACCTGGATTATTGAGCATGAACCTCGATATTAAAAAGAATATTTTTTGTCTGTGTGTAGCTCATGTCATTTTTGCACCATATTGTACTTTACACTGAACACTGTCGGTATTGGGACATGGTGCACAGTGTGGTGCCGTGCATTCTGAGTGAAACACAAGCTGTACCATGTTTACTTCATAAAACAATCTGCTGGAAAAGTGTTGCGGCATTAAATCCTCATCAAAGCTTTTACAGCCACTGAATATGATTTAATTATATATAAATTAAACCATTTCTCTCCCATAGGAGGCCAAGGCTCTAAACAAAGATTTTGGTCAACCTGTTAGCTCTCGTAATATGTTCTGCAGATAACTCTCAGCTACTGCCACACCAAACTTTATGCATTATAAACATCCATCTAATCATTGTTTTCTGAGAGTTTCATTAAAATCTGTCCATTATTTCATAAGATATTTTGCTAACAGAAAGACAACTCAAAACATGAACCCACACAAACATAAGCAAATACATGATCGCCCACCTTTTATGGAAGTGACTGATAATTCTGACAACAGACTGTTTAAATCACATTTACACATTAAACTCATCGACATTGTTCATAATTCACGTTTGTCCCAACATTTTGTGGTCTTATTTTTGTCCACTTTGCAGTGTGTGCGTGCGTGTGTGTGTGCACGTGTGCGTCTTGGCCCAGTGAGATTAATCGGGCTCCGTATAATCAGGAGGAGATGGGAGGCTCCTGGGCGTCTAGACAGTGTTCAGAATAAACTGCGACTCCTCCACCTAAAACAATGAGGAAACGTGGCAAAATTAAAGGCTGCTCTATTAATCTTAATTATTTTATCACAGCAACATCATCTGCATGGACAGAACCAACACTGAAAGGGAACGGCCAAATCAGATGAGCATACCAAACGGTGACTTATCGTCGAACAAAACTCTAATCTAGAACAAACGTATATTTATTGCTCCCTGTGCCTTTTTGCATATGAGAAAAGTAAAGAGCAGTAGGAGGGTAAGGAGAACACACGCAGTATGTCATCAAACCTGTGAGCTACAAACTCCCAAAACCACAGAAAAATAAAAAAGCCAAGAGGATGGAAGGAAAAATAAAATACTTCTGGGACTGGAAAAAATGATCTCACATGAAGTCGCAGCTTTACAGGACAAAGCCCAGGACACAACTTCAATGTTTTTACTCTGATCTTTTGATGACGATCTTGTCAACTTTCAGGGCAGAGTGGAGGGAGCCTATAGACAAGAGAGGGCTGAAAAGAAGCGTGGGTGGCTGATTTGGATGATGATGATGAGCAGCCTACACCAGCGCTGGTTTCTGGAAAAGTACTTAAAAAGTCATGAAGATGAAACGAACCTCCTTCTCTGATTCTGCTGCAGTTCTAACTGGATTTACTAAAATACAGTGACTTTAACACGCACAGACAAGAAGTCCAGTTATAAGCTTATATTTTAATCCCGCACTAAGGTACAGGCCTGCTTTAAAATCCAAATAGAATAAAATGTAGTTTTGTAACTATGATAGTTTGAGGAAGAGTGACGAAATGGACAAATATATCTGACCTGTGATAAAATACTGTTAACTTGAGTTTTTATTATTGTAGAGAAGTTAATGAATTTAAGGAAAGCATGTGTTTACTTTGTGCCAGTCCCAGTCAGTCATCAGGAATATTATAATTTGAATAATCTCCAAAACGAGGATTCATCCAAACCCTGTTTGTTAGAAGTGAAGCCAGAAATGCTGCCAGCCTCCCTGGTCTGCTAACACTCACTCAGTTTCATTGAAACCTACTTGTAATACGCCCTAAGAACAGGAGGAGGATGACTGATCAGCATCTTTAAGTATTAATGTTCAAACCAGCCTCATTTAATGGCAAAGACATCAAGTTTTTACGTCAGAAATTCTTTGATGGTTAAAGCTATCAGTGTCTGAGTGTGCATGTACTCGCATTAGATAAATAGATGTATACTGTATTGTCCTCAAGGGGAAATTTGTCATAGACATCGTGTACTAAACAAAACTTCATCCACAACTAAATACACTACAACAATAAAAGTCATGTGAACGCCACAATAAAATAAAAAAACACACATTGCACATTCCCACATGCATTCCAGCAAGTAAACGAAACAACAAATCAGACCAGAGCATCAGCAGCTTGACAAAAGACTATATGCCTACTTTATTTAACAATTTGATGAATGTAGGGACAAATAAATTTTTAAATCTCTTCAGTCCACAAGCTGGGATTTTAAACCGTTTGCCAGATGGTAACAGTTCGTTTTGTGAGTTGAGGATGTGAGCGGGGTCAGACTATACCTCCGAGCACGTCTGAGGACAGACTCATCGTAGACAGACTGCAGGGAGGGGTGATCAGTCCTTCCGTTCACCTTCAGTGCAGTTTGTACCATGCCACTATAAGTTTAGAGTTAAGTTGCACTACGCTGCCACTGATTTTAACCTTCTATTTTTCTGTTTTTGTGCCATAAATACATAACCTTTATTTTCTTAAAGTGATAGTTCAGATCTTTTGAACCAGGCTCCCGTGGAAGGACTGTAAACAGTGTCTAACCTGTTTTAGAAAGCTTTTTGGCTGACCCAGTTCGGAGGAATAGAGTGTAACTGTGAGCAGACTGAGAAACTCATGGAAACTCTGAGCAGGCCAAGACAAAATGGATTTTTGCCTTCTCAAAACAAAAATAATCTCAAAACTTTGATACCTATTCATGGGAATGTTATATCATAAATCTTTATACTATTATTATATTGTTAGTTTTCAATTACATGATTATCCCAGCAGAAAAATTACGATACTTCTGAAGGAAGTCTCTCAGGCTACAAGACAGGTGCTACAGCTAGCTGCTATTTCCATTTGCAGCCAACCATAGAATTTAGCAAATAAACCATGTAATGTAAAATTGCTTATCTTGTAAAGGTTCGTAAAATAGGGTTAGCCTTAACCGTTATGATGATTTGAAGATGATTTAAGACAGCAAGCCACTTTGGCCTCTGCTACGCTGCAACAAGTCGTTAACTCATTGATCCAATCAAAATAAACCGTTACACCAGACTGAGGTTGTTCAAAGGTCCATCTGCAACAGGTAGGATATTAATTACTCATAAAATTTTCACAGAAGCACACATAAAATATCAGGACTATCACTTTAAGACTTAAAAAAAACTATCATCAAGTTATTATTGATTATTTGTAGCTGTTTTTGTCCCACCTCAACTAGCCAAAAAACAATCACAGATGTATAACTACAATCAAAATGAAAGACTATTTAAAAACAAAAAAACAATGTTTCACTGATGCCAGAATGGGGACTCTAAGTTTAGTGTTCATAAACTGAGTCTTGTAGTAAAGCAATACTAACTTTCTGGTACTTAACATGGTTATTGTCCAGGATACTCTGCTGTGATCACATACAAGAATAGATTAACTCACAGGTTTCCGTATTTTTGGGCCTACAAATCACAGGTTTTTGCATAATTTATCTGCCCTGCAACTTATACAATGAAGAGACGTATTTATGAATTTCCCCCATATTTATAAATCAATTGTTGTCTGAGATATGACCGTTTTCATTCATTCTGACTGAAAATATTAAACTATCATTTTCAGCTGCTAGATGGCACTTGAGTAGTATGGCATGCCTGTGTGTCATGCAATAGGTAAAAGTGGCTATTAATGACACAATCGGCTTGCCATAGCTGCCACCTTCATGCATCTCGCTTGGAGCAACTGTCAAATCAGCTTCATTTCTCTGCGCCGCCCTGACGAAATGCAGCTTATTTGACCATTGAAGTGAATTTATTAAGTAAAAGTTCAATTGAGACACACATTTAATTTAATGTCAAGCAAACAAATAATTGTTTTAGGCGGTTATCTTGTTAAATTTTGAGGAAATGCACAGCGTGTCCTCCCGTGCACGCTCCCACTACCACGAACAGGTTTTAAAACGCAGCTGATTTGACCGTCAAAGTCCTTTTATTAAGGAAAAGTTAGACTGAGACACATCTTTACTATAATTTCGAGCAAACAAACAATTGTTTTTAAGTGTTAATCTTGTTAAATTCTTGTTAAAGTCCTCCCGTGCACGCTCCCGCAGCCGCCATTTGGCAGCCAATCAATTTTTGGCACAACACCGGCCCACATTTCTGGGTTGTCAGCGGTGACGCATAATAGATGTGACGTATTTATGTTTTTTCCACTTTAGAATCAGAATCAGAATAAACTTTATTGTCATTGCACCGAGATACAACGAGAACATGTGCATGCAGTCGTCCAGAAGATGGACGGAGTGCACGAGCTGCTGCACTGAGCGCGGCCTCTTATCCTTATCAGAATAATAATCTTAGATAGGAAAAGGGGAGAAGCATGAGGATAGATAGTGGTATTACAAAAACAGATCTTTCACATCTTGTCCATCAGGACACGATTTGAGGCATCAAAAACTCTACCAGCAGTACAATTAAAACATATTATTAGACATATTTGTACTGGTGCGATGGGTACGGCGGGAAATACGGTAATGCTGCCCCTGCTGTTGTATCTGGTAAAATAAAAACCAGAGACAAAAAGAAAGTTCAAGGAGGAGCTGTAGGAAATCAAAATCCTACCGAGAAGGTAAACGTTCATGTGAGAAGTGTCGACATTTCTCCTTTCTGCTCATGTTTCACGGCTTGTTAGCTGTTAAAAAAAAGGAGCAGAGGATAAAAAATGCAGCATAAAACCCTGAAGGAATGAAACTCTTGTTTTTGTTTTGTTTTTGTAAAAGCCTGCAGTCAGTCTTTGAGATTACTGAGATTAAATTGGGTATTTTGAAAAAACAATAAAGACTGAGGGAGCGCCTTTGTATAAAATAAACGCAGAAAGGGGATGGGGGTGGGGAAAGGTGCTGACATAGTTGAGGGTGGGTAAAGGAGCCACGTGGGGGCATTTTTCATCGAGGTTGAATTGAAACATGAGTTAAAAGAGCTGCATATCTGTGGTGGTGTGTGTGTGTGTGTGTGTGTGTGAGGGGGGGGGGGGGGTGTTAAAAAAGATATATGATGTGGTATTGGAGTTTGCCCGAGTCATGAGCCCTGCATCTTGCTCATGTGACCCAGCTGTGCAAACACCTCATAACTGGTCGCTGGCGAAAGAGTGCGACCAGTCAGAGGGAGATCAGGACCAGTGGAGCATGAGTCAGCTCCAGGGTGTGAAGAGAGAGGAAAAATGGACGAGGAGTGATTCAAACTGACACGACGAGGGAGAGACTGATAGGTCAGGAGTTAAACACATCTTCTTAACTCCCTTTGACTCCCTCCATCTCAAAGTTGCACATTCAAGCCGACCTTAAAGAGAGAGTTCAGATATTTAAAGCAGAATTATGTTTAAACAATTAACATTGTTTCTGTTGCAGACGGCTCAGTTTGCAGAAATAGTTTAATTGTGTCCAGCTAATCTAATCCAAGCTCTCGGACCAAAGTGGATCTCTAAGTCTTGAACAGTTTAAAGCAGTTTTTGATGATTGCCATAAGATCCTCTCTTTTCAGTTTGAACCGAGTGAGTTGACTTTTAGAGTTTACACAAGAAACCAACTGCACGTAAAAACAAGCAATGAAAATGAGGCGTGGGGAGAAAGAGCTCAGTTACAAACAAAAAGCAGCGATCCAAAGACGAGTGCCTCGTGTCTGATTTAGTGCAGAGGTGGTCTGACAGAGCTCTGACGCCACAGAAAGCACGGCCTGCTCTCTGGTGACCTCCCCATTTAAACACTACTGTTACGCCTGCGTAAAAACTCAACACTTTTAGTTATAATTCAGTTTTTTTGTTCTCGCTCAGTCACGTCTCATCCAAAGAATGTGCTCTTTGCACCTCATTTTCGATGTGTTGATTCAATGGCCTCATATGCACGAGTGACTGAGCTTCATGGTCTTTTTATTCTCTCTGATACTCTTTTATACTTATATATTTGCAGCAGATCCACTCTAGTCACTCAAAATGGTGACGAGTCATGCAGTTCAGGTCCCTCTTGCAAATGAGTCCCTGTGGCTCAGGCTAGCCTGTATAAATAAAGGTTGAATGAAAAAAAGTTTTTAAAAATCTGATATCGCAGCTCATTTTTTCTCACATGTCGTCGGTGTAAAGATATTTGCTCGACGCGCTGTTGGTCCTAAACTAAGATGGGCACCTCACTGAATAAAACTACCAGGCTTTCAGTTTCGCATTGAGTTTTTGTAACGGTCCACTGTTTATCTCCATGAAACACATAGTCACATGAAAAACATCGTTAGTTTTAATCTGTGCATGCAGGAATACAAAGCCAGCACAGGAAATGAGCCATTATGAGAGTCTGTGTGAAGGTTTGTAACTGACTAAGACTGGGATAAACCCCTCTGTACGTGTGTGCGTGTGTGTGTGTGTGTGTGTGCCTCTTTTGGGGGCTGTACTCTTTATTTAAGACCAATATTTACTAAGTAGCCCCAGGGTGAGATTACCTCATATTCGACCGCCCAGCTGTGCTTTCTCAACGTTTCCATGACAACCAGAGGAATGTCCCGTCATGTCTACCGGCCTGCCAGGAAAAAAAAATTAAAGTTGAGCGCGAGATAAAGCTGGAGGAAGATGGAGAAGACACTCTCAGTTAGGAGTGTTTTCAGAGATGTGTACATTCATGGAAGAATCAGTCAAAAATACTACTTCAAAATGTGAAAAACTTGTATGTTTTGTAGTATTTATTACATTACTGGATACTTCTCAATGCAACAAGTATGTTAGTGTGGTTTATGTGTGGACACGACAAGTCAAAATGATTTTATTATGAAATAGGAAACAGTTTAAACAACCAGTTCTTAAAGCATTTCAGCAAACATTCTAATTTCTCCCTCCTTAGATGACATTAATCTGTCCTCCAGCTCTAATGTTAAAAATCTTGGTGTTATTTTTGATCAGGACATGTCTTTTATCCCCCACATTAAAAACGTTACTAGAACTGCCTTCTTCCACCTGCGTAATATCACAAAGATTAGAAACATCTTATCTAAAAATGATGCAGAAAAACTGGTCCATGCATTTGTCACATCTAGACTGGACTATTGCAATGGTTTATTATCTGGGTGTCCAAATACTTCTTTAAAAC
>NC_056516.1:9651430-9654725 GCF_014905685.2 Nematolebias whitei | reverse complement strand
AGTAGCTATCATAACCTACACAGTTTGTGTGACAGGTTGTTGCACAGTAGTGATGAGATGCATTATGATGGTAAGGTAGTGACACACATGATACAGTCACATCGTGCAGCAGCAATAAACATATTAGCTGTCACAGATGTGGCTTGATGCAACGTTATTGGCAATTGTTCAGAATAATTGTCAAGAGTTCAGTAATCTGACAGCTTGTGAGAAGTATTTGTGAGAATCTACTTCTTCTTTCAGCTTTTCCATCTTCATGGGTTTCTACAGCGAGTCATCCTCCTCCATCTCTGTCCTCTGTCCTCACTCCGTCTACCTCCATGTCTTCTCTAACTGCATCCATGTGTCTCCTCTTTGTCTTTTTCCTGGCAGCTGCATTCTAACATCCTTCTACCAGTATACCCACTGTCCCTCCTCTGCATACAGAACCAGTCTGACCTCTCTAATTAATAAGATTATTTTCTAAAATGTCACTCGTTCTCAGTAAAACATCTTTAGTTTAATGCAGGAAAAGTTCAACAATGAGGAGAAATGCCAAACACAGACTGTGTATGGAGTAAAGCCATGATAGAAGAGACAAAAGGAGAGAGAAGACCAGTTTTTTCCAGTTCTGTCTCGACTGGTTCAGTGAAACATCTCGTGCATGTAAGACTTTTTTTTTTAAAACAAATAATCTACATAAAAATGTTTCATAAGTCTCTTTTTTAGTAATGGAATGTGTTAAAGTGATTTTTTTAATTACTTTTTTTTTTCTTTACCTCCAAACTGTATAAAACATTAAAGATGATATTTTATTTTTTTAAATCTTTATCAACAAATCTTTGTTCCTGGGTGGAATGTATCTGTTTTATGTTTTCCATCTGAAAATGTTTTTAAAAAGTAAAATTTAGAAATAAACTTTGTTCGTGCTTCTTCTTGTGGCTCACAGCTGAGAAAAGAAGAATGTCACACCAAATCTTTTTCATGTTTTAAAGAGCTGCTGTGGTTTGGTGCGCCCTCAGTGGCCCCCGAGGCCCCGAAAATCCTGCTTTAGGCCCTGGGTTTGGTGCGCGTGTTGCCTGCCTGGTAATACCTGCGCGTTTGTGTGGGGGTGTGCGCACGCGTGCATGCGCAGTGGCGCATAAGTACCTTGGACAGCGCCACGCGCCACACACGGAACAGAGCGCGCGGAGGAACTTCAGCTTCGCGCTTTTCTTCACTCCGACCTCCAACAAGGAACCGGTTTTTCTGGTTCAGAAGAGCATATTAACCTCCTTCACGACTTTCTCCTCCGCGTGGACCTACTTTTCGGGATAAAGCCTCCTCTGGTCACGCGCGCTCGGAGCTCCGGCAGGCGGGATCCGGTGTGTCCGCCTCTGCTCGGGTCCTGGAGCTGGAGAGATGCCCGGGGCGGGATGTGCTCCAGCCGCAAGATCCTGTGGAGCCTGCTCCTGCTGTCCCTGCTGGAGGTGGGCCTGGGTGTGGCGAGCATCGTCCTGGGGGCGGTGGGCATCTACTGGGTGCGCGAGGAGCACCAGCCCCAGCAGGGCGACGCGTCTCCGGTGTGGAGTGGACTCTGTGTAGGTGCTGAGGGCAGGCTGGGTGTCGAACCAGCGGATCTATAAAAAGCTGTTTTTATTTTGTGTGTCCAGAAATTCTTTAAGCATTAAAAATGTATCAAGTCTGGAGCCACACGGTCTGATGGAGGGAAAAATCCATACTGTTCAAATGGACAATTAGTGGCCAGTTAAAACTTTTTATTTGTCCCTTTGAGGCTTCATGTTAAAGCTTAAATACCTGAGGGCCACTTCTCTGCTTTGATAAACAGAAAAACAAGGAATGAAAAATATTTTCCTCCAGATTAACAAGTTTTTATCTTGTTCAAGCTGGCACTGGTGCACTGGTGTGAGAAAACCAATTGGAGTTGGTAATCATTTACTCTCACGTCTCCGTGCTAAAACAAGCACATTGTGTTTAATATCCGAGGCTCTCGGTCTTCTGAGCTCGACACAACCATGGCTTTTATTAATTCATGCTTGAATTCTTCCTCTGTGCTTCCGAGGATCAAAGCTTTTCTGCCCCATCATCCTCCCAGTCTCTGTCTCCTCTTGTTACACTGACACCATGTCGCTGCAGTGGAAAGTTTAGTTTCAGACTAGAAAGTGGCAGAAACTGCGCTTTTGCTTTTTACTCCTTGAAATTAAACGCGTGTTTCCAACGTCAGCGGGCTGAGAGAAACTTGCTTCAATGTGGAGTGAGAAAGATAAATGAAGCATTGTGCGTTTGTCTGCAGCTCTGTGCATCCGTCTATCAAATTTAATGCACAGTGAAGGATTCTTGATGTAACGTGTTAAAGCTTTGTTTCCATCCTGTGCGCGGCAAATTTGATCATTTACATAAATTACAAATTTTATATCCATATGGTTCTTTAATGATGTACAGAGCCAAAGTTAAGAGCAACGTTCAACCCTAGCTTTTTAATGTTGAAGCTCAAAGTGAGTTTTTTATTTATGTATCTGCAGTTAGGGTTATCATACGGTATTTATGTCCTATAGTCACAGTTGTTAAAGTTCTTAGAAGGATAAGGTGAGGCAATAAATGTGGTTGCTCGTGTGGAGGACTATAGCTTGATCTGCTTTTTAAAGATTTAAGTTTAAAAAAATCTGAGCTTTAATGACGAAGAGAGAAAGAAGATCTGTGAAGAGAAGTTTAACTATTTAAAAAGACTGAAACTAAACATTCCAAATAAAGTTTAGAGATCTGAATATATCATTATAGAAGAAAGGTGAACACCTCAGCAGAAAGAAGGGAGGGAAACGTGACGCTAGAAAGTTAAACATTGGACCTGGACTAGTTTAAACAAGATCAATAGAATAAAAGGCAACAAAAGGATAAGACTCGCCCTTCTTCTTCTTCCTCGTCTTCTTCTTCAGGACAAACTGCAGCTCACCGAGGCGTCCTGTTTTTTTACAACCATCACCTCGCTGTTCCAGTTGTCTCAGATTATTTACAATATGGCTCAGATGTGCTGCGACGCTGCTTTACAGACTAATACGTGTTGGTATAAGATTCTTCTGTCCTTATTTTATGGTTTTAGTCATTTAAAAACGCCAAAAAGTATCATGGAGTTTCCTGAACAGTCGACTCTGTTGGAGTTTGGTGCCTGTAACGTTTTTCCTCTCTTCCAGTTTCTGCTCTGTGGGATGTGTGGAGTCCTGTGTGCTCGAAAGAGGACGGGTCTTATTGTGAGTACTAACACAGGAAGCAGCGGGCTCGTCAGTAAAACTTGTCCAGTTATTATATATATATATATATA
>NC_056516.1:9646417-9651330 GCF_014905685.2 Nematolebias whitei | reverse complement strand
TCTCTGGGCCTGAGAGGTTGTACAGACGACTGGCTGGTAAGGTAGCCCCCGGAAAAAGATCTATAGCATAGTCATAGGGTCGGTGCGGCGGCAAGGACAAAGCTCTCCGTTTACTAAAAACAGGAGAGAGATTGTGATAATCAGACGGAATGGAAGTTAAATCAATCTGTTCAATGTTGGTGTCTTGTTTGATGGTATTAGAGATTCCAGAGCGGAGACAGTGTTAGACATCTTCCGCTCCATTTCTCTATTCTGCCAAGCTCCCAATTAATGTGAGGGTTGTGGAGCTTTAACCAGGGGTATCCTAAAATTACTTGGTCATGGGGTGAATCAAAAACAAAGAAACTGACGTGTTCATGGTGGTTGCCGGATGTAATTAGGTGTAAGTCAATGGTGCGGTGTTGAACTTGGGCTAGGGTGTCGCCCGTGATTCCCGCGATGGAAACGGTGGGTATTTTTACAGTGGGTAGTGAAAATTCGGATACTAGACTTTGACTAATTAAATTTTGTTCTGCGCCGGAGTCTATGAGTGCAGAAACGGGAAAGCGGTTGTGATTACACTAGATGACCGTAGCAATGGTCAATCTACTTAACGGGGAGAGCGAAGAAGTCCCCACCAATATCTCCCTTTTTATTGGTGGGTCTTCTCGTTTCCCCGAAACGGACAGGCAGCAATAAGATGCCTATCTTGGCCACAATAAAAACATAATCCTTGTTCTCTGCGTCTCTGTCTAACGTCGGGAGTAAGATGGGTACGTCCCACCTGCATGGGTTCGGGTTCAGGTAAAGTAGGTGAAGGGGGAGACGCGTGGGTTGAATGACTCTGAGATTTGAAAAACGAGGGCAAAACTTTATTATGGACAACACTGAGTGACGGACCCAAACCGGAAGTGGTGGTACGTTGGGAGTTGTAGTCCCGTTCCCGCTGCCGCTCGCGGAAACGCTCGTCAATCGATATGGCCAGATTAATGAGAGCGTCAAAGTTGGACGGCTCGTCTCGTACAGCGATCTGGTCTTTTAACGGGTCCGACAAGGAGTTTAAGAAAGTTTGCTGTAGTGCCCTCTCGTTCCATCCGGTTTGTACCGCGAGGATGCGGAACTCGAGGGCGTGTTCGGCTACTGGTCGCCGGCCCTGACGTAAGCCCAGGAGACGTTTCTCCGCATTGGGACCCGATAGTGGTCTGTCGAATATCCTGCGAAACTCGGTAAGTAAAGAACTAAACGTGACAACTGTTAAATCATGCTGGCGGAGAAAAGAAGTGGCCCACCGGAGTGCATTACCCTTTAACTGACTTGTGAAGTAGGTGATTTTAGCGTTTTAGTGTTGAGTAGAGTCTGGGGGCTCCGTTGAATGCGAGCTCACATTGGAGAAGGAAACCATCACATTGGTCTGGGTCACCGGAAAAAAGTTCGGAAGGTTTTACCAGTAATTGTGGTTCCGAAGGGTGCCTCGCCGAGCATGTGCACGTTTGGATGTTCACAGGGGGTTTCTGCTTCGACTGTAGGAGGAGAAGGGGAGAGAGTCTGTTTAATTGAATATACCATACCCCCTAGTTCCTGTAGATTAGCTTGAGTCTGTTGTTGTTGCTGGATCATTTGGGAGAGGATCTTCTCCAGCTGGTTTACTCGCTCCGTTTGAGATGAGGACGTGGCTTGGTCGTCCCGAGCCCCGTTCTGGGTTTGGTCTGGCTGGAGCATTTCTGTTGTATGTGCGGGCAACCCAGTTGTAACGAGACCCAGAACGACACAAGACTCAGGCTATAAACAAAGTGATATTTATTTACAGTGGATAAAAGTATATGCACTATGTACAGGCCCTGGGACTGGAACTCCTGGAAGAGGTGGAATAGTCTTTTAGGACGGGAGCAGGTAAGTGACACAGGAGTATAGGAATTGATATTGTTGTTTCTTATCTTACAGCTTCCTTGGTACTGGAGTGAGTTCAAGAGTTCCAAGAGGCATGAGTCCCAGCAGCAGAGCACGGATGTCCAAGATCCACAAGGACAGGGTTTCATTAGACCAGACAGGAACCGAGAGAACAGGACTGGAACGGCACGGCAAAACGAGGAACTGCTGACAAAAGAAGCACAGGGTAAGTATCTAAAATACTTCAGAACACAAAAAGGCTGAGAGCACTAGTACCAGGAGGGAATCAATGCTCCAGCATCGAGTAGACTTGACTGCAGCCTTAAGTAGAGGTCGATGCTCATCAGGGAGATGACCGCCAGGTGTAGATCATTAGCGGCCATCTTGGGAGCTGCAGCCAGAGCTACTCTCACATCTTCCTCTTCAGCTGGTGGTCATGGTTTCCATCGCCAGCTTCCTGCGTGCCCGGACCAGGTAAACAACGGGAGTTGTCAGCAGGTGCGCAGCTCGGGCCGACCCGGAGGAGTTATTATTGAAAACCTGTGGCCACTGATGCGCGTGAACTTCACCGATGCTGGGTCCACTTTGGACAGTATCCGGATGTGTTTGGTCAACGCAAGATATGTTTTTTTTTTTTTGTTTTTTTTGTGAGCTCAGTTTAAGTGTAGAAACATTGTGAAGTGTTTCAATGAACTTATTATCATCGCTCAATTTTTTTTTAAAGAAAGAGAAGAAAGAAGAATAAATAAATAATAAAAGAAGAAGATAAGACGAGAGACCACCATGACAAAACAACATGCACAGCACAATGCCACCCACAATATCACCATGAAACATTCGACATTGCACAAGGAATCATCTAGCTTCCACCACTACCCAACCTAGCGTGCATCTGTCAAAGCACCTGAATCCAAACACCCGCGCAAGCATGCCCACCACCACCAGATTTCTCCAAAAGAATGCCCAATAGTGGACGCGGGGGCCCACAGACCCGCCCCCCCAGGACACAATGGCAACATAGGGAGGACCGGAGCCACAGACACACAACGGCCCACAGGCCCGGAGCCCCAAGAGTCTCCCAACAGAGAGAACCTCACCCCCCCAGAGAGGAGCAGAGGAAAGAACCGGGTGACCCCAGCCACCACAATGCAGAGCCTCCAGGAAGCTGCAGCGACAAGCCCACAGGCCCGGCCGGCGACCCATGCCCCCCCCAAGTAGATCCGGCCATGGACACCGAGCCCCAAGCCCCGAGGCCATACCACCCCCCAGCAGAGCCCCGACAGAGCCAGGGCACCCAGGCCCCACCAGGCAGCAACCAGGGCGGACCGACGTGCACCCCACAACCCAGCCCAGACACCGAGAGCCACCAATGCACCGGTGGCAAGGGGGTCCCTCGCCAAAGGGGGGCACGACCGGGGGGAGTGGGCCCCACACCAAACGTGGGGCCCAAATTGATCCAAGAGAGGGGGGACCACCAAAAACCCAACCTGAGCAACCAACAGGCACACACAGATAGCCCGACAGAATCTCTGTCGGGCCGACCGCATGCACCATCTACCTGACAGCGACCACAGGCCGGCCCCAGCCCAAGGGGCAGAGCAGCAGGGAGCTGCAGCTGAGGAGGGCCGGCTCTCACATCAAGAGCTCCGCACCATAGGCCCGGAGACGCCCCAGCACGCCACCCATGCACCCCCCCACACACACAGCACCCCCACTGCAAATGCCACACAGGAAGACCAGCCAGTGCCCAGATGAGGCGAAGCCACACCCCCAATCGCCGCCCTACACCACCAATGACCACACGTACACTACCATAGCTGACCCCCCGCCGAAAGCCGGCAGCCACCCCGGTCAAAGTGCCGGCCATCGCAACCAGGAACCTAGATTAAAAGAATCGGAACAGCCCAGGAGGAACCGAAGCACCGGCCCCATCACTGACCGCCCCCAAGGCCCAAAGCCCACCCACAGCCCAGACCCCAACAATGCGCCCGCCCCTCCATCCCCGACCCCTAGTGTCACATGGAGAAAGGAGGTGTTTGTGAAAGGGGAAAATAAATAAATAAATAAATAAATAAATAAATAAATAAATCTATATATGCATAAATAAATTATGAACAGACCCACTTCCTCCTCCTCCCACTCGAATATGGTGTTGATGCATGTTGTTATAAAGTGCGTTTAAAATGGGGGGATGAGGTGGCGACCGGCACAGACCCACCTCTTGCCCAGAGAGCAGGCGGCGCCCATTCACCCCTCATCTCCGCCCAGAACCCTAAATGTCTAAATGCTACATATGAGAGTGGGCACAGGTCCGGGGAGGTGGAAATGGTAGTACATCCCACCACCTAAGTGCGATCATGTGCCCACTCCAGATCCTATATATGCATGTGTCGTGAGAGTGTTATAAGTGAGTGTCTAGGTTGTATATTAAAATTAGGGCCCAGGACCCCACCAGCCACGGAGATGGATGATTCTCCCCGTAGCTCAGTAGTGCACCTGAACCCCAAAACCCTGTTTGAGTGGTGGTGTGGTGGAGTGGGCGGAGGAGGACGTTGGGATGGGGAGGTGAACTGAGGTGGCAATGCCCCCCCAGGGGACCAGCTCCCCCACTGACCCCAATAGGCACCCCCACTCTCCAAGATCCACCAGGGGACAGAGGCTCTAACAGAGATACCTAGGAGGAGGTGGCAGCCGCACCACCAGGGATCAAGGCCACGGACCGGCACATAGCCCCCGAGGACCAACCAGAACCAGGGCCAGCAACCCAGACCCATCCCGAAACCGTCCAGACGCCCCAACCCGATTCCCAGCCCAACACCCAGCCCCCCAACCAGAGAGGCCACCAAACCCCAACTGGGACAATCAGCCAGGAGTGCCCAAACAGTCAGAGATAGAGCACCACAGCGACCAAGAGCGCCCCCCCACCCCAAAAAAGCAAAAGACCAGTCCACCCATAACAACACCCACAGCGAGAGCGCCCCATGCAAGTGAGGGCACACACCCAGCGAGCCCAGACTCCCCCGGTCCCACAGCACAGAGCCCCCCAC
>NC_056516.1:9641934-9646317 GCF_014905685.2 Nematolebias whitei | reverse complement strand
ATGTAGTGGACTCCTTAACTAAAGGTATTAATTTAGCTGTGGGAGATATGAGGGCGCTGTTGGGAAGGTGTGTAACTTCTACTAGGATGGATGAGATAGAGAGAGCTGCTGGGTGGAATCGTAACATACCTGACTCAACTTGCATGTTGTTAGAGTATCAGAGACTTGCCGCCGCTCTCAGACAGGCTTATCCCCTTCCAGAAGGTACAGGGGTTCCTAAGTTCACCTGGAAGCCTGGTCAGAACCCCACTGCATATTTAGATGTGTGTAAACAGGACTGGTATGACAGAACACACTGCCATGGTCAGGGGGAAAATCAAAAGTATTTTTTTAGACAAGCAATACTGGATGGGGTACCCGCAGCAGTCAGTAAGGCAATGAAAATTAACCCTGATTTGCCCACAGCAGATGCTGCTCAGTGGGAACGGCATCTTATTCATCATCTGCAATGTGTGGCTGATGAGGAGACTAAAACTTCCTCTGAATTGAAAGATATGCAAACGCAACTCTTAAAGCTACAATTGAAACAGGCTAGGGATGTAGTTCAAACTAAAAAAGAGTCAAAACAGATGTTACAAGCTGACACTGTGTTTCAGTGTTCTGAGGCTGCTTATCAGTGTCCTATAACCGCCCAACCCCCGCTTCCTGTTGTATATCCTCGGGGACGGTCCAGAGGGCAGTGGGGAGAAAGAGGGGGGTCTCGGGGCAGAGGTTTCGGTCGGGGGTACACGCAGGGAGGCAGAGCACCAGATGTTTGCCATTACTGTCACAGACCAGGTCATTGGGCGCGAGATTGTTATCACAAGCAGGCCAATGCCCAAAGAGGAGGAGCACATCACTACTCAGCTCCCAACCACCAGATGGCGCCACCGGCACCTACCTCTGGCCAGCAGGATCCATCTTGGGCGCCACCAGGTGGATACTACCAGCAATGACACACCCCACAGAGTAATCACACCATAGGGGGAGGAGCAGACCCTATGGTGAAAATGAGGGTCATGAATAAAGATCTATCATTCCTCGTGGACACTGGAGCTACATATTCAACCCTCAATGAGCAGGGATTTGATGAACATGCCAGTGCGGACACTGTGTCTGTGATCGATTTCGCTGGGGTGCAACAAAAACTGTCTCTAACTGAACCTCTCGTTGTAACAGCAGGACTTCAAACAGTGACACATCCATTTGTTCTGTCCACACGTGTACCTGTCAACCTGCTTGGAAGAGACTTGTTAAAGAAACTTGGAGCAACAATAATGTGTGAACAAACTGGTTTACGTGTTACTTTACCAAGTGGTGTGACCTGGACTTGTTCTGCTTCTTCCTCCTCTTTGTCATCACAGTGCTTGGTACAGCCGATACATGAGGAAGTAGCTGACATTTACTGGGCATTGCTGCGCCCAGAGACACCTGAACACACTGGACTTTACTCTGCCTACTTGTTGTGGAGGCCATGGCTTGATGCTCTGCGTCCCTATGTCCCACCTCTAGATCCTTTACATGTCACTCTCTTTTATGACCGTGATTCTGACGATTGTTACAGGGAGCATTTTGCTCAGCACTTGCAGGACACTGAGTGGCCATTAATATCAGACCGGCTTATAGTAGGTCCACAAGGCGTGGCTTCTCACGTCACCCTCACACCGTCTCAACTAGAGTGGTACATGATGTCGTCTGAAGCGATCCCACACGTCTCATTAGCTTTAGCTCCCACACATCAGGCTAAAGACTTGGGCCCAATGGTGAAGGCTGCTGTCTCTGCCACTGATTGGGTCCCAACACAAATACCTCAGCTCGCTTACTCATCATCAACCGACTGTTATAGCATTGACTTAGCTGTTCATGATGTAGGTAAGCTAGACCATGAGGTGATCTCCAGAGACCATGGCAGAGAAAAAACTGACCATTCAGATGTTCCTCAGATGTTAGACACACTTCCTGCATCTCTCTGGTCTCAGGGACCTGAGGATGTAGGTCATGTTAAATGCTCCCCAATCTCTTTTGAACTGACCCACAACGAACCTATATGGTTGTATCAGTATTCTCATAGACCTGAGGCTGAACAAGGTTTGACTGACACAGTACAAGGGTTGCTGAAAGCAGGGGTCCTCGAACACTCACATTCAGACTGGAATACTCCCATTCTACCTGTTGAGAAGGCGGGGACTGGAAAGTACAGAATGGTACATGATCTTAGGTCGATCAACGCCATACTTAAGACACCTACGTCACCAGTACCAAATCCCTATGTTGCACTGACCCAACTGACACCAAACCAGAAGTGGATGACCTGCATTGATTTGGCTAACGCCTTTTATTGCCTGCCCTTATCAGAGGACCTGCGTGACATTTTCTCATTCACATTTAACGGTTATCAGTATAGATACACTCGCTTGCCTCAGGGTTTTGCATTATCGCCAGGCATTTTCAATCATGTTTTAAAGAACATTCTTGTACAGCTTCCACTCCCCACAGGCACCACTTTGGTTCAATATTTGATGATTTGCTGATAGCCTCTGAAACAGCACATGACTGTCTTACAGCCACTCAGGCTGTCCTGCTTCACCTGCATGATGCAGGTTTTAAAGTTAGTAAATCTAAACTTCAAGCAGTTTGTACACAGGTCTCTTTCCTCGGTAGGTTGGTCTCTGCTAATGGTACAACACTTTCACCAGAACACAGGGCGTCTATACTACATCATCCAAAACCCACCACTGTACAAGACATGTTATCCTTTTTAGGTTTAACTGGGTACAGCAGACACTATATACCTGATTATAGTGAACTCACCACTCCACTCAGACAGATGGTAAAAGATCAAGGTAACAGAAACCTGAAAGCAACACTTGTGTGGAACACAGATGCAGAACATGTGTTTATTAAACTGAAGCAACTCTTGTCCAGAGCAGCTGATTTGGCTCTGCCTGACTACTCCGCCCCGTTTTTTCTTGATGTTTCTGAAGAAGAAAACACTGTTAATGGTGTTCTGTTTCAGAAAAAGGGGGGTGGTAGACAGGTGTTGATGTACGCAAGTGTGATGTTGGATGGTACTGAGAAGCGTCATCCAACATGTACACAGGCAGCGGCAGGTCTGGCAAGGATTGTTTCAAAAACAGCACACATCGTCATGGGACACCCACTACACATCCTAACGACACACAACATAGTAGCGTATGTTAATTCTGAGCTCTTTACAATGACATCCTTAAAGCAAAGACGCATGAGCAACATCCTATCAGAACCGAATTTATTATTCCTGCATGAAGGCATAAACATGGCAGATGGTATGCAAACAACACAGGCACATGATTGTGTGTAAAAAGTGTACGTGGAGGAACGCATTAGACCTGATTTACAGACTGAACTCATACCACATTCAAATGTACTTTACACAGATGGTTGCTGCTTCAGATTTGAGGATGGGTCTTTGAGATCAGGATTTGCTGTGGTACAGCAGAGTGGTGTTGAGTACGAGGTACTGAGCTCAGGGCAGCTAGAAGGTCATCAGTCAGCTCAAAAAGCTGAAATTCAGGCAGTCGTTGAGGCTTTGAAAATGAGCAAAGGAAAAGAGGTTACAGTGTACACAGACTCGGCGTATGCTTATGGTGTAGTTCATGTACAATTACCACAGTGGAAAAGAGCAGGTTTTCGAACAGCAGGTAACAAACCAATTAAACATGAGGAACTCGTTAAGGATTTAGCTGACAGTTTGATGTGGCCAGCAAAAGTGGCGGTTGTGAAGTGCAAAGGTCATGATGTTACACAATCAGACACAGCGGAAGGAAACAGGCAAGCTGACAGAGCAGCCAAGATAGCTGCTGGCTATTTGCCAAGAGTCCAGATGGTGACAGTGGAAGAGGAATGTCAGAAAGTGAATCAGTGGGATGAGAAAACTGTAGCAGAGGCTCAGACTACAGCCTCCCCAGAGGAAAAGACATTATGGTTTAACAGAGGAGGTCAGAAAAAAGGGGAGTTTAAAGTATGGATAGGACCGAATCAGAAGTGGATCTTGCCTATGACTTTAAAACAGGCAGTATTTCAGGAAGCACATGGATTAGCACACGTGGGATGCAGACAAATGCTAAGAAATCTCCAACAATGGTGGCACCCTCATCTAAAAAATATGGTAACAGCATATGTTGACACCTGTACCGTTTGTTTAAAGTACAACATTCGGCCTACAATAAAACCTGAACGAGGTTCTTTTCCTCTCCTGCACCGACCGGGACAGGAGGTGATTATAGGTTACACTGATATGTTGGAACCTGTTAAAGGGTTCAGATATGTATTGATGTGTGTTGACGCATTTACAGGGTGGCCAGAAGCCATACCTGCAAGAAGAGAAGACAGCAAAACAGTGGTGAAGTTTCTGATTAACCATTA
>NC_056516.1:9638902-9641834 GCF_014905685.2 Nematolebias whitei | reverse complement strand
CGAGGTTCTTTTCCTCTCCTGCACCGACCGGGACAGGAGGTGATTCTAGATTACACTGATATGTTGGAACCTGTTAAAGGGTTCAGATATGTATTGATGTGTGTTGACGCATTTACAGGGTGGCCAGAAGCCATACCTGCAAGAAGAGAAGACAGCAAAACAGTGGTGAAGTTTCTGATTAACCATTATATCCCCAGACACGGTTTCCCTGAAAAAATCAGATCAGACAATGGCACACATTTTAAAAACACAGATCTGCAGGCTGTGGAAAAAATGTTAGGCCTAAAACATGCTTTTGGAACTGTGTACCATCCCCAGTCTCAAGGGAAGGTCGAAAGGATGAACCAGAACATAAAACAAAAATTGGGCAAAATCTGTGCACAGACTAAATTGAACTGGGTGGAAGCATTACCAATAGCCTTAATGACAGTGAGAACTTCTGTTAATAATGGAACTGGCTTTTCGCCCTATGAGTTAACTACAGGAAGACCCTTTCCGGGACCAACCGTATGCTCACTGACCAGTGAGGAGGACCATAAAATGGACCATAAGGTATACTTTGATGAGTTAAAAGCATTAGTGTCTAACTTTACTCAGCAGGTCCACCACAAACAGAGCCTGACAGAAAGACCAGAGGAACCTGGTCTCCCCACCGCGGAGTGGGTCTTGCTGAGGGTCATTAAAAGGAAGTGGCAGGAGCCCAGGTGGACGGGCCCTTATCAGGTTACAGAGAGAACGTCCCATGCAGTCCGCCTTAGAGGAAAGGGGGACGTTTGGTACCACTGGAGCCAGTGTGCGCCTGCCTCAGAGCCAGGAAGAGCGAGAGAGCTGGCAGAAACCATCTAAAGTCGTAAAATTGGACATTCATGTCTTGTAGACCAAAGCAGCCTGGTATAGTTGCGTGCGGGCCCTGAAGGACTTTGTTTGAGTGGGTCACCGGGTGCTGGAATAGCCACATTTAGTACAGACACCTAGAAACGACAAAAACACGACATCTTAGAGTCTCACACTTCACGAAGAAAACTCAGAGACATAGGAGGAACGGTCTCTGAGCACCCCAGGGTATGCCCTGAGTACTTGTGATTGTAACAATATTGTATGACATGTGTACTAACCATTTTTCTCTTATCTTTTAATTGCAGTCTTGATTTAGAGTGCATCCATTTATTTACTTAGCTTGAAAGTGATAAGTATATTCAGTTTGAAACGTTAAAAAGAAATATCTATAATCAATTATAAGCAGTATATTAACAGAGTGTTATTTTGTATTCATTTTGTGATAAAGGAACTGCTTGCCTGGCTGTCTGCTGAGGAAGTCGCTGTGCGAGACATCTTCATTTATTGAGTACAGTTTCTGTTTTAAGATCAAAATGCGGTGGCCACCAAAGCACGTGGTGATAGGGATAGGTGTTTTGTCATCCATCGTGTTGTCACTCATTTTCTCTTTTGAATATTTCTGTATTATTCCCGGTTTACCAGAGTGTGAGCAGACTGGTGAAACAGGCAGGGTGCGAAGGAGCGTGACACCACACACAGTCATGAAAGATGCGTATGGCCTTCCGGTGCTGAAAGTAGAGTATCCCAAAGACACCACCACTACCCTAAGCCTGCCAATCTGTGACATGTTTTATTGTACGGATTACCGTATTGCGAGTGCAGCCTTTTATATTTGTCCATGTCCCAATCCATCCAAATGTTTCTGGTGTCCTGAGTGGAATTATGTCACGTTGTATTCGGGATCATGGAAACCTGATATGTCTGGACATCTGACTAATTACAGAGATTGGTGGAGGGCACATGCCACCTTGGCAAAAAATAACAGACACTTGTTATTGTCCTTTGAGTATGTTCGAACTTGGAATAAGTTAACCAGCATAAAGCGTGAGATGATCTACACCTTGGTGACGGAACCCATTTATGTGCTTGTAGCCACGGATGTCGCTGGCAAGGACCCTTTCCGGGTGCTACAACTTGCTCTTACAGAGTTGCCAGCCCAAGACCCTACTCCTCCTCCGACCCAGGAGTCATCGCTCCCAATGCCTATGCGAATTGATAGTGTTGACTATACCAGCTTAACCCCTGTGGATGTGATTGCTATGTCTACTGGCTATACTGACTCTAACATTTGGTTAGCTTGGCTCGCTGAGGCTGCTAGACAGGCTTCTTTGTCTGAATGTGTAGCTTGTGCTGCAGCTCGACCAAATTTGTACACCCAGCCAGCTCCATTACACCTAGAGGACGCTTGGGGATTTCATTGCATGTTAAGTTTGACTATGAGAAAATATACTAAGAATTGCACTACATTAGATCAGGTATTCCCAATTATTTCTAATATAACCAAATTAGGCTCGTTTGCTCCGGTAGAACGATTTGACTATTACTGTTTTAATTACACCTCAACTGCAAATAAAAAAGTTGCCTTAGGACAAATTCAGGATGAATGGTGTAATATCACGCAACAAAATGTCTCTGAACACCCGTGTGGGTAAGGCGGCTCGCGCTGATCTGTATTATTATTGTGGTGGTAGACGTTAGACGTTGTCTGATGAGATGAAATCTCACTCTGGTGTAGATAATCCTCTTGATGAATGGCTCTTCAAAGTGTTTGGCCCCTGGAAGCAGATGATTGTGTCCATGTTGATGTCAATTGCAGTATTTGCAGCTATTATAATCACATGTGGATGTTGTTGTATTCCCTGCCTGAGATCTCTGTCAGTACGTCTTATCACTTCCACATTAGAGAAGCGTGACCCTGAAATAGCTCGTCAGCTCCTAATGCGCAGAGGTTATGAACTTTCTGATTTTGAGATGCAACCACGCCGGCGCAGAGAAGCATATTCTTCCGTTTGATGTCGACCTCTTTGGATGAGGTCGAAAGGGGGAATTGTTGTGAAATAATATTGTGTTTCTTCTTTGAATCTGACTCCCAATT
>NC_056516.1:9632028-9638802 GCF_014905685.2 Nematolebias whitei | reverse complement strand
TGTTGTGAAATAATATTGTGTTTCTTCTTTGAATCTGACTCCCAATTCTTATTTTATTTTGAAATTGACCCACTTCCTGTTTTACTTTGAAGAGGCTCCCACAGATTGATTTCTTTTCCTGTTTACACGATGTATCATACTTCTGATTGGATTGAAAATGGCCAATCCCATGACAGCAGACTCAGAACGCGCTGAAAAGTTAGTTTTGCTGTGCAAAGGAACGCCCTTTTTCTTTAAACAAAGGATGTGCAGTTTTTCTCCTCGAGGTAGTTAGCGGACGGAGTAGAGAGCAGCCAGCAGCGAGCAGTCAGCAAAATGCAGCAGAGTGACGGTCGGCTGCAGATTCCTCATTAACAAGGTTGTATTGTACAGTTTAAATGGATGCATCCAATTAATAATATGTTAAAATAATGACTGCATTTAACTAATCCACTGTTTATACTTGTGAATTTATGACTTCTGGGTTTCTTTACTTATTAAATATTCATAAACTTGAAGGTGCGTTTGTCGTATCTGAAGTGCATTGTCTTGACTGACTCCTGCAGGATTGAAACGGTAACAGCAGACTCGGGTGGAGAATAAGATGAACACACAACAAATTGGAGGTTCCACCGAGATGTGAGAAATAAGTTACCGAGTCTTTCACACTGAACTATGGCGCGCCATTCACAGAAGGTAAGCAGAGCCTGTTTATTATTACGAAATCTGTAAATTGGGCTTAAAATAGGCAAATTTTGCTCAGTGTGTATGACTCCCAAATAAATAGTTTTAAATAGAGAAGTTTACGTCGACTGTAAGAATAAGATAAAAGTAAGATAAAGTAAAACCAGCCTCAGAGATAAACTGTGCGTTAGTCTGCCTACCGAGGGTCGACGGACTCCCGGGGGAGGAGTGAAAGTTCTAGGAAAATGATTCCGCTGTTCAACTCTGTAACTCCATTAGACTAAGTTTTACTGTAAACTTGTTGGATTGGCAGTCAACTTTTAAAACAGTATCATTTAAAGTTCGCTCACAATTGACCGTAGGTGGGCGTTCGCGAGGCTGGGTGGGACATTAATTAATTAAATACGACGCAAGCACCGAATAGATTAAAATAAAATCAGAACTAATAATTAGATTTGTTGAATAAAATAACTTATGATCTGTGGTGAGTAAAGGAAGTCACAGGTTCACAAATATTGCTGTCTTCTAGGATATTAAAAGGGAAGTCAACACATTTTGTTTAAAAAAAAAAACAACAACAACAACATTTTTAAGGGTGACCATTGTGAGATTTCTGGCGTCTGTGTTTCGTGTGAATGTTGAAATAAGTGGTCAGTATCTTGTTTGTTTATTTTGTGTTTGTGTCTTTGTCAAATATAAGACCACAGTATGAATGTGTAGAAAAAAAAGAAGAAAATGTTCCAGAATTTTCCAGTGACAATAAAAAAAGACGTGTGCTGTTTGTTTGAATTTCCTGAGAGAATGGACACAGAGGTGCAGCGTGTAATGTTACAAAAGTGCGAGCAGGAAAGTTTTAAACCGGTAAAGGAGCAAGTGGAAATTGTGAGACAGGCACTAAAGATGCTGGAATATAATAAAAAGCTAAAAAAAAAGCTCTCGTGCAAAAATTACAAAAAATAGAAAATAATGCAGAAGAGACACAAGATGTGATATCTTTGATGTGGGATAAAATTAAAGAATGCTCGAGAGATGAGGATAAGTTTGACCAGCAAAAGAGAGAGGTAAACGCCTTGCAGAAACGTAGATACAGAAAGTTAATGAGGGAAGTTAAATATGAAAGAAAAGAGTGGTTGAAATTGGTCTTTGTGGCACAGGGTTCGTCTCATTTGTTGAAGAAACAGCAGCTTATCGAACAGCCTAGAACAAAGAGGGAGGAAGTGGGTAGCTCAGCTCCCCCTCCTTATAACCCAAGTGGCAATCAGTCAGCACATCCCCCCACAGGAATGTACCCCATATATCACATAACAGATGGAACGTTACAGGTGGGGGAGGTCACTGACACCCCCTCGCAGCTGAGGGGGGAGTCACCCATCCCCGTTAAAACAAAACTACTTGTGGCACCAGGAATGAAGCCGTGTTTTACACAGTCCATCAGTACACCATTCCAAACCGAGGGTGAAGGGAACACAAACAGCACGCAACAATGGGTAATTAAAGATGGGTGGAGTCAGTCTGCTAATCCCACAGGACACCCTGATTCGCACACTTCTTCCCTCTTTGCACCCTCAGCATCTCCCTCTGACAGCTCTCATGATGGAGAGGGCGTGCTTGTGGGTCTGCAGGGTTGGAAGAATCGTGCAGGGTTGTCTCAAAACCCGCTCACCTGTACTCACCAATTGCCTGCCACGCCCCAGACACACGTACAGAATCCTTTTTGGCCACAAGCAATACGAATTACTTCTGATTTGTTGGCAGCTCTTCCACCACCAGATCACGCTTCTATCCCTGTTGAAAACGTGGATCCATTGTTAAGTACTGGTTCTTTTCCCCTTCTGCAGGCAGGAAATCAGATACGTTATAAACCTCTTGCGCTAGGTGATGTGCAGGCGTTAGTGGACAAACTCCCTCCCCTCACAGAAGGAGGAAGTAAGTGGTTGAATGTAGTGGACTCCTTAACTAAAGGTATTAATTTAGCTGTGGGAGATATGAGGGCGCTGTTGGGAAGGTGTGTAACTTCTACTAGGATGGATGAGATAGAGAGAGCTGCTGGGTGGAATCGTAACATACCTGACTCAACTTGCATGTTGTTAGAGTATCAGAGACTTGCCGCCGCTCTCAGACAGGCTTATCCCCTTCCAGAAGGTACAGGGGTTCCTAAGTTCACCTGGAAGCCTGGTCAGAACCCCACTGCATATTTAGATGTGTGTAAACAGGACTGGTATGACAGAACACACTGCCATGGTCAGGGGGAAAATCAAAAGTATTTTTTTAGACAAGCAATACTGGATGGGGTACCCGCAGCAGTCAGTAAGGCAATGAAAATTAACCCTGATTTGCCCACAGCAGATGCTGCTCAGTGGGAACGGCATCTTATTCATCATCTGCAATGTGTGGCTGATGAGGAGACTAAAACTTCCTCTGAATTGAAAGATATGCAAACGCAACTCTTAAAGCTACAATTGAAACAGGCTAGGGATGTAGTTCAAACTAAAAAAGAGTCAAAACAGATGTTACAAGCTGACACTGTGTTTCAGTGTTCTGAGGCTGCTTATCAGTGTCCTATAACCGCCCAACCCCCGCTTCCTGTTGTATATCCTCGGGGACGGTCCAGAGGGCAGTGGGGAGAAAGAGGGGGGTCTCGGGGCAGAGGTTTCGGTCGGGGGTACACGCAGGGAGGCAGAGCACCAGATGTTTGCCATTACTGTCACAGACCAGGTCATTGGGCGCGAGATTGTTATCACAAGCAGGCCAATGCCCAAAGAGGAGGAGCACATCACTACTCAGCTCCCAACCACCAGATGGCGCCACCGGCACCTACCTCTGGCCAGCAGGATCCATCTTGGGTGCCACCAGGTGGATACTACCAGCAATGACACACCCCACAGAGTAATCACACCATAGGGGGAGGAGCAGACCCTATGGTGAAAATGAGGGTCATGAATAAAGATCTATCATTCCTCGTGGACACTGGAGCTACATATTCAACCCTCAATGAGCAGGGATTTGATGAACATGCCAGTGCGGACACTGTGTCTGTGATCGATTTCGCTGGGGTGCAACAAAAACTGTCTCTAACTGAACCTCTCGTTGTAACAGCAGGACTTCAAACAGTGACACATCCATTTGTTCTGTCCACACGTGTACCTGTCAACCTGCTTGGAAGAGACTTGTTAAAGAAACTTGGAGCAACAATAATGTGTGAACAAACTGGTTTACGTGTTACTTTACCAAGTGGTGTGACCTGGACTTGTTCTGCTTCTTCCTCCTCTTTGTCATCACAGTGCTTGGTACAGCCGATACATGAGGAAGTAGCTGACATTTACTGGGCATTGCTGCGCCCAGAGACACCTGAACACACTGGACTTTACTCTGCCTACTTGTTGTGGAGGCCATGGCTTGATGCTCTGCGTCCCTATGTCCCACCTCTAGATCCTTTACATGTCACTCTCTTTTATGACCGTGATTCTGACGATTGTTACAGGGAGCATTTTGCTCAGCACTTGCAGGACACTGAGTGGCCATTAATATCAGACCGGCTTATAGTAGGTCCACAAGGCGTGGCTTCTCACGTCACCCTCACACCGTCTCAACTAGAGTGGTACATGATGTCGTCTGAAGCGATCCCACACGTCTCATTAGCTTTAGCTCCCACACATCAGGCTAAAGACTTGGGCCCAATGGTGAAGGCTGCTGTCTCTGCCACTGATTGGGTCCCAACACAAATACCTCAGCTCGCTTACTCATCATCAACCGACTGTTATAGCATTGACTTAGCTGTTCATGATGTAGGTAAGCTAGACCATGAGGTGATCTCCAGAGACCATGGCAGAGAAAAAACTGACCATTCAGATGTTCCTCAGATGTTAGACACACTTCCTGCATCTCTCTGGTCTCAGGGACCTGAGGATGTAGGTCATGTTAAATGCTCCCCAATCTCTTTTGAACTGACCCACAACGAACCTATATGGTTGTATCAGTATTCTCATAGACCTGAGGCTGAACAAGGTTTGACTGACACAGTACAAGGGTTGCTGAAAGCAGGGGTCCTCGAACACTCACATTCAGACTGGAATACTCCCATTCTACCTGTTGAGAAGGCGGGGACTGGAAAGTACAGAATGGTACATGATCTTAGGTCGATCAACGCCATACTTAAGACACCTACGTCACCAGTACCAAATCCCTATGTTGCACTGACCCAACTGACACCAAACCAGAAGTGGATGACCTGCATTGATTTGGCTAACGCCTTTTATTGCCTGCCCTTATCAGAGGACCTGCGTGACATTTTCTCATTCACATTTAACGGTTATCAGTATAGATACACTCGCTTGCCTCAGGGTTTTGCATTATCGCCAGGCATTTTCAATCATGTTTTAAAGAACATTCTTGTACAGCTTCCACTCCCCACAGGCACCACTTTGGTTCAATATTTGATGATTTGCTGATAGCCTCTGAAACAGCACATGACTGTCTTACAGCCACTCAGGCTGTCCTGCTTCACCTGCATGATGCAGGTTTTAAAGTTAGTAAATCTAAACTTCAAGCAGTTTGTACACAGGTCTCTTTCCTCGGTAGGTTGGTCTCTGCTAATGGTACAACACTTTCACCAGAACACAGGGCGTCTATACTACATCATCCAAAACCCACCACTGTACAAGACATGTTATCCTTTTTAGGTTTAACTGGGTACAGCAGACACTATATACCTGATTATAGTGAACTCACCACTCCACTCAGACAGATGGTAAAAGATCAAGGTAACAGAAACCTGAAAGCAACACTTGTGTGGAACACAGATGCAGAACATGTGTTTATTAAACTGAAGCAACTCTTGTCCAGAGCAGCTGATTTGGCTCTGCCTGACTACTCCGCCCCGTTTTTTCTTGATGTTTCTGAAGAAGAAAACACTGTTAATGGTGTTCTGTTTCAGAAAAAGGGGGGTGGTAGACAGGTGTTGATGTACGCAAGTGTGATGTTGGATGGTACTGAGAAGCGTCATCCAACATGTACACAGGCAGCGGCAGGTCTGGCAAGGATTGTTTCAAAAACAGCACACATCGTCATGGGACACCCACTACACATCCTAACGACACACAACATAGTAGCGTATGTTAATTCTGAGCTCTTTACAATGACATCCTTAAAGCAAAGACGCATGAGCAACATCCTATCAGAACCGAATTTATTATTCCTGCATGAAGGCATAAACATGGCAGATGGTATGCAAACAACACAGGCACATGATTGTGTGTAAAAAGTGTACGTGGAGGAACGCATTAGACCTGATTTACAGACTGAACTCATACCACATTCAAATGTACTTTACACAGATGGTTGCTGCTTCAGATTTGAGGATGGGTCTTTGAGATCAGGATTTGCTGTGGTACAGCAGAGTGGTGTTGAGTACGAGGTACTGAGCTCAGGGCAGCTAGAAGGTCATCAGTCAGCTCAAAAAGCTGAAATTCAGGCAGTCGTTGAGGCTTTGAAAATGAGCAAAGGAAAAGAGGTTACAGTGTACACAGACTCGGCGTATGCTTATGGTGTAGTTCATGTACAATTACCACAGTGGAAAAGAGCAGGTTTTCGAACAGCAGGTAACAAACCAATTAAACATGAGGAACTCGTTAAGGATTTAGCTGACAGTTTGATGTGGCCAGCAAAAGTGGCGGTTGTGAAGTGCAAAGGTCATGATGTTACACAATCAGACACAGCGGAAGGAAACAGGCAAGCTGACAGAGCAGCCAAGATAGCTGCTGGCTATTTGCCAAGAGTCCAGATGGTGACAGTGGAAGAGGAATGTCAGAAAGTGAATCAGTGGGATGAGAAAACTGTAGCAGAGGCTCAGACTACAGCCTCCCCAGAGGAAAAGACATTATGGTTTAACAGAGGAGGTCAGAAAAAAGGGGAGTTTAAAGTATGGATAGGACCGAATCAGAAGTGGATCTTGCCTATGACTTTAAAACAGGCAGTATTTCAGGAAGCACATGGATTAGCACACGTGGGATGCAGACAAATGCTAAGAAATCTCCAACAATGGTGGCACCCTCATCTAAAAAATATGGTAACAGCATATGTTGACACCTGTACCGTTTGTTTAAAGTACAACAT
>NC_056516.1:9627354-9631928 GCF_014905685.2 Nematolebias whitei | reverse complement strand
AATTGGGAGTCAGATTCAAAGAAGAAACACAATATTATTTCACAACAGGGTCAAGATCTTTTAACAGTTTATTAACCTCACTGACTGAGAATGGAGAAAAAGAGAAGCTGTGATTAACTGAGGATTGACTTGTAGGAGGGATTTGATTTGTAGAAGTTTGGTTATTAAGTGAAGTGGCTGATTTTCCATTAGTAACTGTGTCAAATAAAGAACTAGAAGCAACAAAGTGTTTGTTGAAACAGTTCAGGATCTCGTGCTTATTTGACACAGGAACAGAGTTAACGAGAAGTTGTGATGGGAAGTCAGATGATTGGGTGGTGCCTGAGAGAGATTTGATAGTTTTCCAGAATCTGTTAGGGTCATTTAGATTTTTGGAGGTCTGAGATAAGAAATAGTTGCGTTTTGCTGCTTTGACAGCAGTTGTGAATTTATTCCTCATCTGTCGAAATCAACTCAACTCAGGCCTAGTTCACTACACCTGAAACAAGCTTGGACCATGCCTTTCACTTCAGGAGGATTTTCTGGCAGCTCGCTCTGCTATTTGCTGCTCAACTCAACCAATCAGTGTCTGAGTCAGATTTTCTCGCTGTGGCCCAAAGATGATCTCTCCTGTGCAGGAGATCAGCTAGCTCTGGAGTAAACCAGGGGCTGTCTCGTCCCTTTATTCTGAACTGACGAAAAGGAGCATGTATGTTCAGAAAATAAATGAAACTATTATGAAAATAGTTCCAAGCGGAGTTCACGTCATCAGTTAACAGAATACGATGCCAGTCAAAGTGAGGCAGATCCCAGAGGAATGACTGTTCACAAAAACGTTTCAAATCCCTTTTTTGAATTAATCTGGGCTTAGAAGGTGGAAGTTTAATATCTCTCAAAGCAGCTGTCGCACAATGATCACTCAAAACATCACCGAATACACCTGTACCAGGGAATTTGTGAGGCATATTAATTAGAAACAGGTCTAAGATGGAGGATTTTTCAGGACGGTTTTTATTTAATCTAGTGGGGGAGTTGATCAGTTGGATAAGATTTAGAGACAAGCAACATTCCTTGAATTTATCACAGAGGGGGGTCGACTTACACCAATCAATGTTGAGATCTCCAGCCAAAAATACCTCTTTGAATTTTAAATTACCAAGAAATTCCATCATGGCAGTCAATGCCTCAGGTGATGCTGTGGGGGGGAGGGGGGGGACAGTAGCAGCAGACTACAGTTAAGATCTGGCCTCCATTCAAGGTGATGTTTACAGATAAGGCTTCAAACTGGTTTGGAATTGTTTTTGAAGACAAGACTAGAAACCAGAGAATCTCTAATGTAAATAATGACTCCCCCCCCCCTTTTTTTGACAATCACAGTGGTAGATGTTAAATCCATTGATTGCCACGTCATTTGTCATTTGTTGAGCCAGGATTCAGAAATAAAGATAACATCTGCCCCAGAAGAACTGACCAGAATTTTCAAAGCATCCAGTTTTCTCAGAAGGCTACGAGCGTTTACATGCAGAAAATGAAGACCAGACACGTTCTTAAAGTCATTTGGTGTGCTGTAATTAGTGGGAGGTCCAGGGTTGGGCTGAATCCCTGAGAGCAGTAACAACATTATTATCAGACATTTTCTTGAGTTTTTTGTGACTGATGTGTAATTATAGGAGTTAACAGTGTGATAATTAGCCCCCATAATCGAACCATGAGAAACATTAATGAAGACGTGATCATTCAGAACCCAAAAACAGTGAAAGTTGCAGTGATGGACAGATCCAGGTGTATTAACAAGATTCAGAGACTCCAGATAATCGGAGAACTGAAAATAGTGACAATAATATGAATGATGCAGAAAAGTTTCAGACCATAAAACGTCACAGTTCAAATGGGCAAACAAACCCGACGAGTTGGCCCAACTGCAGTTTGAGTTGGGCTGAGGGGGGCTCCAGCCCTCCCAGTGAAGATGGATGGGTGCTCCCATGGGAAACAGAAGCTGGGTCCAGAATCAACAGGCCGAAACAGAAACAGATAATTCGCAGCAAATAGCAGAGGGAGCTGCCAGAAAATCCTCCTGAAGTGAAAGGCATGGTCCAAGCTTGTTTCAGGTGTAGTGAACTAGGCCTGAGGTCAAATCCTGACCTTAAGGACCTTATGGGACAGAAACTGTCATTTCATTGATTTGAATCCAGAAATACAGGTTGACCCATCCTGAGACTTTCTTTCTTGAATTGATCAAGTGAAAGAACACTCTCTTTTCTATTATCATTACTATTTTACAAATGTTTTGATAATCAAATTGTGTTAGTTCAAACCATTTTTAAATGTTGAAGTGAACTACTCATTTAAATCAACTGTGAAACAGTATTAGTGACTTTAATCCTCATTCAAAGTAGAAATCAGGTTAATGATGCATTGTCTGATTTTCTGTCTTCAATGAGCAAGTGTGTAAGTTGGTCAAAGTTCAAGTTCCGGTCAACTGCAAGTTTACTGAAAAAGAAATGTCATGTTTAACTTTTACAGCAAGATACTAGAGAATTGACTCCACAAAGTCTGAGTTCTTCATAATATCTTTTGTCTGTTCTTAAACAATCTTAATCTTTTTCCTTGACTTTTTAATAACACCTTACATCACAAAAACACACCTCTGTTGGTCCATCGACCAATCAGAATGTTCTCAAATGAACCGGAAGTGACCTTTTTTAAAAGGTGCAACACTTCCTAGTTCACACTAGTTCTGCGGTTGCGGAGGTTCCAGCTCCAGTCGAGTTCTGGAGAGCTCAGTAGTTCTGAGAAGTTCTCGGCAGTTCTGGGAAGAACGCTGAGGAGAACGCTGAGAGAATGCTGTGAGTTGGTTCCGACAGTTCCAGAGTTCAGAAGGCTGGAATTCAGGATGCTGGAGGAAGAAAATAAGCTGAACGAGAGAAGATCAGGGAATTATGAAATGTCTGTTCTGGATGATCTCACGACTCCCGAGGTTTAGCTGTTCTTACGGAGACGCTGGAAGAGTTGAAAGGAAAGCTCTACACCAACGCTGAAACTATCATCTGCAAAGGTAAAGAGTGGATCTCAACCAAAGTGTACCGTTGGGTCAAGCTGGTCCAAAGGAGCGTGTTGTTCTGGTTAAAATAGACAAATTCCCTCACACATCTCTCTCAAGATAAACTTCATTTCCCATCTTTAAAATTCTTCTATCTGCTAGCAAATTAATCCAGAAGCAAGGGAAACAATCGCCGTATTGTTTCCTCCTTGTAAAACTAGCCTAAATAAGCTGTTGTTATTTTCAATTTTTGCCAATTAATGTAAATGTGTGATGTGTTAAACTTGATTCTGTTAATAAATGACCCACTGTCGTTGGTGAGTCAAAGATAATTAACGTCTCACGTTACATTTTTAATTATTCAATGCACAATATTATCCAGTCCAGAAAAATGAAAGAATCCGTTTAATCTATGAATATATACAGCATATGTTCATCTACACAGGTCAACAGGGGCCAACAGCGTGATCCGGAATAAAATTAATTATTATCCAGGTGAGTTTGGATGGAGGCCTGCAGCAACTCCGATACAAACTCCGAACTTCTCTCGAGCACCACGCAGCCCTGCTCCTCCACGCTGCTCCTTCACGCTGCTCCTCCACGCTGCTCCTCCGCTTCTCAGCATGTCACCTCCACAACCGACAGCACGGGGCACCCCAGGTGAAAAGCAAGACTGACCAGAGAGGCTGAGGCTGAAGTCGGCAACTGGTCTGGTCCGATTCTGCTCCAGTTCGGCTCCGGCGCTCCAAGCATGAGAGACGAAGAGGCTGAAGATATCCCTGGCCCGGTTCTGCTCCGGTCTGGCGGCCCAGTCCGGTGGCCCAGTCCGGCGGCCCGGTCCGGCGGCGCTTCAAAGCACCAGAGCGTCTCCTCCAGGTGAACACAACGACTCCACGGAGGTGGATCGTCCTTCGGTAAAAGTAACGGGCTGCTCACTGAAGCTGAGACCGGCTCTGTTGAAGACGAAATCCCCACAGCCACCTCGGTTCGGTTCTGGTCCAATTCGAGGGACACAGGTACACTTCCCCCACACCTATGAAGACACCACGAGGGCCAGTCCAGCAGAAAACCAACGAAATACCACCCGGCGATATTTGTCGGAACCAGGTAGAACCACAAATGTCCAGATAAGAGTTTGTTGAGGTTCAGAGAGAGAGAGAAAAAACACTGGACCTTTGTGCGTCGACTCCCCGGCTCGAGGGGTCACCTGGCCGGCAGGGTGCGCTCAGAGTGACCGATGGGGGGGAGCGGCCGGTCGGTCCTGGACCAAAATATATTTTTGGACGGTCCCGTCCGGCTCTCTGAGTCACTGAACACCGAATTTGGTTAGAACGAGGACCAACTTTAGTCCGGTTCCATAAAAACGGGTCAGTTTGATGATAAAAGACTGCAGAGAAGCCGGAGGGAGCTGCCATCCATCAGCTCGACGGAAGTGAAGTGAAGTGACAATATAATTATATTATATTATATTATATTATATTATATTATATTATATTATATTATATTATATTATATTATATTATATTATATTATATTATATTATATTATATTATAT
>NC_056516.1:9624820-9627344 GCF_014905685.2 Nematolebias whitei | reverse complement strand
ATTATATTATATTATATTATATTATATTATATTATATTATATTATATACATATACATCCATTTTCTTCCGCTTATCCGGGGTCGGGTTGCGGTGGTAGCAGTCTGGAGGCCCAGACTTCCCTCTCCCAGCCACATGGGCCAGTTCCTCTGGGGAAATCCAGAGGCGTTCCCAGGCCAGCCGAGAAACATAGTCCCTCCAGCATGTCCTGGGTCTCCTCCCGGTGGGACGTGTCCGGAACACCGCACCAGGGAGGCATCCTAACCAGATGCCTGAGCCATCTCAACTGGCTCCTCTCGACGAAGAGAAGCAGCGGCTCTACTCTGAGTCCCTCCCGGATGATCAAGCTTCTCTCACCCTATCACTAAGGGAGAGCCCAAACACCCTGCAGAGAAAACTAATTTTAGCCGCTTGTATCCAATATCTCGTTCTTTCGGTCACAACCCAAAGCTCATGATCATAGATGAGGGTAGGAACATAGATCAATCAGTAAATTGAGAGCTTCGCCTTTTGACTCAGCTCTCTCTTCACCACGACAGACCTGTATAGCACCCACTTCACTGCAGACACTGCACCTATCTGCCTATCGATCTCATGCTCCATTTTTCCCTCATTCATGAACAAGACCCCAAGATACTTGAACTCCTCCACTTGAGGCAGGACCTCCTCCCCGACCCAGAGAGGGCACTCTACCCTTTCCCAGCTCAAGATCATGCCCTCGGATTTGAAAGAACTGATCTTCATCCCGGCTGAGTCGCACTCAGCTGCAAAGCGCTCCAGCGAAAGCTGTAGATCACGATCTGATGAAGCCAATAGGGCCATATCATCTGCAAAAAGCAGAGATGCAATCCTAAGGCCACCAAAACGAATCCCTTCAACCCCTTGGCTGCGCCTAGAAATTCTATCCATAAAAGTTATGAACAGAATCGGTGACAAAGGGCAACCTTGACGGAATCCAACGCTCACTGGGGACGAGCCCGACTTACTGCCAGCAATGTGGACCAGGCTCTGACACCGGTCATACAGGGACCTAACAGCCCGTATCAAAGGGCCTGGTACCCCATACTCCCAGAGTACCTCCCCCAAGGATCCCTGAGGGACGCAGTCGAACACCTTCTCCAAGTCCACAAAACACATGTAGACCGGTTGGACAAACTCCCACGCACCCTCCAGGACCCTGCTGAGAGTGTAGAGCAGGTCCAGTGTTCCACGACCAGGACGAAAACCGCACTGCTCCTCCTGAATCCGAGGTTCGACTATCCGACGGACCCTCCTTTCCAAAACCCCCGAATAGACATTACCAGGGAGGCTTAAGAGCGGGATCCCCCTGTAATTGGAACACACTCTATGGTCCCCCTTTTTGAATAGGGGGACTACCACCCCGGTCTTCCAATCCAGGGGAACTTCCCCCAATGTACACGCAATATTACAGAGTCACGTTAGCCAACAAAACTCTACAACATCCAGAGCCTTAAGGAACTCTGGGCAAATCTCATCCACCCCTGGGGCCCTGCCACCGAGGAGCTTTTTAACCACCTCGGTGACCTCAGCACCAGAGATTGGAGGGCCCGACCCAGAGTCCCCGAACTCTGCTTCCTCAGTAGAAGATGTGCCGGTGGGATTTAGGAGGTCTTCAAAGTATTCTGCCCACCAACCCACGACATCCCGAGTTGAGGTAAGTAGCACACCACCCCTACTATAAACAGTGTTGGTGGCGTACCGCTTCCCCCCTAAGACGCAGGATGGTGGACCAGAATCGCCTCGAAGTCATGCGGAAGTCATTGTCCATGGCCTCTCCAAACTCCTCCCATGCCCGAGCTTTTGCCTCAGTGACCACCCGAGTTCGCATGTCGCTTGGTCTGCTGGTACCCATCAGCTGCTTCCAGGGTCCCACAGGCCAAAAAGGCCCAATAGGAGTCCTTCTTTAGCCTGACAGCATTCCTCACTGCCTGTGTCCACCACCGGGTTCGAGGGTTGTTGCCACAACAGGTTCCAACAACCTTGCGGCCGCAGCTCTGGTAACCCGCCTCGACAATAGAGGCACGGAACATGGCCCACTCAGACTCAATGTCCCCTACCTCCCCCGGAACATGTTCGAAGTTCTTTGGAGGTGGGAGTTAAAGCTCTGTCTCACAGGAGACTCTGCTAGACGTTCCCAGCAAACCCTCACAATATGTTTGGGCCTGCCAGGTCTGATCGGCATCCTCCCCCACTATCGGAGCCAACTCACCATCAGGTAGTGATCAGTGGACAGCTCTGCCCCCTCTTCACCCAAGTGTCCAAGACATGTGGTCGTAGATTAGATGAGACAATGACAAAGTCGATCATCAAACTGCGGCCTAGGGTGTCCTGGTGCCAAGAGCACATATGGACAGCCTTATGCTTGAACACGGTGTTTGTTATGGACAATCCATGACAAGCACAGAAGTCCAACAACAGAACACCACTTGGGTTCAGATCAGGGGGGCCGTTCCTCCCAACCACACCCCTCCAGGTCTCACTGTCATTGCCCACATGAGCATTGAA
>NC_056516.1:9623608-9624720 GCF_014905685.2 Nematolebias whitei | reverse complement strand
GTTGCTTTGTGCGGATTAATCCTCCTGAAGGTACTCCTTACTTCTGCCGAGGTCACGCTGAGATGCTCAGATTTGTGGTATCATTCGGTGAAAATCTTTTTTGCTCTCTGGTCTAAAACCACACCCAGGGAAGATAAAATAAAACAATTTTTGCTGAACTATGTATAGAAAAAGGAAGAAACATTTACAGACACAATGGGGAAAATATAGAAGAAACAAGTTCAAAAGCAAACCCCCCCCCCCCCCCAAATAAAAGCAATAGAAGTGGCAAGTGTCATAAATGATTGTGTAGTTGTCCAAGTTGTGTAATTGCTTATGTGCCCAACATGGTCTCACTCTGCTGTGAAATTGACTCATTTCCACCAAACCTACCAAGTGATGCTGAAATGAGCTGTATCAGACTAATGAGCTGTTCTTTTTTTAACTTGTAAACAAAAAGCGATTACAAAGGATAATTCCTTGGCCTTGCATTTTAATCCTTTAATAAAGCTGCAAATAGAAGAACGACGTGTGTTGAAACAAAGAAAGTGTGTTTAGTCTACTGCAGAATTTCCTATGTGTTAGTGGGTTATTCACGACCTCCTAATATGCAAATGGATCCTATGAAAGTTGTGCATGTGAGCTTTAATGTTTTGGTGGCTCTGAGTACAATGAAGGAGCTGGAAACCAAGGTCAATTTAGATTGGCATTTGTGTGGATAGTTAATCAGCCTCACAGGCAAGTGCTTAATATTTGTCTTTGCAACACATCTGACAAATGACCAGTGAGAAGAACAGTCTCACATATTTAGAAAGAGATCTACAAAGCAGACTGAATTTACATTTTAACTTTCACTTGCGCTGACATAATGCTGTGAAAGACATTATGATATATATGTATATATAGGTATATAGGTGTATATATAGGTATATAGGTGTGTATATATATATATATATAGGTATACAGGTATATATATATATATATAGGTATACAGGTGTATATATATATATAGGTATATGTGTATAAATATACACATATATATATACACATATACCTATATATATATAGATATGTGTATATATATATATACATTATATATATATATATATATATATATATATATATATATATAT
>NC_056516.1:9623001-9623508 GCF_014905685.2 Nematolebias whitei | reverse complement strand
TCTCCAACTTACAATTAATACAGTATAAAGTTCTTTATAGAGTACATTATACAGGTCAGCGAATGTTTAGGATGGGATTTACATCATCTAACAACTGCTCACAGTGCACAGGCAATATTCCTGATGATTATATCCATGCACTCTGGTTCTGCCCACCCGTTCAGAGGTTCTGGGTCCAGGTTTGTGAAGATTTGTCTAAATGTCTGAAATGTAATATTCCACTCTCTCCGTCTGTTTGCTTATTGGCTATCTTGGAAGATGTTACCCTGGAAAAAAATACATGTCGCATGATTTTCACTGCCTTATGCATCGTAAAGAAAACCATACTCCTGAATTGGAAAAATAAAAATAATCTTAGCATTAATCAGTATAAAAATCTGCTGTTAGATCATATTAGTCTTGAAATAGCATCTGCCGACACATTGGATCAATCTCTGTGGGCTCCTTTGATCGGCTCCGTTACATAGTGAGGGTGGGTAGTCTGGGATCTGACCTTGTGGGGCCTTG
>NC_056516.1:9615423-9622901 GCF_014905685.2 Nematolebias whitei | reverse complement strand
GGGGGGGTTGCCGGGGGCTGGGCTCTTGGGGGTACCTGGGCAGGGGGGCACTGCTTTCCCTCTGGGGAGGGCCTGGGTGGTTCTGGGGGATGTCTGCTGGTGGCTGCATGCAGGCCCTCAGGTGGTCTATGGCGGCGGTCGTGGGTCACCGATCTGGTAGCCTGGCTGTGCTGATGTGGGTTCGGGGTGGGCGCGGGGGCTTGGGGTTCTGGGGGCTTGTCGCCCCCGGGCTTGGGCCTGTGGGGTTCGGGGATCTTGGGCTCTGGCGGGCGGGTTGCCGGGCTCTGGGCCGGCTTGCGCTCTGGTGCCCGGTTCTGGGCGGGGGCCTTCGGCTCGCTGGTGGGTTGTGGGTCATGGGCTGGGGGGTTGGGTGTTTGGGGGCGTGACCAGTGGCCCCTAGGAGGGGGTAGTTTGACCCAGCCTAGGTGTCTAGTGTGCTATGTGTTTTGAGAGATGTCCGAATGAGGGGTGGGTGTAGTATTTCTTCTGGAGTGGGGATGGGGTGGATGTCCTTGGGGGCGGCCCGGGACTGTGCATGGCCAGCTGGCTGGCCCCTTTCCTGTGGTGGGGGCTCGCTCCCGGTGCTTCCTGGCACTGTCGGCGGTTGGGCGGGCGCTCTTGACCGGGTCGTCCTGGTGGGGTTTGGCTCCATCTGGTAGCGGGCTGACTGCGGTCTGTGGGGGTCCTGGTGGCCCTCGGGTGTGTAGGCTGCTGCTGCAGCTTCTGGCGGCCCTCAGGGCTCTGTCCCTCTCTGGTCTGGAGCTCAGCGGGCCTGACGGTCAGTCCAGATGGAGAGGTGTCTTGGCCTCAATCCCTGGGTGGACCTTGGGGGGCTGGGGGGGGGCTGTTGGGTCAGTGGGGGAGCTGACCCCCTGTGGGAGCATTTGCTCTCACAGTTATTTCTCCCCATCCCTCACCATGCACCTCCACCCTCTTCATTTCAATTCCATACATTTACGGTTGTTTGGGCTCGGGTGTGCTGCAACAATTTTACATCTTTGTTGACCATAGCCACCTGGGACTCAATTTTATTGTACACCTTAGACATTCATTCATAACATCCTCATGACATTCATATATAGGAATTTGAGGTGGGCACATGGCTATGGGTGGTGGGATGACCTTACTCTCACCCCCTGTGCCTGTGCTCACTTACAATGGTTGCATTTAGACACTAGGGTTTGGATAGAGTTGGGGTGGAGGGGAAACTGGCACTATGCCAGCCTTTGCTCCTTCTTCTTTCCTTTTTAATGGCACTATACAACAACACACATCAACAGCACATCTAGGGGTGGGGGTGTATGTGTCGGGGTCTTATTTTTATTTATTTATTTTTTTATTTATTTTTTTCTCCTCTTCCTACCCACCTAGTTCCCTGACTGCCATTCCAGGGGTGGGGTCCGGGAGAAGGGCAGGCCGTCGGGTGTTGACCAGGATTATGTGGGGGTTCAGGGTCTGTGGGTTGCCATGGGCGGTGCTGGCGCTGTGCTCTCCCTGGGGTTGTTTGGACCCCCTGAGCTTGGCTCTTGGGTGCCATGGTTGGCCCGCTGGCCAGGGTGGCTGCCGGGGCCTGGCGGGCGGTCTGCTGGGGGTGCGTGCTTGGTTGTTGGCGGTGTGTGGGGGTGGTCGGTGCGTGTCCTCTTATGGTGGGTGGGTGTCCTGTCGGCGGGGCATGGCCTGGGCCGGGTCTGGGGTATTGGCTCTTCTCCGCTCAAGAATGAATGGGTTTACCTCCTGGGTTTGGGCATGGGCTGCCCCCTGTAGAGGGCGGGTACATGTCTTGGACCTGGGGGGTATAGAGTGTGTATCGGGAATAAGAATGAAATGTATCGTTATTGTATGTCTTTGAGTGAATGAATGTGAGATTGAGGTTGGGATAGTGTGATTGTGTCTGTGTATGAATGGGTATTTGTTAGGCCGAGACTCGGACTGCCCCCTCTTTGATACCACTGGGGGTGCTTGGCATCGCGCCCCTATCGCGCGGCCCCCTGGTGGGGTGTGCCCTTGCCTGCCGGCGCGCTTGGGGCCCTTGGTATCGGGGGCTGGGCGCTTGGGCGTGTGTCGGCTCAGCCTGGTGTCTGCCTGGTGGGGCTCGGGTCCTCTGGCCCTGTCAGGCCTTGGCCTGGGTGGTGTGAGTCCTCGGTGCCCGGGCCTCGGTGCCTGGACCTGGACCTACATCGGTGCGGCGGGTGCCGACGGAGGCCTATGAGTTTGTCGCTGTTGGCCCCGGGGGGTCATTGTATGTGGTTGCTGGTGGGGATCTTCCGGTTCTCCCCTGTGGTCCCTTCTGGGGGGTGGGTGAGTGGTTCGCCCTGTGTGGGTGGCTCTGGGGGCTCCGCGGTCGGGGTCCCTCCTGGGGTCTTGGGCTGTGGTCCACCCTTTTTCGTCTGCCTCTGGTCTTGGGGGTCGGGTCTCTTCTGCTTCACAGTTACTATTAAATGTTCTATTAGAGAAGCCTTATACACTTATGCATGCTCACAACCACACACAAATAGAAGCAGGGATGTTTATGTAGGCTTTATATGTAGATATATAGATATGTATGTGAGTGTATATTTATGTGTATGTATTTATGTATGTATGTATATAGGCGTAGGTATGGGTATATATATTTATGGAAACTTACTGCAAAGCCATGAATATTTTAAGTTCTTTATACATATGTATTTTGTTGCTGTGTTTTGTCATGTTCTTTGCAGGTGAACAGACAGTGGCCGGGTGTTTTGACGTGTGCTCTATTTGTATATATTTCTTATATTTTGGAGTCTTACTTTGTCTTTTCTTTCTTTCTATCCTATTAAAAAAAAAAACCTACACTAGAATGTCACTATAATAAATATTTCATAATAATGGTGTGGAGAGGATGGCTGTAAGGGGAGAAGGGAGGCCATCAAAAAAAAATAAAAAAAATATATATATATATATAATTTGTGCTTTTTCCTTTTTCAGTTTTGTCATCACCCTTTCTTTTTTACTCAATACATTCAAGCCATTCACATTCAGCAACATTATCTTGATATCAGTCATAACTATGATTTATCAGTCTGCAAATATTCTGGGGCAGCACGGTGGCACAACTGGTAGAGCTGCTGCCTCTCAGCGAACAGGTCCCTGGTTCAAACCCCGGTTCAGGGGCCTTCTGGGTGGAGTTTGCATGTTCTCTCCGTGCATGCGTGGGTTTTCTCCGGGTACTCCGATTTCCTCCCACAGACCAAAAACATGCATGTTAGGCTGATTGGTAACTCTAAATTGTCCCTAGGTGTGAGTGAGAGTGCATGGTTGTTTTTCTCTATGTGGCCCTGTGATGGACTTGCGACCTGTCCAGGGTGTACCCCGCCCCTCGCACAGTGATTGCTGGACATGGGCACCAGCGACCCCCGTGACCCAAAATGGAATAAACGGGTAAAGATAATGGATGGATGGATGCAAATATTCTCCCAAGCAACTCAAAACAAAACCACAATAAACTTTTGCCAACCCAACGTAAACCAAAAATCTGACGGACTTTCAACCATGGGGTATTCTTCATCCCCAAGTCCCTGTTGGTGGGTGGAGAGGAAATCCTCACCTCTACTGAGGGCCCCTCCCTAGATCTAGTACTACTCCCATCCTATGGGGTACCACTCCATCTAGATATGTCCAACTTAAATATCTCACTTTCTCCCAGTCGGTTTTAATTGAATCCTCTTTTCCCGCCGTATCAACTTCTTCTGAAAGCAGAACATTTTAAGATTTCCATTGAAAGCTTTGTAGTTTTTCTGTCACTCTGTGTGCCGCGTCTCGTTCCCGTTCTTTCCCCCTCACTCGCTGCCACCCCGCATCTCCGCGCTGTCTCTCCTCCGCTGCCGCGGCATTTCCTCCTGGCTCAGCAACGATGTAGCCCCTTTCCTTGATGTCCTGCGCTGCTGTCCTGGCACTGTCGTATGTCTTCATTCCGTTCTCCCAGTGTATCCGAATTTTAACGAGTGGTGTCTGGAAACATATTCCTTTCTCCTTCAATATTTTTTTTAATCTCCTTATATGCCTTTCGTTTCTGCACAATCTCGGTCGGATAGTCGTGGTCGAAGTAGATTTGTTTACCCGCTACCTGGATCTTTTTCTGCCAGGCTTTCTTCAAGATTGTTTCTTTGGTCTCAAATTTTAGAAAGTTAACCACGACTGACCTCGGTGTTGCATTAGGGTTCGGTTTTGGGGTTAGGGCCCGGTGGGCTCGTTGAATCTGGAGATTGCTCCCCTCCAGAAGTTTGAGTTCCTCCTTAAAAAGTTGCTCCAGAAATGTACCTGTGGATCTCCCTTCTACGTCTTCTGGTAAGCCGAAGATTCGGATATTGTTTCTCCTTGTTCTCCCTTCGAGATCAGTTAGTTTTTCCTGCATTCGCTGCGTTTGTTCCACCATCTTCGTTAGCACCTCGTTAGCATCCGTCTTCCCCTCCTCCACCTCCGCTATGCGTGTCTGTGCCTTGCTGATGTTAACTTGCTATGTCTGTAGCTCCTGGCCATTCTCGGACAGCTTACGGTCTATTTCTTGTCGAAGATTCATTATTTCTTCCTTGATTTCTCTCTTCAGCTTGTCTTTAAATACAGCCAGCTCCAGGCACAGCTCTTGTTTAAGTGCTTTAATATCACCTCTAATGGCTGCAAGGCCATTTTGCAGCATCTCCGTGCTATCGTGCTCTTCCATTTCCTCTGCTGGGGCTTTTTCGTGTTCGCTAGCTTCGTGTTTGGAGATTTCTTCCGTTACAGGCAGCTCTTCGGTTCTGTCTTGCTTTTTATAGTTTTTCCGGCTTTTTTCTTGCTTATCCCACTCATGCTGTAGTTTTATCTATTGAGTTCCAGTTTTGTTGTGGGTATTTTTACCTGACTCTGGAGAGCTAGCTGACTATTCTCCTATTCCCTCCGCCATCTTGCCCCAACTCAAATATTATTATTATTTTACATACCATATCTGCCTCTGGCGTTGCCCGGTGGACAACATACTGGTCAAGGGTTCTCCTGGTTTTGTTGTCTTTCACATTTCTTATGTGTCCAATGGTGGAAGCATGTTGTTTGACATCAAACTGTCCACCATGGGCTACAGAAAAAGTGTGATGGCAAGACAGTACAGTGTGCTTTATAGCCTTTATCGTGCACTCTTTCCAGCCACGTTTTCCTTCTCTCACTTGATTCTGTATTTTTGCAGCCGTTTCTGGTTTTTTTTTCTGGTAGGAGTAGTCGGGTTACAAATGGAAGAAGATGAACCATGTGTGCTATTTAAATCCTCTGCATTCCTGCCGCTCGTGTCCATAACGTCTTGTTGTTAAATCCTGTCTGCTGGCGGTTGTGATAAGCAACATGAGCTGGACCAAAGAGACACACTGATTCTGTAGCTTGTTGAGTAAGAGGACAGCTAATTGGTCACAGAGCAGGAGAAAGCGGCAGTTAATTTACTGTAAAATTCCATATAGAGCGCCCCATGATTTACTAACGCTATTGACATGGACATGTTTTTTGATATTCACGATAATACGGGGGCAGCCCGGTGACGCAACTGGTAGAGCTGCTGCCTCTCAGCGAGAAGGTCCTTGGTTCAAACCCCGGTCCAGGGGCCTTTCTAGGTGGAGTTTGCATGTTCTCTCCGTGCACGCGTGGGTTTTCTCCGGGTACTCCGGTTTCCTCCCACAGACCAAAAACATGCATGTTAGGCTGATTGGTAACTCTAAATTGTCCCTAGGTGTGAGTGAGAGAGTGAATGGTTGTTTGTCTCGTTTGTCTCTATGTGGCCCTGTGATGGACTTGCGACCCGTCCAGGGTGTACCCCGCCCCTCGCACAGTGATTGCTGGACATGGGCACCAGCGACCCCCGTGACCCAAAATGGAATAAACGGGTAAAGATAATGGATGGATGGATGGATGGATGGATGGATGGACGATAATATGGGACAAAGTGCGTCCCGTTGCAGCTCAATACGGAATGCGTACTTTTGTTTCTAAATACGGTATGATTCCGTTTTTTTACGGGATGGTTGGCAACCCTAACATCATCTGAACGTGAACGTCTCTTCTACAGAATAGCAGCTTGGTTGGTGCAAAGAGCGATAGCAGCAGCATTTAAACAACCTTTATCAGGTAATTCAGATCGGTCCAGAGCAATAACACAAGCTGTAGGAGTTTTTAAAGCTCTGGATCTACGTCCGAATTCTGTTGCTGATGCGCCGGCTTTAAAGTTAACGAGCCCAGCTACAACATCCCATCACGTCAACACTTCAGCCAAAAAGTTGTAGCAGCACTTTATGAAAAAGATAAAACTGATATTGTCAACAAGTCCTGATGATGATGACCGAGAGAATATTCAACCACCTCATAACAAATGATGACCGTTCAAGAAGAGGAATTATCCATTCATCCATCCATTATCTTTACCCGTTTATTCCATTTTGGGTCACGGGGGTCGCTGGTGCCCATGTCCAGCAATCACTGTGCGAGGGGCGGGGTACACCCTGGACGGGTCGCAAGTCCATCACAGGGCCACACAGAGACAAACGAGACAAACAAACATTCACTCTCTCACTCACACCTAGGGACAATTTAGAGTTACCAATCAGCCTAACATGCATGTTTTTGGTCTGTGGGAGGAAACCGGAGTACCCGGAGAAAACCCACGCATGCACGGAGAGAACATGCAAACTCCACCCAGAAAGGCCCCTGGACCGGGGTTTGAACCAGGGACCTGCTCGCTGAGAGGCAGCAGCTCTACCAGTTGCGCCACCGTGCTGCAAGAGGAATTATTTTATTATTCTTTTCTAATTAATTTTTTTAATTTAAAATTATAATCTTATGAAGTCATTTTTTTTTACCTCTTTGTGTTTTATTTCCAGTCTGGGACAGAGATAGAAGCTGAGTTTTCTTCCTCTTCAGGGAAATCCACCAGAGATCACCTCCAGCCCTCCAGTCTGTGATGACTGAACTCTGAACTTTTCCAGGGACAGGTGGGAGCAGGTCTAAGAGGTTGTGAGTAATGAGGCCAAATACAGCCACACTGAAAAAATTAGCAAATATCTTTCTTTCTATTCCTGCTACTGTTACTAGTGAGCAGTTTTCTCCACCACTGGAGATAATGTCACTGCAACTAGATCTGAGCTTGTGGCAGAAAATGTGGACAAGTTGGTCTTTTGGCCAAAAGCTTAAAACTTGATTAGTTAGATTGTAAATGGTCTGTTGCTGCTTATTATGCTGGTTCTGACTGTTATTGTATTTATTAAGATTTTTATAATTGTTAGTATAGTTTATTTATTGCAAAGAGTGCTGTTTATTTAAAATATCATCCAAATGGGTCACTTTTATTTATTTTTATACAAATGTGTTGTTTACTTGGCATATTTTCAAAATAAACGATTTGTAAGTTTTTATTTTGGCCTTTTTTGTACCGAAAATTAAACGAACCAAGCCCTCCTTAAAATTGAACCGAACCGAAATGTGATTTGAGCATACCATTACACACT
>NC_056516.1:9603665-9615323 GCF_014905685.2 Nematolebias whitei | reverse complement strand
CCGTCCCCGCCCGTCCCCGCCCGTCCCCTCCCTCAGACCCCCCCCCATCAACAGTCCTACCCCCCCCACGGCACAGGCTCCAAAGCCCACCAACGCACCGAAGGCCCCAAGGCCAGGGCCGGGCGCCGGCGCACCCACCGGCCCAAGACCCCGGCAACATACCTGTCAAGGCCCGAGATCCCCGGACCAAGCCGGGAACCCCGCCCAGGAGCGATACCACCCCAGAACCCGCATCCGCGTCCACCCCAGACCCACCCAGGGACAGCCAGGTCACCAGGCCAGTAACCCATGTCCGCCGGTACAGACCGCCCAGAAGCCCGCATGCAGCCAGCACAGGCCATCGCCCAGAACCACCAGAGCCACCTCCCCAGTCGGGCACCACCGCTCCAGGCTCATGACCCCCCCCACGTCCCCAGCCCCGACACCCCACCCACACCGACCACCATGCCCCACGGGACAGAATCAAAGGGGACCACCCACCTCCACTACGTGTTGGAGCCGATTAAAGAAGTCCAGAGAGAATAGTCCGATGTGGGGGTACAGGCTGTCTCAAGACTGATGTAATCTAATACGCAAGATATGTTACCAAAAAACCTTTTATCCTCAGGAACTACTTTCAAGAGTATGAGTTGGACTTTTTCTGCATCACAGAGACTTGGATGTCTCCGACTGAGTCCAGCGCCTTGACGGAATTATTGCCACTGAACTGTCTGTATTTTAACGCCCCGCGGCCATCAGGCCGGCGCGGTGGTGGATTATTACCAATATTCAAACCAACTTTTGACTGTAAACAACTGCCCATCCCAGTTTCTCGCACCAGCTTTGAGCTGAGCATCTTTGAACTCGGCCATTCGCCTCCGAAGTTATTTGCACTCGTCTACCACCCACCTCGATCTAAGGATTTCATAAATGAGTTTTCTGATTTCTTGGCTGAAATCACACCAAAATATGAGCATGTTTTCATTATTGGGGACCTTAATTTGCTTGTGTGCTGTCAGGAGAAGCCCTTGGTGAAAGACTTTTTAGATTTATTGGACTCATTTAATCTAACTCAGCATGTAAACGGTCCCACCCAAGAGCACGGACATACACTGGACCTTGTTTTAACTCGGAATGTGACTGTTAGTAATCTTGAAATTGGTGATAATGTTATTTCAGACCACATGCCAGTCAGGTTTGAGTTCACCCTCCCCCATCTAACTCCTAAGCCGTGCGTTCCTGCACGTAGTAGTCGGGCCATTAACCATTTCACTGTTGCACATTTCACTGATGTTTATAACTCTGAAATTATAATTCAGCCCCCGGTGTTTCTCACCACTACTAAGGAGCTGACATCCCAGTTCAACTCTGTCTGCTTAAAGACTCTGGATCATGTTGCGCTTGTTAAAACCAAAAAATCAAAACTCAGAGCAGAACCTTGGCTGAGTGACGTCACCAAGGCCATTAGGCAGCAATGTAGGAGGGTGGAGCGCAAGTGGAGGAAAGACAGGCTGCAGGTCTCTTTTCAAATACTTAGAGTTGGTGCTGTTATCAGATAGCAGTGAAAGCTGCTAAATCCAAATACTTTTCTGATATAATTACCTCAAACTCTCGCACCCCACGTGTTCTCTTCTCCACCCTAACCTAGCAATGAGGATCTCATGGTTGATGGTGTCAAAGGCGGCTATGAGGTCCAATAGGACAAGCAGCACAGAATCACTGGTATCGGTGGTTAAGAAAATGTCATTAAAGACCTTCAGCAGGGCAGTTTCAGTGCTAAGGAGAAGTTTAAAGCCCGATTGAAATGGCTCTAAGATAGCGTGACCCTCCAGGAAGCCCTTCAACTGGGACTCAACTATTTTCTCCAGTAGTTTAGAAACAAATGGGAGTCTGGAGACAGGCCGGTAGTTGGATACGACTGAAGGGTCAAGGTTTTTTTTTTTTCAGGAGAGGCTGGACAGCAGCATGTTTAAAGGTTTTTGGCACCACGCCAGTGGATAAACTACTGTTTATTATAGCCAGAATGGATGGACCTAGAGTAGGAAAAACCTCCTTTAGTAGTCGAGGGGGGACCACATCAAAGGGGGAACCAGACGGTTTCAAGCTACACATGACCTGCTCTAGAGAAGATAGAGTGATGGGTTCAAAATGGTCAAATGGAGCTACAGATTGAGGTGGGATGTATGGGTCATGAGTTGGAGGGGAATGAAAGCCCAGGTGGTCACATTTTTTTCCAAAAAGAAATGTAGGAAGTTGTCGCACAGCTCAGTCGAGGTTTCCAGAGGTGATGGTTCAGTGAGGGGGAGAACAGAGGCTAGAGCAGTGGATGGGCATCACAGGGTCAGCCCTCAATTGGTTCAGATCTTACCTTGCTGACAGATCCTTTTGTGTCTCCATCAAGGATTTTAGTTCTGCAGCGGCAGAGCTTAAATGGGGGGTTCCACAGGGGTCCATCCTGGGTCCCCTCCTATTCTTTTTATACCTGCTGCCGCTTGGTGCTATTTTCCGGAAACACAACATGCCCTTCCACTTCTATGCCGATGACTGTCAAATTTACTTCCCCGTAAGACACAATGGCACATGCTCTATTCAACCTCTGCTCGACTGCCTGGTTGACATCAGGGACTGGATGGCTTTAAATTTCTTAAGTTTCAATGAAAAGAAGTCTGAAGTCATGTTGTTTCCTCCCAACGACACGATCACAAACCATTGTATCGACCTCTCCGCTCTAACCCTGTCAGAAAAACAAAGAGTCACTAATCTGGGCGTGATAATGGACCCTTCCCTGAAGCTTAACAATCATGTAAACATGATTGTTAAATCATGTTTCTTCCAACTGAGGCGACTTTCTAAACTGAAGCCCATATTGTCCAAAATAACCTGAAGACAGTAATACATGCATTCATTGCATCTAGGCTTGATTAATGCAAATCACTCCTGTTTGGTATCAGTCAGACCTCCATTGCACGACTACAACTTGTCCAGAATGCAGCAGCCCGATTTTTAACCAGTACAGGCAAAAGAGAGCACTACTCCAGTTTTGGCCTCACTGCACTGGTTACCGGTTCACTTTCGAATTCAGTTCAAAATACTCCTGTATGTCTACAAATCACTGAAACGTTTCACCCCCCCCCCCCCCATCTCTATTATCTGCTACAACTGTATGTCCCACCACGTTCCCTGAGGTCAGCAGACCAGTTGCTCCTCACAGTTCTAGGAACTTCTCTACCAGAGGAATTCTACTTGGTGCAACTGCAAAGTTTAATCTACTGGCAAGAATCTCTGTCTCCGGCTGGGTGAGGTGTCTGTCAGAAAAATTCTTCACCAACTTTTCTGTCTCCCTGGCACATAATTGTCTACTGGAGTGTTGTCTTACACTGAATGTGTTGTTATTGGAATTGTGATGGTGTTGATGAGTTATTAGTAAATTAAACTTGTTTTAGTGTCGAGTCTTGGACTTGACATGCTGTGCTAAGAGTGCCTGATCTGTACAGTCCATCACTTGCTGAAGTGTGGTCTGATCTATGCAGGTTGTTAGTTTTTGTTTAATGTGCTCTTCTTTGACCTTGAAGGCCTCAATAGTAAAATTAATCTGTCTCACCCGTTCATTCAGCAGCTAGGTCTGTGCCTTCTGAAGGATCTTGCTTGCCCGATGCCTGCTAACCGAAGATTTTAGTTCCAGGTTCTTGGGAATGATGCCACTTTGTCGACATCTGAGGTTGAATAGCAAGTGGTTCCTGTAGTCTACCCTCTTCCTTGCTGTTTTCTCAAACTCTCTAACTAGTTTGAGGCAATCCTGGCCAAAGAGGTTCAAAATATCCCGCTGCATGCTCAGTAATTGCTAGTATCACTCAGCCCCCTGTGAATAGTAAACAGCCATCAGGGTGCTAATGATCCATCGTTAGGCTGATGGTCCTTCTTGATCATGTGAGCAGCTGGTTTTGGTTGTCAGCAGCAAACTGGTTGATCCACTCTGAGAAGGTGCTATTTATAAGACTGAGCTCAATATAGCACCTCAGACTGAAGAAGTCTTTCAAATGAAAGACGAAACGTTTCTACAATTTTTTTGTTGTTGTTTTGCTTTGTTTTGTTTTTTGAATGTCCAGAGGACCAGATTTAAAGTTTTTAGGTTCTGCTGTATGTTTTAAAGGCCAGGCCAGTTTATCCACAAAGCACAGAACAATCAAGATTTTATTGGATTTTTAAATTTCTACTTGATGGAATTTGTCTCCTCAGGAAGTGAGCACCTCCTCCCCTCACGTCTACAGGGAGATGAGCTGAGACTAACTAATGAAATAACTCCTCCTTCAAGATAACAATGCAGCAACTTAGAAATTATAATCCTAAATTAGCTCTGTGTTTTCAAATCCTTTGATGTATTGTTGGGAGACAATGCTGGCTGTGCAACACTGTAATTATCAAAGCCCTCTTGATTCAAACCCTTCGATATTAAGATTATACATGTCAAAGAGGTGCCCTGCAGCTGCTCACTGATCCACTTGAGCACTGCCACATCCATCTTCGTATGTTATTTTGTGATGAGACAGGGATGGGAAGACCACAGGCGCTGGGGTGGCTGTAATTTCTCGAGTTGCAGAAATGAGAAAAGGGAGGGAGGGAGTGAATTTGCAAAAAAAAAAAAACTTGGCTTATCTTGCAGCAGTGAAGATTCATCTGCTGCAGGGATGCTGCTGCTCATTCTTCCTGCGTGACTTCTGACTTCATCCAAAAACCAGGTCATCCTGCCTCAAGACAAAGTTTAACAAACACCGGTGAAAATTCATCTGTCATGGAAGCCAACACACCAAGCTGTGGATATGAAATCACCTCCTGAGAGCACCAAAAGTGATGAAATAATAACTTCAGTTGTCACGTTGGCTGACCTGAACACAGGACTCAGCTTGGCAGTGTGCCCAAAGCTGACAATGCCTCTTCAAAGATACTCGTCTCAATCGTGTCTTTCTAACAGCACTTGTTCCCTCATTATACTCTGATGAGATTTATGAGGCAAATCATTAATTACCAGGCACATGACAGAGCACACAGTGTAGCGCTTGGAGAGGTTTTCCACTGGATAACAATTCATTTCTGCAGATGGCCTTATAGTTTCTGTGTTTGCAGATTGATTTTTTTGTTCCCCTACAGCAAACTTAACTTCAGCGTCAACATAGACTCTTTCAATACTTGGATATTTGTGTTTTTGAAAAATGCTGCCATTTATTTTCGAGCTGCCATCTCTTAGTCTGATGTGTGCTTACATTTTCTCTCCACCTTCAGATGGAGGGATGTGGGATGGGGGATAAGGAGGAGGGGGTGTACTCAGTGATGTCAGTCTGATTCTGTGTGCATCTGGAAACACCAGGTTTTGTGAGCTTTTTGCAATAAATAAATAAAAATAAACCCAGACTCTAAAGTGAGTTTTTCAAGCATTATGACCAGTTTCATGTAGACTCAATGGGAAGTGCAATGCTAGCTTTAATCATAGCTCCTGCTGGATTTATTCAGAAAGGACATTTACCCCTTTAGATGATTTTGTTGTCTCGAGTCTGTCAGATTACACGTGACTGAAACTGCTCTATACAAGGAAAATTGTTCTCCATGCTGTTTAATTCAGATTCCACTTTTCTTAAACCTGAGCCTCTCTTATTTTGATATCTGAGGCATTTGTTCCAACATCCATCATGAAGAGACATGGACTTACACCCGTGTCGTAATTCCCTGAGTTAAAACTAGCTCTAACTATGTAAGTACTTAAAGTTAAGGGGACGGTGAACATTGTTAAAGGCTGTTTTAGCAGCCACAGCTCCACTTCCAACAGGCTTTTTGGATGTTTCACGCTACTCAAAGCATTTTATGAGGGGTCTCAGCACAGCAGGAGCAAGCACTAACTTATTTCTGTTTTACTACCTCTGCAGAGGCTGGAAGAGGGATTTTTATAGCTATCATAAATGCCTGGAATATAAGTGACAGGTGATTTATGTCCTGTGGCTTCCTTTGTTCCATCCCAGTCTCATAAAAATCATGGAATAATTTATCTGTAGGGATGTGTTTTGTTGTTGTTCTTGATTTTTATGTGACAAAAGCTAATATATTATCAGAAAACTTTTAAAATGGTCCCCAAAGATGTTTTTTTGTTTTGTTTTGTGAAATCAAGCAAAGTGAACAGAAATTGTTCTTCAGGAGATCTGAGTTTACGATCATGTTGCTGGAGCCCTGCAAATGCCAGGTGTAGAAATAAAAAGCAGAAGGCAGCAAAAAAAAGAAAAAAGAGAGAGAGTGTAACCGTACACATGGATGTATTGAACCGTTCCGGTACAGCATGTTTGGTTCGTTCCGTGTGTGTACTGTTTTGGTTATTTTTTCACTCATTACATTTTATTAAAGAGAGATTATACACCGCGGAACTAAAGTTCCTAAGCGTGTTTCAGCACGGCGCTATAGTCTTGCACCACGTGCAGCATCAACCTGTCATCTCGTTGTGGTCTCCTCTTTGGGACTTTGGGAACATTATGGTTTTCTTGATAAAAGACAAGCGCAAATCCAAAGTTGTGTGTTGACGTTGTTTCACGGAGATTGGATCTGTAGCAGGCAACACGTCTAACTGGTTAACATGTTTGAAATGACATCATCTAGGGTTGCCAACTCCTTGAAAAATAAACAAGGGACACCTCATGGCAGGGCTGGCTGACCCCACCCCTACCAGCGTGATGATTTAGCAATCCTTTCCATAAATCCAGTGGAAGATGGGATGAGGACAAAGGATTCAACAGCTGGATGTTGGGGAGGTCAGCTGCCTGAAGAACTTGATCCACCTCTGTGCTGTTCCTTTGGACTGACACCTTCTCATGAGCTTCTGTGGTGAGGTGCGGCAGTCACACGTTCCTCATGAAGCTCATCCATAGACATGCTTAGCCTGCCAAAAGGAGTTAAAAGTTTCATGATCTGAGTTCACTAGAGGCACATAGGTCATGTACAGTGGTAAATAGTGGGAGTGGGTTGCTTCCACTTTCAATTTTTGGACCACCACTTGCATTTGGACACAGGACATTGGTGACCACAGCCTCAGCCTTCGTCCTCCCACAGGACATCTTCTTGGCAATGCTGGAGTCATTCAGTGTTTGGAGAGTCAGCTTAAATCAGTCGGCTGAGTTGTAACTTAAAGAATGTTTTACGGTGTGGTATATATGGACTATCTCTGCAGTAATCTGTAATCATAAACATAAGAAATACTATATAAATTCATTTGTGTATTTTTTTAATTTATCTATTTTATATATTAATTTTTTTATTCTACTTGTTTATCTCAATAAAAAATATATATATATTTGGCCTTTAATGCTCACATTCATTACACTTTCACACATTAAACTTGTTTTTAAAAAAAATATTTTTATTATTATTATTATTTTATCATTTAGCTATTTATTGGTATTTTTCATAATTGTTTACATATACAATGTACATAAACACTTCACTTTCAACATAACATAAAACTTAACAACTTAACTTGGGAGTTATTCCTCTATTTGACCTTTATCCCACCTAGTTTGTCCAGTTCTTTCTTTAGTTTTTGTCGCTGTCTTTTGTTCTGAATGTTGTCCTTTTTATCCACTTTTCTTCCATTTGTGTTTGCTGAAGTCTCAAACGATGTGTCAGTTTTTCCATAATGTAGATTTCTTCTATTATTCCAGTCCACTGTTCTTGACAAGGGGGGTCAGCCTTTCCCCATTTCCTCGTAATAGCTTTCTTGCTAGCTATTAACATTATCTTAATCAGATACCTGTCTTTTACCCTCACTTTGGTATTGTTAAAATTGCAGAGATATAGTACCATGCTACTCATAGAAGTATCATATCCCAAAACCTTCTTCACAGTTTCATGTACATTTTTCCAAAATTGAACAATTTTAGGACAGTTCCAAAATATGTGAGATTGATCAGCGTTCATTGATCCACAATTCCGCCAACACCCTGTGTTTGTATTCTTATATCTATTCTTGACTTTAGGCGTGATGAAAAATCTTATTAGATTTTTCCATGTGAACTCCCTCCATATCCGTGAATTGGTGGATGTCTCATGTGTTTTCCACATGTCTGACCAATCTTCATCTGTAATTGTCATGTTAAGTTCTGATTCCCATTTTTCTTTTACATACTTAGTTGAATGTTTATTCATCATCAGTTTTGGTATAGAGTAGAAATTATTTTAATTTTCGGTCCACTTAATGATTTTAACACAATTTCAATCACACCATTCACTTCCACAGAGGGATCCCACTTGGTTTATGTCCTGTAATAGTCTCTCAATTGCAGGTACCTGTAAAATTCATGTTTATCTAAATTATACTTGTCCTTCAGTTTTTGAAAACTCTCCAGCTCCCCGTCTTTCTGAAGGGTATACCATCCTATGACCCCCTTGCTTATCCATTGTTTGAACCCTTTATCATACATTGCTGGTTTGAAATCGCTATCATATGCTACCAATCTGAGCACTTTCATTTCTTTCTTTATCTTTTGTTTTTTTAATGTTTTGAACCATAATTCCAGTGTAAACACTGTAATTGGATCTATGTATTTCTTGATCTTCTCATATCTATCTTCATCCCCAATAACACTTTGAATTGGGTATCCTCCGAACTCTTTCTCCATATCTTTCCACTTAGCTATGTAGTCTGGTGCGCACCAGCATATAACATGTCTGAGCTGAGCTGCACAAAAGTACTCCCTTAATTTTGGGAAACCCATACCCCCTTTATCTTTCGGTAGCTGAAGAGCTTCATATTTAACTCTGGGTTTTTTGCCACCCCAAATGAATCTTGATATTATCTTGTCCCAGATCGCAAATTGAGTTTGAGGGACCTCTATTGGTAATGATTGGAACAAATATAGAAGTTTTGCTTGCACATTCATCTTAAGTATTTCAATTTTTGAGTTCAGATCCAAGGGCAAGGTAATCCATCTAGCTATATCTTTTTGTATTTCTTGGCTTATTTTGTCATAATTTGCTTTGTACAGTGTTGATAATCCTTTAGTAATGATAATCCCTAAGTATTTAATTTCCTTCATATTCCATTTGATGGGAAATGATTCCTGAATTTCTTTCGTTGGTATGTAATTGAGTGTTAGAATTTGTGTTTTTGTTATATTAATTTTATATCCCGAAAGATGACCATACTTTCCAAAGAGATTCATCAGCACTGGTAGCGATTCATTTGGTTGTTCAAGAAAAGTTACTACATCGTCTGCAAAAAGGCCTGTTTTGTGATCCTCTCCATTTACTATAACTCCCTTAATTTTATCGTCTTGTCGTACTGCCTGTACCAGAGGCTCTATAAAGAGGGCAAACAGTGTAGCTGATAGACAGCACCCCTGTCTGGTTGATCTTTGTATGTTGAATTTGTTAGTCAGGCTTCCATTTATTTTGATTCTCGCTGTGCGGTGATGATATAATGTCTTTATACATTGTACTGATTTATTACTGAATCCAAATCGTTGTAACGCTTTATAATGAAATTTCCAATTTATTAAATCAAATGCTTTTTCTGCGTCGACACTTACTAGTATGGTACTTTGCTTTTTCTGCTGCGCTTGATCTACTATATGTAGTACTCTTCTAATATTATCATGTGTTTGACGTCCTCTCATAAAACCTGTTTGGTCTTCTTCTATCAATTCTGTTACAAAGGTATTTAATCTATTAGAAATAATGGTTGTGTATATCTTATAATCTATGTTTAATAATGAAATTGGTCTATAATTGCCACAGTGTTGCTTATCTTTTCCTTGTTTTGGGATAACTGAGATTATGGCTTCACTCCATGATGGAGGTATTTTATTGTTATTGAGTGTCCAATTGAAAGAAGCTGTAAGTACTGGTGTCAACTCTTCTCTAAACATCTTATACCACTCTGCCGGGTATCCATCACTGCCTGGCGATCTATTATTTTTTAATGTATTTATTGCCTCTTTCACTTCCTCTATTGTGATTGTTGCTGTCAGTGTCTCATTTTGTAGTTTGCCAATTGTAGGTAAATGTAATGCGCTTAAAAAGGTTCTCATTTCTTCCTCAAATGCAATTTCAGGTTGTGTATACAGTTTCTCATAATATTCTCAAAAAATGTTCTCTATTTCATCTGGCTTTTCTGTTAATTCACCTGTGTGGGGGTTTCTAATTTTATATATTATATTAAGTGTTTGTTGTTTGCGTATACGTTTAGCTAACAGTTTAGCTGCCCTTGAACCTGTTTCATAATAATTCTGTTTCAGAAATGTGTTTCTTTTTTCAATCTCTCCCAGTAATATGACATTTATTTTGTTTTTAACTACCTTGGTTTCTTGGTATACCTTTGGATCTTTGGTTTCCTGATATTCCTGCTCTAATTCCATAAGTCTTTCCGTATTTGCCCTGTATGTCTGTAATTTAATTCTTTTATCATGCACAGTTTCAGCTATTAACTTTCCCCTGATGACTGCCTTCATGGCATCCCATAATATTGTCGGGTCTACTGTTCCATTATTATTTTCTTCAATATATTGTTTTATTTCTGCTTTTATCTTTTCTCTCTGTTTTTCACTATTCAATATTCCTACGTTCAGTCTCCATACAGTATTTCGTGTAAGGATGGTACCATTTGGTGGACTCGGTTTGTGTCTGTGTTTCCCTTGTGTGTTCTCTTCAGTTTAATTGGTGTCACCCTTGTCTCGTCACAGCTGTTGTTAATCTCGTCTCGTTTTGTCCTTGTATATAAGCTGCCTGTTCTGTCTTGTTGATCGTCGCGTCGTATTCGTTGGGTATCTCGTGTCCTCCTGCGTCTCCTGAGTTTTCCTGAGCTTCCTGAGTCCCTTCTGAGTTTCCCTCCTGAGTCTTCTAATTCATGTAAGTGTTGCTGCCACGTCAGCTGTTTATTTTGTAACTGTATTAATCATTAAAGTATTTAGTTTGTTAATCTGCCGAGTTGAATCCTGTCTGCACTACTGGGTTCGTTCCTGTCCACCAAACCCTGACATTTCGTTTCCTGTTACTTAGACATATCTTTAAATAAATTGGATTATGATCAGAAACATCTGCCGCTCCTATTCTGCATTCTTTCACTCTATGTTTGTCATCTACCTTGGTTAAAAAATAATCTATTCTTGAATGTACTCCATGATCAGCCGAGTAATGCGTAAAATCTTTTCCTAATGGATGGCTTCTCCATACATCTATCATTCCCATCTCTTCTAATGAGTCATTTATAAATTTTGCTAGATGCATTTTAGTTTTTTTGTGACTTGTTGTGTCTATATTATGGTTCAAGACTACATTTAAATCACCTCCACAAATTAGAATTCCTTCTGTTTCTATTGCTATTAAATCAAATAGGTTCTTGAAAAAGTTTTTGTTACTCTCCAGAGGTGCGTATACATTTACCAAGGTTATTAATTCATTTTCTATTCTTCCTTTTACTATTATGTATCTTCCTTCTTTATCTTTTAATTCTTTTTTGTAATCAAATTGTATTGTGTTCGAAATTAATGTTGCAACTCCTCTTCTCCGCCCCTCTTTATGTGAACTGTAGTATAGATTCCTGTAGCCATACTTTTTTAATTTTTCATGTTCTGTTTTGGGTAAATGAGTCTCGTAAAAATATAATTCTCCAACTTACAATTAATACAGTATAAAGTTCTTTATAGAGTACAT
>NC_056516.1:9565984-9593665 GCF_014905685.2 Nematolebias whitei | reverse complement strand
ATTTATATTCCATTTTGTCAAATTGCGAACATGAATTTGTAACAATACTGGTGTCCATGTGCAGCAGAAGTTTTGATGAGCTGTGTTTCTAGTCAGACGTTCAGGATTTCAAAAAAATATATATGTGATGAAAAGCTCAAGGCAGAAAATTTACTTTCACAAACTGCATCCGTGAATACTAAAACAAACTAATAATTAGGGATGCACCGATCCACATATTTTTACTTCCGATCCGATCCCCATACCTAAACCTGGATATTGGCTGATACTGATCCATTTCCGATATCATAATCATAATTGTTCTATTTCGTATAGACTTCGCCCTTTAAGGCTATCGCTAGTGGGTTTATCCTGTCGCGCGCAGCACTGACAACTTTGGTTCACACCCACCGGCTGTGTGGACCCCACCCCCGGTCCGTATAAATTACGGTAAGACTGGGCAATTGGCTCCCATTTTTTCTTCAGCCAGCTTGCTAGCACTGTCAGAAAAACGAAGAAGGAAAAGATGTCCAGCTTTGACGGGCACAACTTTTGCTAAGGATGCCTGGGTCTCCGCCACGCCAACCTCCTGCTGTCCCTGTGAGCTCTTCCTTCCCGAGGAGAAGCAGAGACGAGCAGCCTTGTTCAAGGTAAGTGTTGAAGAGTGTTTCTCCGTGGCGAGCCGCTACTCGCTGGATGACACCATCGCCTTTTTCTAACTTTTTTTCCTTGCGGTGAATCGGATGATTCCCTCAAAAAAGGCAATGCGGGCAGCAGCTCCGCTGAGTGTTTTTCCGTGGCGGGACGCTATGCGCGGGACGACGCCACCACCTTTATTTGATGCAGAGTCACATAGTGAATCGAATGACTCCTCGGAGAAAGGCGATGCTGGAAACAACTTCGTTGCCCCTTACCTCCTGGAGAGCGTAGTGACGGAAGAAGAGCAACCGAGTGGATGCTCAGCCACCTCGGGTCTTCCCACATTGGTGAACACACCTCTCCCAGCCGTCGGTGCCCTGGAACGAGGCTGCAGCTGGGCTCAGCAAGCTGAAGACATCCGTCTTCACCTTCGCCTCCATCTCCTTAGTGGAGGGTTTTACCAATCGGAGGTTTAACCGATCAGAGGTTTTACCGATCTGTGTTTTTCCCTCGGTTACCTCCACTGGAGCCAAGCCTGGCATAGGCGTTTGGGGCAAAAGCTTCTAGGATGGACCGGCAACCTGTCTCTCCAGGGAAGCATGACCAGAGGGTGACAAAGCTTTCCAACCGAGCTCACCAGTGCACATCCCAGGCGGTCGCAGTGAACAACAATATCGCTCTGCTGGCCTACAGCATCTCAAAGAGGCTGGAGGAAGCAGATCTGCTGGAAGAGACAAAGAGCTCACTTTGTAAAGCCGCTGACATCATCTTAAACATATGCACCACCTCTGCGGTCTGCCTGTCCCGCGTTGCCGCCTGGATGACCATGATCCAGAGGACCACCTGGCTCCACCTCTTGCCATCCTTGTCCGAGAGGCTGCAGAAAGTCCTGCTGGAGGTCCCCATCACCCCAGAGGCGCTGTTCGGGGCCAACTTCAGGACCATCCTTGAGAAATCGCAGAGGTCCAAGGAGGTCTCAGAGACTGTACACCATCTGGTGATGTCACAGTCCTCCTCCCAAAAAATATTAATACAAACCCAGAAACCATAGCTCATCATTTGGGTTGTGAAGCATGGCTGCTAGCTTTGGTCCCTCAATTCAATTCAATTCAATTCAATTCAATTTATTTATATAGTGCCAAATCACAACAAAGTTGTCTCAGGACACTTTACAGGAACATTCACATACATAAAAGCCCATTGGTAAAGTTCTCTATCTAAGGAATCCAGCAGACAAATTGAATCTTGGCTTCGTTGCAGTCTCCCATCCTGAGCAAGCACAGTGGCAACAGTGGAAAGGAAAAACTCCCTTTTAAAAAGGAAGAAACCTCCAGCAGAACCAGGCTCAGGACAAGCGGCCATCTGCTTTGACCGGCTGGTTTGAGAGAACAGGAAGGAGAGACAGACGAACACAGAATGGTAGGCCCAGATATAGGTCCAGGTGTACCTGAAAGACAAAAAAACATGTTAAGGATAGAAAAAAATTACAAATACAAAACAGTTTGAGCAGAGTAAGTAAAGATAGTAGCAGAGTGAAAAGTGTTGTCACTTTGTCCTCCAGCAGTCTAAGCCTATAGCAGCATAACGTTGGTTACGTACTGTAACCCCAGATTCTATGAGTATAAGCGTAGCCCTTTAAGGCTGTCGCTGATGGGTTTATCCCGATATGCAAAGCATTGCACTGAAAAATTTAGGCCATGCCCGCCTGCGGTGTGGGCCCCACCCGGTCGGCTCCCAAAATAGCTTTTTCTTCAGCCATTTAGGAGCCAGTGAGGCCCAACGCTTAAAGGGCTACGCTTATACTCATAGAATCTGGGGTTACAGTATGTAACCAACGTTCTATTTCGTATAAGCTTTGCCCTTTAAGGCTGTCGCTGATGGGTTAAGGGCGAAGCGGATGTTGTCCTCGCCTCACTGGGTCCATTCGAACACCGTATGAAGCAGAAGCTTGCCCAAGAAACGTCTTGTCACTCAGCTCCCCATGTGCGTAATTACACATTGCGTAATTATGTGTGCCATGCACAGACGCATGTTGTGCAACTATGCGTTCTGAATGCATGAACGCCCCGGAAAATTCAACGGGGAGGGAAAAATGCTGAAAAGAGCCATGAACCAACCGGTTTACGGCTGAACAGATTAATAATAACAGGAGAGCTGATTATTAATCAAATGAACTGATTGGTAACAATAGTCATGAACTGATTAGTGACAATAGAACCAAATTAACAATCACAATTTGTGATTGATAACAACATCTCACACTGTAATGCATGCAGACAGATGTGAGTTAAACGGAGTTCCATGAAACAACAATATTCATTCTGTAAAACACTAAGGACAGAATATGTCATGGAACGAGTCGTCACATCACGTAGTTAAAAGCGAATGAATGAGCAGGGTGTTGACCACGTGGCCGCAGTGTAAAATGTCCTGCATTGTCATACCATTATGCAAGGCAGTCGAAGATGCGATACCCCTGGTCGAGTGCTCTGAGGTTGTCAGGAGGCTCTAAATCTGATGCTCTGTAGGCTTCAGAAATGGCCTCACACAGCCAGTGTGACAAGTGCTGGGTGGATAACGGGCGACCTACAGATGCATCTCTATAATGTACAAACAAATGTTGACGCATTGCAGCTGTGCACGCTATGTAACACGTCAATGCCCGCACCGGACAGAGAAGATGAAAAGAAGCTACTTCTTCTGATCTGTGGGGGGGGGGGGGGGGGGACTCGGACCCCTCCAACGATATCACTTTTGATTTAAAAGAGTTTGTGATGTTTTAAGGCATAAAAGCTGGGTTTGGTCTTAAATCAGCTGAGCTGCCGTCAGCCTGAATTCTGAGACATGACGGCACGACAGAGAGGGCAGATAAATCACTCACTCTCTTAGCAGATGTTAAAGCCAACGGCAGGGCTGTTTAAAGAGACTAGAATTTAAGTGGAACCTGATCCAGAGGCTCAAATGGAGCTTTGATCAGGACCTGCAGGACCAGTGTTAAATCCTACTGTGGAACAAGTGGGTGTGAAACAGGCCTGCATCTCTGTACACCTTTTAGAAAATGCTTAATCAGGATGATTAAAACCTGTTCTGTCTCCGAACCCTTCGTGGCAGGAAGAGATGGCTGCAGCGTACGTTTTAATCGCGCTGGACGCCAAATTTCTGTCCATCAGCTGCTGCAGAAAGGACAGCATGCCACCTAATGGACATGAGGTGGCCTCTACACCCTTCTCTGTACACCAGCGCTGAAAAGCTGTCCGCTTTGATGTGTACAGCGCTGTGGTAGATGTAGGACATGAAACCTGAATTGTGCGCACTACATCCTGTGGGAAACCCATCCTCTCTAAGCAGATCCGTTCAGCGGCCAGACCACAAGTGCTGGCCTATTTCTGGGTAACTCCTGATCGCTCCTCCTGCCTGGAGGAGAGCGTCCTCCCTCCACGGCAGTTTCCACGGGCGCCCCGACAGCAGGCGTTGCAGGACTGGGAACCATGGTGCGCTCACGTGTTCGGGGGCCACCAGGAGAGCTGTCAATCCCTCCTCCTGAACTCGGTTCAGGAACCGTAAAATCAGAGGAGGTGGAGGAAAAACGCATACAGAAGCATTTTGGGCCATGGGCTGTGGGCAAACGCATCCACCCCCAGCGGTGGTTTGTCTCGCGGGCTCAGAGAAAACCATAATTGACACTGAGTGTTTTCTCGTGTCACAAACAGGCCCACAGCTGCTATTTCAATCTGAGTCAAATGCTCTGTCAGAGGATGATTAAAGGTTGTTCTGTCTCCGACAACTTTGAGACAAGAAGAAAACATGGCTGCAGCACACGATAACCGTGCTGGACACCAGATTTCTGTCCATCGACTGCTGCAGAAAAGGACAGCATGTCGTCCAGTGGACATGAAGTGGCCTCTACGCCTTCTCTGTACACCTTTTACAAAACGTTTCATCAGCAGATGATTAAAGCTGTTCTGTCTTGAAAATTTCGTGACAGGAAGAGATGGCCGCATTGAACGTTTTACACGAGCTGAACGCCAGATCTCTGTCCATCAGCTGCTGCAGAGAGGACGGCACACCACCTAGTGAACATGAAATGGCCTCTACACCTTTCTCTGTACAGCAGCACTGAAAAACTGACCACTTGATGTGAACAGCGCTGTGGTGGTTGTAGCACGTGAATCCTGAATCGTACGCACTACATCTTGAGAGAGATCCATCCTCTCAAAAAGATCCGCACAGCGGCCAGACCACAGGTGCTGGCCTATTCTGATTAACTCCTGATCGCTCCTCCCGCCTGGAAGAGAGCGTCCTCCCTCCACGGCAGATTCCACGAGCGCCCCGATAACAAGTGTCGTAGGCCTGGGAACCATGATACATTCACGCACTTGGGACAGAGGAGCTGTCAGTCCCTCCTCCTGAGGTTGGTTCAGAAAACCGTGATATCAGAGGGAGAGAGGGAGGTGAAGAAGCATTACGACCACAGGCTGTGAGCAGACACGTCCACCCCTAATGGTGGATCGTCCCGTGGCTCCACAATAATTATAGTTGACATTGAGCATTCTCTCGTGTTGCTACACGTCCACAGCCGCTCGCAGGATTTCTGCCGTGTCTAAGCCATAGCTCTGGGTGGAAGGTCCCAGGTCCCCGTGCCACAAAGGACCATCTTTGGACATCACATCCGCCCCCTGTTCAGAATACATGAGATGTACCCTGATGATTCTGCAGCTCAAAGCAAGTGTTGAATCACATAAAAAAAAAACATGCGACACTCCAAAAACATTTAAATGAGCTGCTGTGTGGAGAACCACAGCGCCCCCACAGCTCATTAAATGTGTGTGCCTCTGTGAAATCTGACATGTGTGATGTAGGTCTGCTGACGGAAACAGCTGATATCACTCAACCGGTTCACGTGAGTTGCACTGCTGACACCTGTCTGTACAAACTGCTCAGCAGCAGCAGGTGTCCAGATAAAGCAGCATCCTCCTCCCTGCTCTGTGCGGCGGCTGCAGAGCGGCTCGGGCACATTAATGGAGTGTTGTTTCTCACAGTTCAAATTTGACAAATCTAGAATAAATCTCATCTTTCCAGTTCGTTGGGACCAGGGAGTGACGAGAGAGGAACCCTGCATTTTCCTCTCCTTCTGAGACTCTGGAAAATTACATTTAAATCAGAATTTCCTGAGCTTCTGCGAGAGGGGACGAAATCTGTTCAGAAATGGCAGAAAATGTCATTAGAGTTCCTCCGCAGCGGGGTTTGAGCTGTACTGCAGCGTGAATCCCCGGATGAAAATGGTTCGCCTATCCGTCTGGAGCGCACGCTCACTGCCACTGAGCCGACGTGCCCTGAAGAGTCGTGTGTGCGCGCCCTCATTCATGCGACACCTTAAGCCAGGATTGCCGCGGGAGCGCGCTTTTGACGCTAGTGCGGTCAGGAAGCAGCGCGCGGCATCGATGGGGCGAGGTTACCACTGGGCTTGGTCTGCAGAAACACGTTCATTCTTGGCTGCGAATCACGTGAGCTTTTGAGTGATTCCCGAGCTGCAGTATTAATTCAGAAAACCTTCTTCGAGGATGAAGGAGCCACGGGAGCGCGCGTTTGACACCACTGCGATGAAAACGCGTGTCGCTCCTGCTGAGAGCGAGATACGTTACTGGGCTTGTACCGCGGTCTCACGTTAATCGTGAGACCGCGTTGATGTGAACGGCGGGCGCTGAGAGCTGCGTGCGTGCTTTCATGCCGCTGGAGCGCGTGTTGGCACCGCTGGCAGTGAATGAAAACAACCTTAAAAGGCTCATTCGTGATGATTGTGTGTGATGGGGCCACTTGTCAGATCATCCGTGCTGACAGCCTGGCTAAAAGACACTCATCATAAAATGATGTTTATTTCACATCGTGTCATCAACACACCTCCAGCAAACCGACACCTGGTTATCCTCCCTTGAGCTCTGTTTGTTGTCCTAGAGGGCCCCCTGTTGGCGAAATCCGGGTAAAAAAATGAACTTCTGGATGCCGGGGACGTCTAAAGGGAGGGGCTGGCGTAGCAGAGCTGGGGAGGCGTTGTCCAGCCATGGAACATCTTGAAATGATCTCTCGCTGATGAAAAGGCCCTCCAACAAAAGCTTCTGCAGCTCTCCTGAGAGGAAGGTGGCGTGATGAGCCAGGAGAACCTCTGGGACCTCGCTCTCTGGCTGCGATGCGGGGCGGCAGACAGCAAAAGAGGCGCACCGGTTGAGGATGACGTCAGCTGCCCTGTAGACGGAGCGTACTACAGGGGCCGATAGCGTCATTAGCAAGCAGCCGCTACGAGAGCGGAGCGAGCCAAAGGTCAGAGGGCCCACCGTCTCTTCCCACCTCTGAACGTGTACGCCAACAGCGTAACGTGCTGTTCGCTGCGGCCGTCTGGAACGCATGCTGGTGAGCTCAGTTGGAAAGTGGTGTCATCGCCTCGGTTATGCTAACCAGAGGCACGGGACGCTGGTCCACCTGGAACATCTTGCTCCAATGAAGCCCCCGTAAGGCTTGGCTCCAGGTGGCACTGAGGGACTTTCCGCTCGGTGAACCCCTGCTCTGGAGATGGGTGCAGACTGTGGAGACCGCCCCCCCCCCAATCTACCAGGAAAAACCGGCTGTGGCCTCGCCCGTAGGATGTCCTGTTGGGAAAACGAGGCCAGATGGATCAAGACGGTGAGCCGGAATGGAACCTAGTAAAAACAACTTTCCCGCCGTATCATCTGAACTGGCGGGAAAAGGCGTTGGACGTAAAAGAGGGTCCCTTCATGTCAGCCGCCTCCTGGGTTATGCCGGGCAACCCCAGAGGGCACCGTCGCCCTGGAGCGGTGTGATCGCCGATGCGAAATGAGGTGGGATGAGGTGAGCATTCGCTCAGCCCCCCTCCACGACACTACGCTCTCCAGGAGGGAATGAGCAGCGGGGAGCTGCAGCTGAGCGACGCCTGTTCCGGAGGAACCATCCGATTCTCTCCAAGGGTCGCGATAAGAGGAAAATTACAAAATGGCGTTGTCCAGTGTGTAGCGACCTGTCACTGAGAAATATTCCTCGGCGCTTACCTTGAAACAAGACTGCTTGTCAGCTTCTCCTTGGGGAGGAGAGCTCACCGGACGACCGGAGGTCGATGTGCCGGGCCAAGCATTCTTAACAAAGGTTGGTCATTTACACAACTTTCCTTTTTCGTTCTTCTGACAGTGCTATTAGCTTGCTGAAGAAAAAATGGGAGCCGATTTCCCGCTCTTAACGTAATTTATACGGACCGGGTGGGGCCCACACAGCAGGTGGGCGTGGACTAAATTTTTCAGTGCAATGCTTTGCATATCGGGATAAACCCATCAGCGACAGCCTTAAAGGGCGAAGCTTATACGAAATTGAACTAAGGGACAGCCCAATCTGACCCAAACTATAGGATTTATCAAAAAGGAACGTCTTAAGCCTAGTTTTAAAACTGGATAATGTGTCAGCCTCAGGGACAGAGATTGGAAGTTGGTTCCACAACAGAGGAGCCTGATAACTGAAAGATCTGCCTCCCATTCTGTGTTTGTACATTCTAGGAACCACAAGTAAACCTGCAGCCTGAAAGCGAAGTGCTCTGTTAGGAAAATATGGAACAATAATATCTGTAATATAAGATGGAGCCAGGTTGTTGAGAGCTTTGTAGGTTATGTAAGAATGTGTTCTGATCTGAATCAGGGAGAGGAGGAGCAATTGTCTTCCATTTCAGAAGGTTTATTTTACCCACATGTAAAGTACAAGATCACCAGCCCAGGGCCATTATAACTCCACCATGTGGTCACGAACAATGGCGCCTAACGTCAACAGAAAACCCATCTTCTTCAGAGCTCAGCCACACCTCCTGGAGTTGTCACCACCATCGACGAATGGGATGTCCTACTCTATCATGTGACCCAGCTCTCAACCACTAATATCTCGCCATCTTGTGTTCTATAATGGGTGGGTGCGTGAATGTCTGGGAGTTGTAGGCATGTAGCTGAAACTACATTTTCTACCATAAACGGAATCAGATCATTCAAAAAGCGTTCAATACATAAACAACTGGACTTTATTTGTAACAGAAGACGTTTCGCTCCTCATCCGAGGAGCTTTCTCAATTCAAAGAGCAGAGAGTGAGAGATTCAGGTTATAAGGATGAGTGAGATAAGACACACACACATACAGTATGTAGATTGGCAATTCACACCTAAACAACATTAACAGTAAGAGTCTTTTGTTCCTCTAATTCACAGACGAGGCCCCTCTGTTCCCATCAGGTGTGAAAACCGGCTGGGAATCTGTTTTAAAGTTGCATTATATGTTTTTGAAAGTGGAAATCTGAGGCCTCCTCCTCTGTTAAGAGACAGCTTTTCTCTTTTTACATAAATTGCTTCCTTCACCCCCCTCTCAAATCATCTGTGTTCTCGGTCCAAAATGTGCACATTTTGGTCCTCAAAAGAGTGTCCCTTATCTGTGAGGTGGAGGTGAACAGCTGAGTCTTGTCCTGTGGAGCTGGCTGTCCTGTGTTGAGCCATGCGTCTGTGAAGAGGCTGTTTAGTTTCTCCAATGTAGAGGTCTGGACAGTCCTCACTGCACTGGACCGCATACACTACACCACTCTGTTTGTGTATGAGTGTTTTGTCTTTAGGGTGGACCAGCCTCTGTCTGAGAGTCCTGCTGGGTTTGAAATGTACTGGGAACTTGTGTTTGTTGAAGATCCTTCTGAATTTCTCTGATACTCCAGCAACATAAGGGATGACAATGTTTTTCCGTCTGTTGTTCTCCTTTTTCTGTTTATTAGGGTGTTTTGTAGATTTCCTCGCTGACTTGACAAAAGCCCAGTGTTGGCGTAAATCGACTCACTCTATCCGCCCCAAAGTTCGTTGTTTGGTTTTACTGTGGACCAAGGAAGTACAGACACTGAAACATGACAGACGCGCTCTCTTTAAATTCAATAATCGAATTTAATAAATTGAATGATTAACAGTCACAGATTACTTTTGTATTTGATTAAATGTTAGTTAAAGTACAAAATAAAACACTGAATGCGCATTCAATGGAGACAAACAATACAACCTGTAAAGGTGGTCTGAAGTCAGCCCTTGCTCTGCGTTGTCTGCTGAAAGAGGAAGCGCTGCTCAGCTATAGTCTAACTTAGTTTGGTGCACGGTCAAGGCTTCTAGAATGTTCACTTGCTCAACGTGTATTGTGCAAAGTTCGGTTGGGTGGGTGCTGTCACAAACAAGAAACAGGAAGTATACTAATCACACTTTAAGCTTTAGAAATTGTACAAGCAGAAACAGAATGTTCACTTGCTCAACGTGTATTGTGCAAAGTTCGGTTGGGTGGGTGCTGTCACAAACAAGAAACAGGAAGTATACTAATCACACTTTAAGCTTTAGAAATTGTACAGGCAGAAACAGATTTTATTTTACAACACCAGTTAGGATATCCACATGTTTGAAGAGCTTCTTGAATGTGTTTCTGTTCCTTTTCCTTCCCTTCTGTCTTCGTGGGGACGCATTCGGCCCGATGTTGTAAAGTTCTGATGTCTTATCTCACTCAGCCTTATAACCTGAATCTCTCACTCTCTGCTCTTGGAATTGAGAAAGCTCCTCGGATGAGGAGCGAAACATCTTCTGTTACAAATAAAGTCCAGTTGTTTTTGTATTGAACGTTTTTTGAATTCATCATGTCCTGGATGACTGAGAATCTTCACCAGGAATCAGATCATGTTTTAACACAATATCATTCTAAATAACAAAATGGGATAAATATATCTAGACATTTCATTAAGTTAATATATTATCTGATAAATTATATTTCAGTTAGAAGTAAGATTTTGAATTCTATTCTGGGTTTGACAGGGAGCCAATGGGGAGAACTAAAACTGGAGAAATATGATACTAACTCCAGTTAAGACTATGGCAGCAGCATTTTGGATCAACCGAAGATGTTTTAAAGACGTATTTGGACACCCAGATAATAAACCATTGCAATAGTCCAGTCTAGACGTGACAAATGCATGGACCAGTTTTTCTGCATCATTTTTAGATAAGATGTTTCTAATTTTAGTGATATTACGCAGGTGGAAGAAGACAGTTCTAGTAACGTTTTTATTGTGGGGGATAAAAGACATGTCCTGATCAAAAATAACACCAAGATTTTTAACATTAGAGCTGGAGGACAGATTAATGCCATCTAAGGAGGGAGAACAGCGTTGGCTGTTGACAGGTACAGATAAACCAGAACCTAAAAAACGTTTGACTTCTTTCAGTGCTCTCCAACTGATACTGTTGCTTAGTGTAAGACTTGTGTGTGTCCAGATACTAGTGTTGTTCGATACCAGGTTTACTGGTATCGATATGGTACTGGGTAAAATGCTGGCCAGTATCCGTGGTATTGATGCTGATACTGATACAAATACACCTAAGTACACCTAAAAAAAAGCAGTGTATTTCAAATCAAAGCTGCATAAAGAACACAAGACATCAAAGTAACTATTTATTTTAAACTCTGAAGGCTAACAATTTAGCTGTGTATACAGCAACAGAAAAACCAGATACAATAATATAAAATATGTGAAAATGGTGTTTCAAACACTAAAAAAAAAGGAAAATAATAATACAGTTGTCCCTCGTTTACAACGGGTGTTAGGTTCCAGCCTGTCCCATGATAAGTGAAAAACTGTGAAGTAGGGACGTTGTTTATTTTAGTATGTATTGTACTATTAAGATAAAATATTGTTGAATTATCAAAAATTACTATAAAATGAAAATATTTATATTTTGGGTCAAGAGCTCTCACAAACCCTTGGAAACCTTGATCTTCGACTATGGACAGAGGCTGGAGATCCTTCATAATCATCTCTCCCAGGCATCTTGTGAGTGTTGCTGCTCTTGGGGAATCATCTTTAAACAAACAAAAAAAAAGTTTCTTTTTCAGAAACAGATCCTGTCTAACTCTGAATGTTAGGAAACACCTTGTGTCTGTGACCTTCCTTCCCTCCATTGATTACGGTGACAATATTTACATGAACGCTCCTACATGCACCCTGCAGATGTTGGATGTTGTCTATCATGGTGCACTAAGATTCATAACTGGCTGTGATTATCATACCCATCACTGCACCCTGTATTCACTGGTTAACTGGACATCACTAACTTCACGCAGATTCTCTCACTGGTACATTTTCATCTTTAAATCACTTCTTGGTCTGCTGCTTTCATACATCTCCTCCTACATGTCTCTTGTGTGAGTGCAGCTACAGCGTGCACTCTCAGGACATTATTACCTGCAGTGTTCCCTCAATGAGGTCTGAACTTGGCAAAAGGGCCTTCTCCTACTCTGCTCCTGTTTCCTGGAATATCTTACACAAAGATTTGAAGCTCTCGACCTTGACCTCTCTAAGTGACTTTAAGAATCTGGTGGACTCCTGGCAGGGACCAATGCAGACATGTTCCTATTTTTAGTTTTCTACATTTGCCTTAGAATCTAGCTGGTTTTTGTTACTTTTCTTTTTTTAGCCATCCTATTTGTAAAAAAATAAATAAAATTGTATGACTTTTTATAACTGTTTATTGTTGTCGCTGTTGTCCATTGTTGTCATCAATCTTTGTTGAAATCAGGTCTCTCTTGTAAATGACTCCTCGAGGCTCAATGGGATTTACCTGTCTAAATAAAGGATGAATGAAAAAAAGCCAAGATTCAACTTGTCTGCTGGCATCTTTAGATAGAGAACTTTACTAATTGGCTTTTATGTATGTGATTGTTTCTGTAAAGTGCCCTGAGACAACTTTGTTGTGATTTGGCACTATATAAATAAACTGAATTGAATTGAAACATTCCCAACTACAAAAAAATAAAATAAATAGATCACTTACCTAAAAAGTGTGCCTCCAAAGCTTTGCAAGAAGTTCTTTTGGCTGAATAGTTTGTGAAGACTGCGCGGTCAATCGTGACCTCCTTAAATCCTGTTGGTTGGCATCTTATTGGTTAAGACTCAAAAGCCCGGGCTTATTATTGTCCAATCATATTTAAATGTTGTCTTTCGATATGTTGCATCATTTCCGGTGATGATAAAACATTATAATGGTTTTAGTAAACTAAGTTAATCACGTTAAATCAATGCAAGAAAAATTAGTAGTTTCAATATTGTTGATAATTAAGTAAATGATACTTTATTTGATCATGTGAATAAAAGAAACATGAATTTATTGTTTAGCGTTAACTTATTTTGTTTATGCAAATTCAAAGACCTGCCAATTCCCTTTTTTTCAGTGCAGTTGTAGAAAACGAAGGATTTTGCAGCTTGATACTTGAAGCCAAGATATAGTTTACCCTCCAGGAGATATTTATCAGTACAATAGTAGACAATCATAAAAATCATATGAGTTGAAAATTACAAGAAAAAAATCCATCCATCCATCCATTATCTTTACCCGCTTATTCCATTTTGGGTCACGGGGGTCGCCGGTGCCCATGTCCAGCAATCACTGTGCGAGGGGCGGGGTACACCCTGGACGGGTCGCAAGTCCATCACAGGGCCACATAGAGACAAACGAGACAAACAATCATTCACTCTCTCACTCACACCTAGGGACAATTTAGAGTTACCAATCAGCCTAACATGCATGTTTTTGGTCTGTGGGAGGAAACCGGAGCACCCGGGGAAAACTCACGCATGCACGGAGAGAACATGCAAACTCCACCCAGAAGCCCCCTGGACCAGGGTTTGAACCAAGGACCTGCTCGCTGAGAGGCAGCAGCTCTACCAGTTGCGCCACCGTGCTGCCAAGAAAAAATATATATATTAAAAAAAATAATAATAAAATAAAAAAAACAGCTACATTATAAAGTGATGTAAAATACTAAAAACAGAACGTCTGTTGGTTTATGCCATGAATTTAGCAGATGTTTAAAGCCATTTAACTTTTTTTTAATTCATTTATTCATTAATTTAAAAGAAACAAAAACAAATTCATCAAAAAGAAAACACATGAAAAGAGTGCAGAAAGAAGAAAAAATATATTATATCTGCCCCTTGTTTAAAAAAAATATAATAATAACTTTAAACAATCACTTTAATCACTTTAATATCCACTTTAAAGCTAGGAATAAAAAAAAACATGTTTTATGTTAGCAGAATTTAATTCTAACTTTAAAACTTATCCAACATTAATAAAACTTAACGTCAAGTTGCCTTTTTGGACATGCATGCATGTATTTGTACAAATTGTACTTGAGAGATTATTACAGCCTCATATAAAATCAATGATGATATCGGTATCGGCCGATATCCAGATCTAGGTATCAGGATCGGAAGTTAAAAAATGTGGATCAGCGCATCCCTACTTAAAAGTTTGAGTTGACTTTCCATAAAATTAAGTCAGAAGGATTTGAATTCTTTGAAATTAACTAAATGATTTTAATAAAAGTGACAAATTTGTCAAGTTAAACAAACAATAGATTAACTTGAATAAACTTAATTGAATTACTTGTTACCAATTGAAACAATGCATTTAAGTTGTGATTGAACTAATTGTGTGAAAAAAAGGGGCAGATATAATTAAACTTTTTTCTTCTTCTGCTGCCTTTCATTTTAAATCTCTTGTATTTTTTATATTGTTATGAAATTGTTTTGTATTTTTTTAAATGAATAAACTTTATACCATACCATACCAAGTTGGATCAACTATTCTCTTTTTTCAGTGTATAGTAGACTGCTATCTGTACAAATAATCAACTGGAGAAAATCTAAACACATGAAAATCACAGATAGACAAAGCTTTAAATTTATACAATATGCAGGGGTGGAAGTAATGAATTACAAATACTCAAATTACTGTAATTAAGTAGATTTTTGGGAGCACTAACAAGAACCAGGTTTGGATCAGCAAAACACCAAGGCCAAGAGCAGTTTAACAGTTTTATTGTGAAAGGTGGAAAATCTCTGGTGGAGGTCTGGGTCCTGGGGCAGGTCCAATCTGTCAAGACAGAAGAGTTAGTGACTTTGACGTGGATCAGTAGGTGCAGGTGGATATTGGGGTTTTCACTAACTTTCTGTCTTGGTGTAGAGGCTGAAGCTTTAGTCAGAGTCAGAGTCAGAGTTTCTTTATTGTCATTCGCACCTCATGTGGTACATGTGGTGGAGCGAAATTATGTACACAGGGTCCCAGTTACATCCAACAATAAAATGTCTAAGAAAAACAGTAATAACATCTAAGATATGAACTAAGAAAAACATCAACTAAATATACACTAAGCACTCATAACATAAAACATTGAACATCAGCACAAACATGAACATGAGTCTGTGAGCAGATGTGCACGCATGAACACATCAACATTGAAACAGATCAGCAGCAACATGAAACAGATCAGCAGCAACATGATATGGTTTTTCACAGTGATTATTCTAGTTAGAGATTCATGAGTCTAACAGCCTCAGGGTAGAAGCTGTTCCTCAGTCTAGTGGTTCTACACTTAATGCTCCTTAACCTCCTTCCTGAGGGGAGTGGGGCAAAAAGTGTGTGTGCTGGGTGGGTGGGGTCCTTCATGATGCAGGTGGCCCTCTTCCTGCATCTGGAGGTGTAGATGTCTGTGATGGTGGGGAGACTGATTCCAACAGATTTCTGTGCAGCCTTCACCACTCTCTGCAAAGCTTTTCTTTCTGCAGCTGTGCAGCCTCCATGCCACACATTGATGCTCGAGCACAGGATGCTCTCCACTGCACACCTGTAGAAGGAGGTGAGGACTGAGCTTCCCAGACCAGCTCGCCTCAGCCGTCTGAGGAAGTAGAGTCTCTGATGAGCTTTCTTGATCAGGCTGGTGGTGCTGTTGCTCCAGCTGAGGTTGTCATTCATGTGTATACCCAAGTACTTGTAGCTGGAGACCACTTCCACCACAGATCCTCTTATGTTCAGGGGGGTGTAGGTGTTTTTGTTCCTTCTGAAGTCCACAATCATCTCCTTTGTCTTCTTCACATTGATGTGAAGGTTATTCTCTCTGCACCAGCTCTCCAGGTGTTCCACCTCTTGCCTGTAGCTGGACTCATCATTGTTTGTGATGCATCCCACCACCGCTGTATCATCTGCAAACTTTACAATGTGACAGCCTGGATGGGTAGCTGCACAATCATATGTGAGCAGAGTAAACAGAAGGGGGCTCAACACACATCCCTGAGGAGAGCCAGTGCTGAGGGTTATGGTGGAGGAGGAGAGGTTGTGGATCCTCACTAACTGTGGTCTGTTTGTTAAAAAGTCTAGTACCCAGTTGCAGATGGAGGGGCTTAGTCCTAGTGTGGATAGTTTGTCCATCAGGGTTTGGGGGATCATGGTGTTGAAGGCGGATGTGAAGTCCACAAAGAGCATACGGACGTAAGAGTTTTTCTGCTCCAGGTGGTTGAGCGCAGTGTGGACCACAGAGGAGATTGCATCCTCTGTTGATCGGTTCTCACGGTATGCGTACTGATGAGGGTCCTCGTTTATGTTGATGGTTGTTTTGATATGAGTCATGACCAGTTTTCCGAAGCATTTAGCGACTATCGGGGTGAGGGCCACTGGCCGATAGTCATTCAGACCAGTCACCGTAGAGCTTTTTGGGACTGGGATGATGGTGGCAGTCTTCAGGCAGGTGGGAACTGTCTCCAGGGTAAGTGAGGTGTTAAAGATGTCTGCCAGCACCTCACAGAGCTGATCAGCACATTCCTTCAACACTTTTCCGGGGATGTTGTCTGGGCCAGTTGCTTTGTGCGGATTAATCCTCCTGAAGGTACTCCTTACTTCTGCTGAGGTCACGCTGAGATGCTCTTCATCCGGTGGCGAGGTGAGTCTGGTGCTGGGTGGTCTGTTCGGGTCTTCAAAGCGTGCATAGAACTTGTTGAGGGCATCAGGCAGAGATGGGTCTTTGGGGCATTGTTCACTCCTTCCTTTATAATCTGTTATGCACTTAATGCCCCTCCACATGCTCCGAGGGTCTTGTGAGATGAATTGAGCCTCGATCCTCTTTGCATATGTGGCCTTGGCCCTCTTAATACCAGCAACCAGCTCTTTTCTTGTCCTACTCAGCTCCTCTGAGTTTCCAGACCTGAAGGCAGTGTTCCTGGCTTCCAGCAGGGTACGCACCTCTGCATTCAGCCAAGGTTTTCTGCTTGGGTAGCTTTTAACATTTCTGATAGTGGAGACGGTGTCAGTACATGTACTAATGTAACCCAGAACTGAGGATGTGTATTGGTCAAGATCAAGCGAACCTCCATTTTCAGCAGCTTCTCTGAAAACCTGCCAGTCTGTTCGGTCAAAACAATCTCTCAGTATGGGGCCACTGGCCTGGATCCAGCATTTAACTTTCTTTTGTACCGGTCTGGAGCGTCTCAGCGGGGGCATGTAAGCAGGAGCCAGGAAGATTGAGATGTGGTCTGACAGTCCAAGGTGGGGGCGGGGTTCGGCTTTGTATGCATCTTTTACGTTTGTGTAAACACGGTCCAGCGTGCGGTCTCCACGTGTCAGAATCGTCACATGCTGATTAAAGCTTGGGAGACAGTCCTTTAGATTCACGTGGTTAAAGTCTCAGGCTACCACGTAAAGAGCCTCGGGGTGTTTGTTCTGCAGCGAGCTGATGATATCATGAAGCTCCTGCAGTGATTCATTAGCATTAGCGTCCGGAAGAATGTAAACAACTGTGATAAAAGTCACTGTGAACTCTCGGGGTAGATAATGTGGTCGACATTTCACTGTTATTTGCTCCAAAGCCTTCGAGCATGAGCTATTTACAACAGTACAGTTCGTGGACCAACTTTTACTCACGTAAATGCATACTCCGCCCCCCCGTGATTTCCCCGTTAGCTCGCTGCAGCGGTCCGCTCGAAAAAAAAGTCTGTCATCCAGCTGGAAGACTGTGTCTGGCGTTTCACTTGTAATCCACATTTCCGTGAGGCAAAGCACTGCACACTTCTTCATCTCTTCTGAGACGCCCGCTCTCAGACGAAGTAAATCCACCTTGTTGTCCAACGAGCGGACATTCGACAGAAAGAGAGACGGCATGGGGAGTTTACTGGCTTTAGCGTTAGCTCGTAGCCTCACCATAACCCCCGCCCGGCATCCTCTCCTCTTAAACCGGGAGCAGCGCTTCCTCTTCTGCCCGCTGGAACGCCTCTGCTGCAGCTTCCAGGTAGATGACTTTAAGATCTGCATTCTGCCGAGCGTAGCTTTGAGTTTGTTGCTGATTTCTGCTATATTTCGTGGCAAATCTGCTCCTATTCTCATCAGTTCGGTTCGGCTATAGTTCACACGCATAAATCGCGCAGAGTCAGGCACAGAGTCAATATCAAAACTTCTAAAAACTGGGATGGTACCGGGAGCCTGTGAAGCTGCAACTGCTCTGAGCGCGGCCATCTTTCGTCACGCTGAAGCCGATGATGTCACTCCTGTAGAGTGAGCTGCTGCAGCAGAGCAGATTAAAAGACTTGAGGTCCAGAACAGGGAGATCCAGAATCGTGGTTTGTAAGCCGTTGTAGGGGTCAAGCATATGGAAACAGACAGCCGAAAACAGAGGCGAATCGTAATCCAAAGTTGTGGTCAGAGGAGAAAGCACAGAGCCAGAAACCATGGGAAGAAAAGCAAAGAGCCAGAAACCATGGGAAGAAAAGCAAACAAACTCCAAGAAGGTTCAGGCAAGGCCAGGAGTCAAAAACGGGCAAGGAGTTGTGGCAAGTCAAGAGAAAAGATCAGGTACGCTGGATTTCTACTGCTTCTGAAAGGTTCGCAAATCTGGCACTGACTGAGTGACTGGAGGGAGCTTAAGTAGGGAGGTGAACAGGTGTAGAGCATGAGCTTGATTGCTGGGAGAGAGTGAGAGACAGGAACAGGCAGAGCTTGGCAGTAACAACATAAACATGACTGGCTGTGAGGGGCAAAAACATGACAGGCACATGTACTTTTATGAGTATTTATTTCAAGTGTGTAATTTTACTCATACTTAAGTCCAATTTAGACCTTGTAATCAACTTCACTACTTTTAAAATCAGAAGTCGCTACTGAGTATGGCTATAATTTGAATTAATATTAAAACCGTTCATTCTCTCTCTCCTCCTTGAATCGCCACCTTATCGTGGTGGAGGAGAGTTTGTGCGCCTGAATGATCCTAGGAGCTATGCTGTCAGGGGCAATAATTGCCCCTGGTAGGGTCTCTCAAGGCAAGGCAGACTGGTCCTAGGTGACAGGCCAGACAAAGAGTGATTCAGAAGATTTTTATGGACAAAACAAAACAAGGAACTCAGTGTCCCTTGCCCGGGCGTGGGTTACCAGGGTCCCACCCTGGAGCCAGGCCTGGGGCAAGCGCCTGGTGACTGGGTCTCTGCCCATGGGGCCTGGTTGGGCTCAGCCCAAAGGAGCAGCATGGGTTTGCCTTCCTGTGGACCCACCACCTGCAGGAAGGGCCATAAAAGTCAGGTGCATGATGCTATGGGCAGTGGCCCAAGGCAGGGACCTTGGCGCTCTGACCCTGGCTTATCAAAGCTAGCTCTTGGGACATGGAATGTAACCTCTCTGGCAGGGAAGGAGCCTGAGCTTGTGCGTGAGTTAGAGAGGTACCGACTAGATATAGTTGGGCTCACCTCGATGCACAGCATGGGCCCTGGAACTGTTCTCCTTGAGAGGGGTTGGATCTTATTCCACTCTGAAGTTGCCCATGTTGAGAGGCGTTGAGCAGGTGTGGGTCTACTTGTAGCTCCACGACTTGGTGCCTATATGTTGGAGTTTTCCCCGGTAGATGAGAGAGTGGCTTCCATTTGCCTTTGGGTGGGGGGACGGGCTCTGACTATTGTTTGTGCCTAAGAGCAAAATGCAGTTCAGAGTATCCGGCCTTCTTGGAGTCCTTGGCAGGGGTGCTGGAATGTGCGCCACCTGGGGACTCCTTTATTTTGCTGGGGGACTTCAATGCCCACGTGGGTAATGGCAGTGTGACCTGGAGGGGCGTGATTGGGAGGAACGGTCTCTCTGATCTGAACCCAAGCAGTGTTCTGTTGTTGGACTTCTGTGCTAGTCATAGTTTGTCCATCACGAACACCATGTTCGAACATTAGGGTGTCCATAAGTGCACTTGGCACCAGGACGCCCTAGGTTGTAGATTGATGATTGACTTCATAGTTGTGTCATCTGGTTTATGGCCGTTTGTTTTGGACACTCGGGTAAAGAGAGGAACTGAGCTGTCAACTGAGTTGGATCAGATGGCGGGGGAAGATGCCGGACAGACCCGGTAGACCCAAACGTGTAGTGAGGGTTTGCTGGGAACGCCTGGCAGAAGAACCGGTCAGAGAGATCTTCAACTCACACCACTGGAAAAGCTTTAACCGCATCCCAGATGATGAGGGGGACATTGAGTCTGAGTGGGTTGTGTCACCCCTATGGTGGGACATGAGTTGGAATGAGCCGCCCGCACTGACACTCAGCCAAACCACACTCCTTTAGCAGTGGTAATTACACAATTAGCCAGACAAATTAAGCGACAGTTCCCTTTGTCTACTCTGGCAGCAATACCAAAATTTGAATGGGACCCTAAGGTCCACCCGAAAGATTACATCACTCAAGCAGTAGAGATTTGGATGAGACACACAACAGTTAATCCAAAAGGTGAACCGTCTAATCTGACTGAATTGTTCAGAGAAGCAGTTTTGAAGGGAGTACCTGATGAAGTGTCAGAGCTGATGGTGAAAAATCCTGATCTCCCAGGGTGCGAGCATGCTAAGTGGGAAAAACATTTACTACATCATTTGCAGGCGGCACAGGACAAGTTAAAAAAGAAAAAAAGATGAAAGAGCTGACCTAGAAAATCAACTCATCAAGTTACAACTTCAGGAAGCACGACAGAAGGTATCAAAGAACAAGGATAAATCTGAGAAAATGATGTTAGCTGCGGGAACAGGGAATGTTTCACAACTTTCACACAACAATGTCGCACCTGTGACTAATCAGTATCCTGGAGGAGGAGTTGTCTCCTCTCCATATCCCGATCCTTCTTTTCCCTTCCCATCTTTTCCATTTGCACGCAGGTCTGGTGGGACTGGACGTGGAGGAGGTTGGCGTGCTGGTGGTCGTGCACGGGGAGGCATGGCGCGTGGACGAGGGGGCTGGGGAGCACCAGGGCAAAGGAACCTGCAAGACGAAATCTGCTACAACTGCGGGAGACCTGGCCATTGGGCCAGACGGTGCAGAGCCCCACCCATGCAGGGGAGTAAAGGCGGAGGGTCACAAGGTATGATTCCACACAATCCTGCTAACATACCGCCTCCTGCCGGTGGCCAGTACCTGCAGTGGGAAGAAGATGTGTACCAACGATATTGACACACCCCTGAGACCCGGTCAGGTAACATGACTTCTGCAGACCCCATGTTATCTGCCAGAGTGGGAGGTCAACCTATGAACTTTCTAGTGGACACAGGAGCCACATATTCGACTATAAACGGCACCCTCATCAACAGTTTAACATAAAAAACTGTGCCTTTGACAGGGTTCTCAGGGAAAGAGCAGAGTCTGCACTTAACAAAACCATTGACTTTTAACCTAGGGGCCCGGACGTTGCAACATTCTTTTGTTTGCTCCCCATCTACTCCTGTGAACTTACTGGGAAGAGACTTGCTGATCAAGCTGGGAGCTACCGTACTGTGTGGTACAGATGGGCTGACAGTTTCGCTACCAAATGGCTCTATCATGCATTGCAGAGACTCAATCACAGATGGACAATATTTGTTACACCCTGTCACTCCAGAGTACGCAGACATCTATTGGGGCCGGTTGACACATGAACAGTCGAGCTGTCTCCTGAAAACATTCCAGACCTGGAAGCCCTGGCTCATCAGTCTGCGTGCCTACGTTTCTCCTGCTGACCCGCCTCACGTCACCCTCTTCTATGACCGGGAACACATAGACTGGTACCAAGAAGCCTTCTCATCTGACCTTGAGGGTAAGACTTGGCAAATTAAAATTGAAAATATTTATGTAGCTCCTGAGGGAGTATCAGCAGCAGTAACACTGACCACTGAACAGCTTAGCTGGTATCAAATGAGTGATATTCAGTACATAAGCAGATCATCCTGACACATCCAAAACCACTAGGGGTGAAGGACATGTTATCTTTCCTTGGGCTCACCGGTTATAGTCGTAGCTATTTGCCATCATACACGGACCTGACTCAACCCTTACGCCATCTAGTCAAGGAACAAGGTATGAGAAATTTGAATAAGTCCACTAACTTGGACAAAAGAAGCAGAAGACACTTTTACTCATCTAAAACAACACATGGCATCGGCAGCTGAATTAACCTTACCCGATTACAGCTGTCCTTTCTTCCTGGATGTCTCTGTAACAAAACACACAATAAATGGGGTTTTGTTTCAGAGAAAAAGGGGGAGAGAGGAAAGTATTACAGTACCTCTCACTTATGATGAACAACATGGAAAAAAGACATCCTCCATGCACACAACATGCAGCCGGGATAGCAAAACTGATTCAAAAAACAGCACACATAGTTATGGGCCACGCCCTGCAGGTGCTGACAACACATAGCGTGGTTGCCTATGTGAACTCACAGTGTTTTACGATGACAGCTCTTAGACAACACAGAATATCAAAAATCTTAGAAGCCCCCAACATAACATTCTCACATGAGGGAATAAATATGGCAGATTGTGTTGCAGAAGGTGAGCCTCACCGATGTGAAGAGCTGGTGGTCAAGCTGGAGAAAGTGAGGCCAGATCTAGAAGCATCCCCACTTTGGGGAATACAGGTAAGACACTTATTCACAGATGGGTGTTGTTACAGACATCCAATGGAAGGCCTGAAAGCAGGTTATGCAATAGTTGAAAAAACAGATACAGGCTATGAAGTGATAAAGGCAGAACAGCTGGAAGGTGCACCATCTGCACAGAGAGCAGAGGTCAGAGCAGTGGTAGAAGCACTGAAACTAGCAGAGAATCAGAAAGTGAATGTTTACACGGATTCCGCCTATGCAGTAGGAGTAGTCCATGTGGAACTTTGTCAATGGATTAGAGCAGGTGTTTTGACAGCAGGAGGAAAAACCATTAAACACGAAGCAGACATGAAAGAGTTAGCAGAGGCTCTTCTGCTGCCCTTGAGAATGGCAGTAATGAAATGCAAAGGACATGATAACAGTGACTCCTACACAGCTCAGGGCAATTAAGCAGCGGACAACGCAGCAAAAGCCGCAGTAGGATACCCTCCCTTGATGATGACAGTCACAGTAGAGGAAGAGATAAAATACAAACTTACACTTGAACAGGTTACTGAACTTCAAAAGGGGGCGGCACCAGAAGAAAAAGAACATGTGGAGACTAATGAGGGCGACTGAGAAGGAACAGTGATTGATGTACAGACTTGCTTTGCTAGATCATTTGTGTGTAAATAGGAGATTTTAAGTTACAACACTCTTAATAACCAAAGTATTTATCTTTCTTCCTTTGAATGTGTACATGACGGATCTCTTAGGGGGATGCCCCTAGACCTAGAAGAACAATGAAAATGTGGTGGATCTGTGTTCTTAAATACATTTGATTTGCCATGACTAAGACTGGACTGGACTGATAAATTAATTAGGTTCTCGTGTATAGAGTGTTTTTAACCACATTTTTACAATAGTCATATATTGTGAAACTTTTGTTTTAGTTTTACCTAAACAGATCTCCGGAGGAGCTATGGCAGAGCTGAATAACTGATTTTGACTTCCTTTTATTTTTCCAGCTCCATTTATCAGCAAAGTCAATGTTTAATGCTGTATTGTGCTGTTTTGAGGACAGGGTGATTAATGAAAATATATTTTCTGCGCATGCATTTACTAAATTCTTTCCCACAGGCAGGAGGAAAGAAGACAAATAAAATCTATTATCTTAACTAAAAATTAACATCACTCATGCCAAATACTCACCACTAAACTTTGAAACCTTAACTCTTCTGATTACTCATCTTCACTGCATGTGGTAATCACATATTGCTGTATTTTCTTGTGAAAAATAACTTTGCTTCTTTCAGGAAGAACCAGAGTAAAGGACTCTGGAGAAATCCTTCATATCCTTTTTGAAGTTCAGGTTCTGACGGGTCAGTGACCAGGGCACTGAGTGTACTGGTCGTATGTGGTTGCTGCTGTGTCCCCTAATGCAAGATCACTCGTGGTGCGCTGCATCACCTCGACCATCGAGAAAGGGAGCGGGGACAGACCTTCTGGATATCAGATGTTGTCAACCAGCGATCCTTCAAGCCACACGGAATTCGAGCTCTCCCTGGTGGCATAACCCAAGAACTGCTGACACTGGCTTCACAACCTGTCTTCTAACATGTGTTTTACACCATTTTTCTTTGCTTAAAGTTGATTCTTATACATATTATAATTACATGTGTTACTTTGCTTCCCCTGCTCCCAAATTACTGTTGAGTATTGGTTTGGATATTTTATCATACTGCTAGCAATAGGAAACTTCATTTCATTTCATTTATTTCTTTATTTAAATGAGGACAATGCATATTAATCAACATGTCAGCAGTAAGCATCAATGTAAATATGCCGGAGTTAGCACAGTAACTAATTTTCACCTGTTGTCCTAAGGCAGGTAAGAACAAGAAACATCTCACAAAACAAAAGAGCAGAGAATAATACAAACATCACCTATATATAACATAACACAACATGAGATTACAATAAAGATATAATACCATAAGAAAATAGACAAAGTAATCTACACATGAGTGCACTTCTGGTTAGTTTTCAGCCAAAGTTTCAAAGAGTTTTTAAAGCTGGAGTAGGTGCTCCTGATGGAAACTGGCAGTGTGTTCCATGACTGCGTGCCTCTGATGGACACCACCATTTGGCCAAATTTAGTCCTGCGCCGCTGTACATCACAATCTCATCTTGTCAGTGCTCTTGTGTTTACTGTACTTGTTTTTTTACTTACAAAATACATTAAAGGAGGAGGAGCAAGTCCATTTAAAACTTTAAAAATCAGGCAAGCATCCATAAAATCTGATAGCTATCAAAATCCAAAATGTTGTACTTATTTATGATGTTACAATAATGATACCGTGGAGGCTTTTTGTCAAAAATTTTCAGTGTTTTCTTAAAAAGAGACTTTAGGGGCTTCATGATGACCTCTTATAAATGCATGTGGCCACATTTTAACTTTTACTGAAACTCTCTCTCTCTTTCAGTCTGTGGCAACACGACGGACGATGCCTCTATGAGATGGACCTTAATTGTCCAACCAATTCGTAGTCATTGTTCAGGCCAACAAGTTGTGGTCCTTTTAAAAGACAGGCATCCACTGTGCGCTTTGTAACCAACTGACAGAGAATTACATTTTTAGACATTGTATTGCGTTTTTTCACTGTTGTGCTATATTTATCTTATTAATGGCTCATTTGATTGCTATTGTTATATCATTTAAACAGCAATTTTGTTAAATTTATGACACAGGGTAAGGATGATTGTAAGAGTGCACTGGAATGCCATCTTGGTCGTCGTCACAAGAGGCGTGAGGCGTTGTGCTGTTTTTACCCCGCACCACTACACTGTTGCCCCGGGGATTTTTCAAGCACAAGTTCTGGACACTCGTCAGGGACAGATGTTTGCAGCCAAAGAGGTGGTCCCCTTGGGGGGACCAAAAGGGGAAAATGTTGTATAATGTCATCTTTTTTTGCTATGCTCTGACATGAAGTATTTCTTTGTGTATGGTAAAAAAAACTGCAAAATCATGATATACGTCATATAAGTTCATGATCTGCGTAACTCCTTGTACAAAGAGGACCAGACTACTGTTATCTTGCCAGAACAGATCACAGTCAGCTGGAGGCAGTGGGCGAAAAAACAAGACCATGCCAGACCACACCCAGGAACATCAGCTGCCCCAGAGAATAACATCATGAAAAGGAAATCCCAATGTAACTGATAAGGCTGTATTTAAACGAAGCAAATACATTTGTAACTCAGACGTGTGAGACGTGTTTGATGGATGTAAGGTGCATGTAAGGCGTCTCCCTTCCAGAGCTGTGAAGGTAAAATAAATCTTTGTCTGAATTCAGAACCACTTCTCAGGCTGTGTTTTTGACTCTGTCTTCCTTCCACTGAACGATCTCAGGTTGAGGCAGTTTTGAGCTAAGTGTTTGAAAGTTGGTTCTCATAGTTTTGAAAGACCTCAACATATATTATATTATATTATATTATATTATATTATATTATATTATATATTATATTATATTATATTATATCATATCAATCAATCAACCTTTATTTATACAGGTAAATCCCATTGAGCCTCGAGGACTCATTTACAAGAGAGACCTGATTTCAACAAAGAAAGATGACAACAATGGACAACAGCAACAACAATAAACAGTTATAAAGAGTCATACTGCAGGTTTTTTTTTTTTTACAAATAGGATGGCTAAAAGGGAAAGGTAACAAAACCAAACAAAAAAAAGAAAAAACATCTAGATTTCAAGACAAATGTAGAAAAGTAAAAACAGGAACATGTCAGCATTGGACCCTGCCAGGTGTCCAACAGATTCTTAAAGACACTTAGAGAGGTCAAGGTCGAGAGCTTCAAATCTTTTTTGTAAGATATTCCAGGAAACAGGAGCGGAATAGAAGAAGGCCCTTTTGCCTAGTTCAGTCCTCATTGAGGGAACACTGCAGGAAATAATGTCCTGAGAGCGCACTCCGTAGCTGCACTCACGCAGAGACATGTAGGAGGAGATGTATGAAGGCAACAGTCCAAGAAGTGATTTAAAGATGAAAATATACCAGTGAGAGAGTCTACGTGAAGTTAATGATGTCCAGTTAACCAGTGAATACAGGGTGCAGTGGTGGGTACGATAATCACAGCCAGTTATGAATCTTAGTGCACCATGATAGACAGCATCCAACATCTGCAGGGTTCTTGTAGGAGCGTTCATGTAAATAATGTCACCATAATCAATTGAGGGAAGGAAAGTCACAGATACAGGGCGTTTTCTAGCATTCAGGGTTAGACAGGATCTGTTTCTGAAAAAGAAACCCAGTTTAACTTTCAGTTTCTTTATCAAGTTTTCCACATGGAGCTTAAAAGAGATGCGAGTCGACCAAGATACCCAAATATTTATAGGAATCAACAAAATCAATGGGGACACCATTCGAGGATAAAATCGGAGGAAGAACTGCTGGGACCAACTTCCTATTTGAAAAAAGCATCCCTTTGGTTTTGTCGGCATTTAGGACAAGTTTGAGGCGAAACAAATCAGTCTGGATGATGTTGAATGCAGATTTCAAAAGTTGGAAAGCCTTAGCAACAGTTTTAGCTCGACAATAAACAACTGTGTCATCAGCATAGAAATGTATGGATTCATCAGGGATGTTTTTACCTACATTACGTATGTAGATTGTAAAGAGGGTGGGTCCTAAGACTGAGCCTTGTGGTACACCATTGTTGACTGTTAAATAACTGGAGGAAGTACCATTATGTTGAACACATTGCCTCCGGTCTGAAAGATAGTTAGAGAACCAACCAATGGTGTGATCTGAGAAACCGATTTCTGAGAGTTTATGACACAAGATGTTATGAGCCACAGTGTCAAAAGCTTTAGACAGGTCTAAGAAAAGTGCAGCACAATAATCCTTAGCATCCAGTGCTTCAACAACATCATTAAGAACCTTCAGTGAAGCAGTGGTTGTGCTGTGTTGTTTCCTGAAACCAGATTGATGTGGAGGTAAGATGTTAAATGAGTCCAGGTAATTTTTGATTTGAGAGTTTATCAGTTTTTCTAGAACCTTGGCTAAAATGCAGAGTTTAGAGATTGGTTGATAGTTGTTCAGTGAGGTAGGGTCTCCTCCCTTCAGCAAAGGAAGAACAAAGGCTGTTTTCTAAGTGTCTGGGATGGAGTTTTGTCTTATGGAGAGATTGAAGATGTGGGTCACAGGGACTGTGATCATATGAGCAGCCAGCCTTAAGAAATAAGGTGTAAGTTCATCAGGACCTGCAGATTTTTTAGGGTTGTTGTGTGTTCATCTTATTCTCCACCCGAGTCTGCTGTTACCGTT
>NC_056516.1:9535263-9545984 GCF_014905685.2 Nematolebias whitei | reverse complement strand
CTACACCCCCCTGAACATAAGAGGATCTGCGGTGGAAGTGGTCTCCAGCTACAAGTACTTGGGTGTACACATGAATGACAACCTCAGCTGGAGCAACAACACCACCAGCCTGATCAAGAAAGCTCATCAGAGACTCTACTTCCTCAGACGGCTGAGGCGAGCTGGTCTGGGAAGCTCAGTCCTCACCTCCTTCTACAGGTGTGCAGTGGAGAGCATCCTGTGCTCGAGCATCAATGTGTGGCATGGAGGCTGCACAGCTGCAGAAAGAAAAGCTTTGCAGAGAGTGGTGAAGGCTGCACAGAAATCTGTTGGAATCAGTCTCCCCACCATCACAGACATCTACACCTCCAGATGCAGGAAGAGGGCCACCTGCATCATGAAGGACCCCACCCACCCAGCACACACACTTTTTGCCCCACTCCCCTCAGGAAGGAGGTTAAGGAGCATTAAGTGTAGAACCACTAGACTGAGGAACAGCTTCTACCCTGAGGCTGTTAGACTCATGAATCTCTAACTAGAATAATCACTGTGAAAAACCATATCATGTTGCTGCTGATCTGTTTCATGTTGCTGCTGATCTGTTTCAATGTTGATGTGTTCATGCGTGCACATCTGCTCAAAGACTCATGTTCATGTTTGTGCTGATGTTCAATGTTTTATGTTATGAGTGCTTAGTGTATATTTAGTTGATGTTTTTCTTAGTTCATATCTTAGATGTTATTACTGTTTTCTTTAGACATTTTATTGTTGGATGTAACTGGGACCCTGTGTACATAATTTCGCTCCACCACATGTACCACATGAGGTGCGAATGACAATAAAGAAACTCTGACTCTGACTCTGAAATACTCATGGCTCCTTGATGCAGGAAGGTTAAAATGAACAATAAGTTGAGAATCTTGAAGCTGTTTTAACATTTGCACGATGAGATGAATATCTTTAACAAACCCAGAAGCCAGCCTCAGAGCCGCTGTGTCCTTCAGATCACTGAAATATGTCAGCAGCTGTTGCACAGATGTCATGAAACTACAGACTGTCAGGAACCACAAGACACCAATATCTGAGTGATATTTTAGCTTCTTCACCGCCATGCTGCCAAGAAATGACATTTTTGATTTTCTTTAAAATCTAACTGTTTTTGACTTGAATTTTGAAAAAGAAAAAAAAAATGTAACAAAGAAAGGGGGGAAATGGGACTTCTTTCTGTTGCCAGGGACATGACAAATGATACAAACTGGCACTTTCAGTTTTATTGCGTCCACTGTTGGATATGTTGGATGCCTCAAAAGGCGACAAATACATTTTATGCAACCTGGAGAATGTCATTTCTGAGCTCTTCAAAATTACGACATCTGAGGGAACTGAGATGGCCTTCTTATGAATTATGTCTTACTTTTTCTTTGTATCCTAATTTTCTTTCTTCTCCTGCCTTTTGTCCTCTTTTTTTTTTATAAATTTTTAGGTCATGGTGCTTTTCAGTCCATGTTCATTCGAGTTGCCATGGGGTCTGAGGGCAATTTTTTTTTTTTTTTTTTGGGGGGGGGGGGGGGTGATGGAGAATCAAGCTTAATGATTAGTACTTAATACTAAAAGTATAATGCATATTGGAGCACTGATGTAATCATTTGACTCTTAACTTCGATTCGTGTCACCTGCAGTTAAAGGTTCAACCACAATCATTTAATGACAGACATGACATCAACTATTCATAACACCAGGGTCCTACGGATAAAACTCTGTGATTTCATGCTATAACTGGCAGAAACGTGGAGACTGACTTCACCAGATTGATATTCAAACACATAACAGGTTAAGTTTTGTTGAGCAAAAGGCCATGAGTGAGTGTAGGCATACAAAAACCACAGATATGACAGTGGCAGTAAAGAAGAATCGCCTTTTTGAAGAGATTAATTTGATGACAGTCATCAGTGACGTACAGGAGATAGAATCTGTTCTATTTAGTCATTTTAACAATCATGAACAAAACAAACAAACAAAAAAACTCTAAAAAATATATTTTAAAAAGTGGTGTTTTCTGCAAATTCTTAAGCAGAATGATCAGAGATGGCTGCAAATACTAAGAAAAAAATGGATCAGCACCTGGTCTGTAGTGGTGGCTTACATTTCTGCACACATGTCAAAAATGACACATTAAATAGAGAAATTACATTTTCTGGACTTGCTGAAAAACAGCTGAAATTAGCAACAAAACAAAAATGTTGAAATGAAATGGAATAACAAGCCTAAAACAACAGAAGCAAGCAGAAATAACACATATTTGATGAATTACCGTATTTTCTGGCGTACAAGTTGCACCTTGTTACATAAATTTGCAAGCCCTGCAACGTATACACCAAAGCAACTATGTATATATACAGGTCCTTCTCAAAAAATTAGCATATTGTGATAAAGGTCATTATTTTCCATAATGTAATGATAAAAATGAAACTTTTATATGTTTCAGATTCATTGCACACCAACTGAAATATTTCAGGTCTTTAATTGTTTTAATACTGATGATTATGGCATACAGCTCATGAAAACCCAAAATGCCTGTCCCAAAAAATTAGCATATCATGAAAAGGTTCTCTAAACAAGCTATTAACCTAACCATCTGAATCAACGACCTAACTCTAAAGGCCTGCAAAAGATTCCTGAGGCTTTTAAAAACTCCCAGCCTAGTTCATTACTCAAAACCGCAATCATGGGTAAGACTGCCGACCTGGCTGCTGTCCAGAAGGCCATCATTGACACCCTCAAGCAAGAGGGTAAGACACAGAAAGAAATTGCCAAACGAATAGGCTGTTCCCAGAGTGCTGTATCAAGGCACCTCAGTGGGAAGTCTGTGGGAAGGGAAAAGTGTGGCAGAAAAGGCTGCACAACGAGAAGAGCTGACCGGACCTTGAGGAGGATTGTGGAGAAGGGCCATTCCAGACCTTGGGGGACATGCGGAAGCAGTGGACTGAGTCTGGAGTAGAAACATCCAGAGCCACCGTGCACAGGCGTGTGCAGGAAATGGGCTACAGGTGCTGCATTCCCCAGGTCAAGCCACTTTTGAACCAGAAACAGCGGCAGAAGCATCTCGCCTGGGACTGCTGCTGAGTGGTCCAAAGTTATGTTCTCTGATTACAGTAAATTTTGCATTTCCTTTGGAAATCAAGGTCCCAGAGTCTGGAGGAAGAGAGGAGACACAGAATTCACATTGCTTGAGGTCCAGTGTCAACTTTCCACAGTCACTGGGGTGCCATGTCATCTGCTGGTGTTGGTCCACTGTGTTTTATCAAGGGCAGGGTCAATGCAGCTAGCTATCAGGAGATTTTGGAGCACTTCATGCTTCCATCTGCTGAAAAGCTTTATGGAAATAAAGATTTCATTTTTCAGCACGACCTGGCACCTGCTCACAGTGCCAAAACCACTGGTAAATGGTTTACTGACCATGGTATTACTGTGCTCAATTGGCCTGCCAACTCTCCTGACCTGAACCCCATAGAGAACCTGTGGGATATTGTGAAGAGAAAGTTGAGAGACGCAAGACCCAACACTCTGGATGAGCTTAAGGCCGCTATCGAAGCATCCTGGGCCTCCATAACACCTCAGCAGTGCCACAGGCTGATTGCCTCCATGCCACGCCGCATTGAAGCAGTCATTCATGCAGTCATTCATGCAAAAGGATTCCCGACCAAGTATTGAGTGCATAACTGAACATGATTATTTGAAGGTTGGCGTTTTTTGTATTAAAAACACTTGTCTTTCATTGGTGGGATGAAATATGCTAATTTTTTGGGACAGGCATTTTGGGTTTTCATGAGCTGTATGCCATAATCATCAGTATTAAAACAATTAAAGACCTGAAATATTTCAGTTGGTGTGCAATGAATCTGAAATATATGAAAGTTTCATTTTTATCATTACATTATGGAAAATAATGACCTTTATCACAATATGCTAATTTTTTTAGAAGGACCTGTATATCAATGTATAATAATAGTAATCCGCCCCTCCTCCAAGACAGGCAGACTGAGCGGGGCAGACTGAGCACAGCTGATCGAAATCAGACTGCCTGCTTCAAATCGAACAAGAGAAACACACCGCTGAAGCCATGGAGCTCCAACGTCTAATGTAAAACTAACTTTACCGTGGTCGCCCCAGCTCTGGCGACGGAGCGGGGACAGCTTCTGGGCAGCTTCATTTTGCCGCGCCGCCCAGACGACAAGAAGCTGTTTTGAGCATTAAAGTGCATTTATTAAGGAAAAGTTAAACTGAGACACATCTTTTCTATTATGTCGAGCAAACAAATAATTATTTTTAGGAGTTAATCTTGTTAAATTCGGGGATCACATGATGCAGTTACCGTGATCAGACGCTTGTCGGGCTCCCTCTCCTCCCGAGCCACTTTCGCTTACTTTTTGATTCTTACCAAAACTGACAAGCTGTAGTTAATCTCATAGCGACCCGACATCATGCCCAACTCCAGAGTAGCTACATCTGCCACTAATAAGCCAGCTGAAGAGCAAACTATGAAGAATAATATGTTAACTAGCAAAGAAGCTAGCCGAGGAGCCGAGTTACACGAGGCGGCGACTAGCGGTTCTGGCACCTAGCTGCAGACATCTCCCAAAATGTTATTGAGAACATCTCAGCTCTGATGAACAAAAAGTTTGCGGAGCTTCTCGCCACTTTAATAACATCTCTGCTAAAGTAGAAGCCAACACGGAACGCATCACGGAGGCAGAGCACCGTTTCTCTGCGGTGGAGGATGACGGGTCGGCGGTGGAACACAGGCTGAGTGAGCTGGATTCAAAAGTTTGCATTCTGACAGAGAAGTATATCAAATTGAAGTGTCGGAGCCGTAGGGATAATATTTTAATCTACAACCTAAAAGAAGACACAGAGGGCCAACAACCTATCTCCTTTTTTAAGAGTTGGCTCCTGGCTTTCCTCGGTCTGGAGTCCAAGTGGGGAGTCATTAAGATTGACCGGGCTCATCGGAGCCTTGGACCACTGAGACCTGACCAGCCGCGCATCTTGATCATTAATTACATCGTTCCAGAAACACAACCAGGATCCTGGTGGTGGCCAGAAAAATGTTTCCGCTCACATAAGAAAGGCAAACGATTCTCATAAAACAGGATTTGACTGCTGCGGTCAAGGAGATGTGCCGTGTGTTTAACGGAGTATGTGAGTGTCTTATCAGGAGGAAGATTAAATTCTCCATGTGATACTCGGCTACTCTGTCTTTCACACATGGAGGGAAAACCCAATCATTTCATTCACCTAAGGATACACTTGCTTTTCTGGACAATATGAACTGTGACCATTCTATGAACTGGATGTATGAACACACTGGTCTCCACCTGGAGATCTATGGTCTGCTTCTCTCTCGCTCCGGTGCGGGACTCTATTGCAAAGGTATGCCGTTAACGGCTAGACAGAAGCCTCACGATTTTGATCATTGTGTACTTCTTGCCTCGTTCAGTTCTAGGGAGGATGTTCAGTCTTCTTTTTTTGGTCGCGACTTTCCTCGATTTCATGTGCCCCGGTTTTCTTTCAGCGTTTCATGCACCAGAATCATGGGAAGGGGGGCGGGGATGGAGGTTGTTGGGGAGCCATCGTTTGGGAATGGCCGTTCGTTTGTTTATGTAGTTCTGTTACTGTCTGTGCCAATCTATGGCTCATTCCATCGAATGGGTGCCTTTTACGTCCCCCTGAAATTATATCTATAAATACGTATAAAAATTAATTGCGAAATATATTTTCTTATGAAAGAAAATGTCCTGCATGTGATCCAAGTGCAAATTTAAGATACATGATAAAGATGATTATTAAAAACTACCCAGAATACTGAAGAAACAGCTTTTGTCACGTGTCCTCACTCTGTAACCTTACACTTTACATCCATCCATTATCTTTACCCGCTTATTCCATTTTTGAGTCACGGGGGTCGCTGGTGCCCATGTCCAGCAGTCACTGTGCGAGGGGCGGGGTACACCCTGGACGGGTCGCAAGTCCATCACAGGGCCACATAGAGACAAACGAGACAAACAACCATTCACTCTCTCACTCACACCTAGGGACAATTTAGAGTTACCAATCAGCCTAACATGCATGTTTTTGGTCTGTGAGAGGAAACCGGAGCACCCGGAGAAAACCCACGCATGCACGGAGAGAACATGCAAACTCCACCCAGAAAGGCCCCTGGACCGGGGTTTGAACCAGGGACCTGCTCGCTGAGAGGCAGCAGCTCTACTAGTTGCGCCACCGTGCTGCCTTACACTTTACAATAAAACATAATAAATAAAATCCCAAAGAACTGTTGAATTTTACATTTTTTGTGTGGCTGCTAATTCCATTTATGATTTACATTTTTTTTTTCCAAAATAAATCTATTATATTTTTGATAAAATACATATTTTAGTTGTGTCCCTGGGTTTTCACTCAGTCCTGTTACCATAACATATTAGCCTATTTGAAAAATTTGGAACATTCCAGGAGTGACATGGTCAACATGAGGTTTCATCAGTTTGACCTTCTAAAAGTCATGGGAAGATCAAAACTAAATTATTCCATTTATTTTTATGTAAATTAGATCATGTTTCAACTATGGCTGAGAAGGTCAATCTCAACATACTCTCCTGTTACCTAAATTATATCTTTGTTTTCATTTGTTAATTAAAAAAAAAGGTAAATCACTAGAATGCACTTAGTTGCTTCATGCTATTAGCAAGGATGCCATGTGACTATATTTCATGTATTTGCTAACTTCATGCTAAAAACTCAGTCCTGTTACTTTCAGTCCTGTTACTCTTACAAAGAGTAACAGGACTGAGTACCAGTGACAGAACTGAGTAGTTTCTCAATGTTTAAATGATTTGCAAATATTATTCAGTATTCCACCATATATCTGATTGTTAAGTGTTGAGATATATGTTCATTTTAATGATATTAATAAATACTGACAGGGAGCCAAGCCATCACTTAGTGCTGCAGAAAAGCAGTGGCTCTATCGTGCTCAATGTGATGCCGACCCAGAGAGGAGGGAAAGATATCTAGAGAAGGAACGAGAAACACAGGAAGGACCTACAATCAGGCAGGAAGAAAATAATCAATGATTTAAGTGAAAGAGAAAAATGCAGAAAGTGGAGAGAGACATGTCATAATATCAAGGACAGAAAAGAAGATCACCAGCACCTTGTTACCCCTCCAGACTACCTCCAGAAACCATCAGTGCAAACAGCAAATTCCCAACCAAGCGCTTCCAGGTCTAATTTGAGAATTTCTAAAATTGATTATGTCATATAAAATCTGAACTTAAGACAGTAGAGTTTATGTCTTTCTTATAACTATAATATAATATCTAACTCTTGAAAGTGACATTAAGTGTTATCCAACATTTTTCAGTCAGGTCATCTGGACAGTTTCTTTTTTTGTGCTGAAACGTTTCGCCTTCGATCTGGAAGGCTTCATCAGTCAAGGAAACACACAACAAAACTGATTCTTCCTCCAACAGCTTACTCCAAAGTGGAACAAACCAGTTCTGCTTGTGATAAGATGGTCTCTTTGGTACGCCCCTCCTCCGTTGCCGGCCCTCTTTCTTGTTGACAGTCTTGTCAAACTGGTTGAAAACAACAAGGGGGTTGATCATAAACATATATTCATGTTAGGAGGATGCTTGAGTGCAGTTTTACGTCTGTAGCATCTTAGCTTAGCAGTAACTGTGACGCTGTAAGACGCTGCAGGTGTAAGAGACGCTGTGTGTTCAGGTGCGTTACAGTTGTAATGTCTTTAAAACCTTATTGTCCTCAAGCTTCATGAGAAACATCATTTAGATGAGTAGTGTTGAACACAAGTAAAAAAAAGTCCAGTGGTGATGTTTTTTATTTCTATATAAAGACAAATATTGTCGACCTGACGCTCTGTATTAAAGTGTATTAAAGTTAAAATGTTTTTAAAATCCACAGATGAATTTACACAAACTTGGTGAGAAACATGTTTTAAATGTGTGGAATTAAAGGAAATCTAGGTGAAATGTTGCTTTTTTGTTCACTAGTGAACACCTTTTTTTTACGTGCGCACACACGTGCACGCGCTCACATACACACCTACACACATCATTGTGTCCCCCCCCACACTACAGATGCTTCTGACGCCCTTGGCCAACAATAAACCTGGCAAACATGAACTTCATCTTCAAGAAAGACAAACCACCAGGCAAATGTGGCTCATATAGACCTAAACCTCATTGGGGTGAACAGTAAACTGCTCTCAAAACTGATTGCAACAAGATTGGAAAAACTCTTGACCTTCTTAATAAACCCATATCAGATGGGATTCATTCAAAACCGTTTTTCCTTTACAAACGTGAAAAGATTACTTAATATAATCCAGTACTCAAATCAAACGAATTGCAGAGCCTTTGTTGTTTTCTTGGATGCTGAAAAGGTATTTGATAGGATCGAGTGGAAATACCTATTTAATGTATTGGAGAGATTTGGAATTGGGAGGTGACTTTCTAAAATGGATTAAGATACTTTAAATTCCCCATCAGCCTTTGTTATGACTAATGGTGTTCAATCTCCGCCTTTCTCCATATATAGAGGTACTCGACAGGGTTGCCCCTTATCCCCGCTTCTATTTGATCTTGCACTGGAGCCCTTAGCTGAGGTCATTAGATCACAACAAGATGTGCATGGCATGACGATTAGCGGTAAAATTCACAAAATAGCGCTATACGTAGATGATGTCCTGTTATTTGTAACGAAACCTGACATCTCAATACCTGCTATTTTGTCTACTATCCACGAGTTTAGTTCTTTCTCAGGTTATAAAATTCATTTAGATAAATCAGTAGCTATGCCATTAGGCATTGCTACCATTGGGGACCTGCCCTCTGGTTGCTCCCTGAAGTGCTCCCAACATGACTTTACATACCTTGGAATTAACGTATCCCCTAACCTGGCAGAGCTATGTAAACTCAACTTCTCTCCAATACTTAAGAAAATAAAGAGGAATTTAGAGAGATGGCATGATCTCCCCTTATCATTTATGAGGCGTATAGGCTTAATTGAAATGAAAATTTTCCCATGGCGCCTATATCCCCTCCAAATGTTACCCCTCTGGCTACCTAAAAAAGTTAATGCTGAAATAGAAAGAGCATTCTCTAGATTCATCTGCCATGGCAAAAAACCACGACAGAAAATCAAAACCCTACAACTTCCTGTTAACAGGTGGCTTGGCTTTATCAAACATATATTATTACAACTGGGCCTGCCATGCTATCTGTGGGTGTGGTTACATGCTTCTCTCAATTTGGAGCCTTATCTTGACTCGTGGACTTCTCAGCCTGCTTCCTTATGGAATATTGTTACTGGAGATAGGAGGAAGATATCAAGAGATATTACAAATAATCCAATTATTTATAACACAGTTACAGTGTGGCAGGGTATCTGGAGACACGCAGGTAGCAGGCATTGATCCTCACTCCTGACACCTATAATAAGAAACCAGGACTTTATCCCAGGCCTTGAGTCCAACATTTTTGACCTGTGGCATGGCAGAGGAGTGAGTGATTGGGGACATGTTTACAGAGAACATGTCATTTCATGACATTTCAACAACTACAGTCAAAATTTGATATCCATAAGGAACACTTCTACGGTTCCCTTCAGATCCGCCATTTTGTTAGTTCTATGAGGCTTTGTCCCTCTGACTTGGTCATATACAATAATATCGAGAAACGCCTCGTCGACCGGAAAAACATCAGGCATTTTATCTCTAATTTCTATACGTTGCTTTACTCTCTCAATTTGAGCAGTACTGGAGACATTGCGCGGAAATGGGAGAGGGACTTTGACACAATATATACTGAAGATGACTGATAGGAAGCCATCAATGTAGTTAAGTCAACCTTTATATGCAATAGATTTAGGGAAACACAGTATAAAATACTACACCGTCTACATATAACACCTTTCATACAGAATAAGATGGATCGTCGGTCCTCTCCCCTATGCAACAAATGTGGAACGGAGGTTGGAACCTATTACCACTGCTTCTGGCAATGCAAATTGATCAAAAGATCCTGGGCTGCAATCTCTAAAGAGATGAGTGATGTGTTTCGTGTCAGGGTCAACCGTGACCCTGGATTATTTCTCCTTGGTCTCCCATCAAAATCAGTCACTCTTACGCATTCACACTTCAGACTTTGTGACAAATTGCTACTATTGGCTAGGAAGTGCATTTTGATCAATTGGATTAAAGATAAACCACCAACTGTTACACAGTGGTACAGAGAATTATTTAGGGTCCTCCCACATGAAAGGATTAGTGCAGTCCTTAATGAGAATGAGAAATATTTCCCTGATATGTGGTCTCCTGTGCTCAACTACTTACCTAAAGAACTGACACAACTTAAGTTGAGGGGACAGAACCTAATAAAGTGGAAGGTCTCATCAGGTCTTAACCAGTGAATATTTGCCTTCTGTATTACCATACCCTTTTTCTCTGCCATCATAGCTAATAATTCTGATTGCTTTATTTTTAGGGACTGAATATGGATGTAAACGTTTGTTGACCATTGTAACAGTAGATAAAGCATGAGATAAATGAAGACATGATTGGATGTGAATTTGACATAGTACAGCTGCACATGTTTTTGTCTGTTTGTTCTCTTTTTCTCTTCTTCTTTTGTTCCTCGTTTTTTTTTTTTTTTTTTTTTTTTTTTT
>NC_056516.1:9524437-9535163 GCF_014905685.2 Nematolebias whitei | reverse complement strand
GTGTTGGCTTGCCTATTCCTTTCTTTTTGTGCTCCACTGATGTAATATATTTTGGCAGCATGTTGTACAATTCTGTTGTTCTGTTTGTCTGTGAAAATATAAAACTAATAAAACTGTTAAAAAAAAAACTTATTAAATTCTTATTCAAGTTCCCCTGTGCACGCTCCCGCGGCCGCCATTTGGCAGCCAATCGATTTTTGGCACGACACCGTCCCACGTTTCTGTGTGGTCAGCAGTGACGCACAACAGATGCGACTATACAGCGAAGCGACTTATGTTTTTTCCCACTTTATTAGACATTTTGGACTGATGCGACTTATATGCTGGTGCGATTTGTACGGCAGAAAGTACGGTAGGTTTACATAAGCAGAAATGAATACAAAAAAGAGTAAATAAGCTAAAAGAAATGCTGAAATCAGCTAGAAATAGTTGAATAGTAGCTGAAAAGGCAGAAAGAAGCCTAAAATACCAGAAGGAAGTGGAAGTAGCTGAAATAAGCTCAGAAACTGTGGAATTAGTTGAAAAGGCTAAATTTAAAGCCAGAACAGCTAAATTGTAGCTGAAATAACAGAAAAAGCTGAAACCAGAAGAAATAAGCTGAAATTAGCTGAAAGAATTACCGGTAGGCTGAAAGAGCAGATATTACCATGAAAAACTTGAATTTACTGTATCTGAAAACAGCTCAAATTATCATAGCTAAAAATATGCTAAAAACCAGATGAAAAGGTAGAAAAAGCTTAATTTTGCATAATAAAAAAAAAAAACATTTATGTCCAATGAGGCTGAAAGAAGAAGAAATGAGCTCAAGAAAGTGGAAATTATCAGAATAAATCTGAAATTAGGAGAAAAAAACAGCTGAAAAGTAGCTAAAAAGCATAAATAAGCTTAAATTACCAGAAGGATGTGGAGAGAGCACATTTTTGTTGATTTAGGATGAAAAAAGTGGAAATTAGTGGAAAAAATGTGGAATTAGCTGGAGAAGCTAAAATTAGTATAAAAACAACTTAATACTGTAGTAGCTGAAATAGCAGCAAAGGCGGAAACTTGCATGAATAAGATGAAAGGAGTATGACAAGTTGAAATTAGCAGAAAGAAGTTAGAAGAAGCACAAAAACTTAGTTAACAGCAAGAATCTGAAAGGAGCACAAAACAGCTGAAAAACACCCAGCTGAAGTCAGCTGAAAGTAGTTGAAAAAAGTTTAAATTTGCACAAGGAAGCTGAACGAAGCTGAAGCTGAAGAAAATGTGAACGGAGCAGTAAAAGGTTGTAAACAGATCTAAAGATGTGAAGGATGTAAAATGAGCTCAGTTCATTTTATATGAGACAGAAATGTCAGAAAAGGCTAAATATTTCAAAAAGCTAAAGTTGCACCAATACCAAAAGTCATAGCAGGATTGTCCTGAATGAGCTGAATGTTTTGATTTATGATTTGTTGAAATAGCACAAAAAATGTGGAACAAGAAAGATGCCGAAAAACATACAGAAGAAAAATGGTTCACCATGTGTGGTTGCTTCATAAACATTCACACCATAAAACTGCAAGTGATCCAATTCTTCTGCCTAAAAAAATCTGCACAGTTTCTTCAGACTCCCTCTTTCCACTCACTCCAGAAAAGCTCATCCAATATCATCAAGGAGTGGCTGCAGTTTTATTTTTTTGTAACAAGTAAGGAATAGAATACAGTTTAGTCGAACTCAAACGTCACCAAGAAGTGCACAGAATTTGTACTTTAGTATCGTCTGTTGATCTGCAAGGAAAGAGCAGGAGTCCAAATTAGATTGTTTTCAAAGAAAATACAAAAATGTTGTGCTACACGGGGATTTCACGTAAAGCAGCTCAATAATACACTCAGTAACTTGACTGCAACAAGGTGAAGCTGTCCTTTAAAGAGGTGAAACGGGAAGGGACTATCAAGATCATTTTATCTTCTGTCTGTTTCAAATGAAAATGCCATTACCTGACTTTGCATCAGGAGCCTGTTTTTCCTGGAGGTCCGATTATAAAACAAAGATATGCATGAAAAGTTAGATTTGCTACAAGCAAACTGATAACCTGAACCATGACTTTCTCATTCGAGTCACATCTGAGCAGGGATCAAAATAAATCTTTGTTACTGTTGAAGTGTCAGTGATACGCTGTCCCTTTATTTCAAACTATACAAAAAGTTGCTCTGAATATCCAGAGAAGAGGAATCAATAAACATTCATGGGAGAGGGGAATAGACCCGGCATCCTGTCAGATGTTGGTGAACTGGAATAAAAGACGATTTCCTGTGTTGCAAAAGGACATGTACAGAAGTACTGGTATGTTTCCTGTTTTTGCAGAACGATCTTAGTTAAAGTTTTTCAATTTGCTGACAAAAGTTGGTGTCAGGTACTGTCGTCCATATTTGTTGTGTCTTAAGTTAGAGCAGCACTGATCACAGCAAGCCAACAATGATTTTTACTCTTGGTATATTTTTGAATTGCTAATTCTGATTTTGGTTGGTTCCAAATCAAGACCTCAACTTCTTCAGCTTTAGCTTGTCAGTCATTTGCAAAGCTTGTCAAACTGAAAACCCAGTTTATCGGTGCATCCTTGGTTTAAATAAAACAAACTAAATCTAAATCAGTGGCAGCTCATCGGTAGGGGAACTAAGGCGTCGCCCATCTGGAACTACTGGAACTATTCACTATTTTACATTGAAGACTTAAAGGGATCCATTATTAGTTGAACATGTTGGTCTGAATATGTTGTAATTTTCCTATTAACTTAAAAATTGTTGTTTGTGATATGTAAAAACTCATAATTACTTCAAAAACGTTATATCTTGTGCTAGATTTTTCACTCATGGAAGTTGCCAATTTTTCACCTGCGCAATGCATGCTGGGTTGATGATGTGGTTACGTCCCTTCTGTAATGGAATCTACAGAGTAAATACAGGAAGGCTAACAGTACTGGGGTGCAGTCAGAAATAAATGATTCATTAAAGCATCTATATTCCTAGTCCTGGCAATTCTGAATCGATTCTAAAATGCGTTTTTTAATTTCTTTTTCACTCCTACTCCTGAGCGTACTGCATATCGCATTACGTGTCCGCTTGGCCAACGTAGAATTTGGCCTTGTAAGCCACCGTACAGCAAGCTAGTTAGCCAGCTCCCTTTATCTGAATGGAGTCTGCTATCATGGAGCAGAGGACAGCAACAGCAGATTCAACCCGCTCCTTTGTCGTTAACAGTCGGTGTAAAGTCATTTTGGATCATACAATGTCTGGGGAAGACAGAGCCTGACAAGAGCACAATTGTTTGCAAGAAGTGTAAAATAAAAATATGGTACAGTATTTTGGAAATACGACAAAATGCAAAAGCAGCAGACCAACGAACTCTGCGACAAACTTCCAGCTAATTCCCCAAACAGGGCTGCAAAGATTTCCCACTCCATCGCCTGCTATATCACAAAGATCTATGACCAGACAGCTCAGTGGAAGGCGAGGGGTTTAGTGTATTTTTAATATGCTGGAGTACGTTATTCCTTCACATAGCTTTTAGTGATAAAGCAGCACCACAACTTCACCATGAAAGAATAAAGTGGGAGAAGCTCTGATTAAAGCTACAAACTGCAGCTCAAAGCGTAACTGCTTTCTCTCATAATATATACAAACATATACAGACAAGTTATACAAAAATACTTAATGTAATTTGTTTTTTAATAGGTTGAATAGAGGTCAACTGAGACACATCGCCTGGAACCAGATCTAAATTATACAATTTAGATGGTTTATAAATTACAAACTGTTCAGAAGAGTCTAAAAAAGTTAAATCTGGTCCTCTGGACATTCAAAAAAAAACAAACAAAAAAAAACAAAGTAAAACAACAAAAAAATGTAGAAACGTTTCGTCTCTCATCCGAGAGACTTCCTCAGTCTGAGGTGCTGTTTTCAGCTCAGTCTCTTAAATAGCACCTTCTCAGAGTGGATCAACCAGTTTTGCTGCTGACAACCAAAACCAGCTGATCACATGCTCAAGAAGGACCATCAGCCTAACAATGGATCATTAGCACACTGATGGCTGTTTACTATTCACAGAGGGCTGAGTGATACTAGCAATCACAGCATTGTAAGAGGGGGACAGTTGAACCCGGAGGCCTCCGCCCCTGTTTAAAGATTGACGAGTTCTTTTCACAAAGATGGCCTCCTTTACTCCTCTCTCAAACCATCGTTCCTCTCTGTCCAGGATGTGAACATCTTCATTCCTGAAAGAGTGACCAATGGCCTGGAGATGAGTGTAGACCACAGAGTCCTGGCCTGATGATGTTGATCTTCTGTGCGGGGCCATCCTTTTGGCCAGTGGCTGTTTAGTTTCCCCGATGTAAGACTGATCACCCTCCTGACACTGAACAACATACACAACATTACTCTGTTTGTGCCAGGGGACTGGATCTTTGGGATGAACCAGTCTTTGCCGTAATGTATTTTGGGGTTTAAAAGCCACTGGGACATTATGTTTAGAAAATAAACATCTCAGTTTCTCTGATACTCCCTCAACCTATGGAATGACCACTGGTCTGGGTCTGGGTTCTTCCTTTTCACCTGTTGGCTGACTGGAGTCCTGTTTGGGTTTCTTCTCTGCTTTCAGGAAGGCCCAGTTAGGATATCCACATTGCTCTAGAGCCTGTCTTGTGTGGGATTTCTCCTTCTGCCTGGCTCCTGAGCTAGTGGGGACGCTGTCTGCTCTGTGATACAGAGTCCTGATGACTCCTAACTTGTGCTCCAAAGGGTGATGGGAGTCAAACTGCAAATACTGGTCTGTGTGGGTGGGTTTGCGGTACACCTCAGTTTGCAAATGTCCTCTATCAGAGACTGAGACCTCACAGTCCAAGAAAGCCAACTTGCCATTTTTTACATCTTCTCGTGTGAACTTGATGTATTTATCTACAGAGTTGATGTGGTCAGTAAAATGTTGGACTTCCTGAGATTTAATTTTAACCCAGGTGTCGTCAACATACCTGAACCAATGACTTGGTGGTGTCCCTGAAAAGGACGTCAAGGCTCTCTTTTCTACCTCCTCCATGTACAGGTTGGCAACAATAGGAGAAACTGGAGACCCCATAGCACACCCATGTTTCTGCCTATAATATTGCTCCCCATATGTGAAGTAGGTTGACTGCAGGCACAGTTTCAAGAGTTGACACAGTTATTCTGTGGAAAGTTCTGTGGAAACTTTTTTAGATTTTTTCTACCTGGAGTATTGAGCATGCATCAGGATATTTTGAACCACTTTGGCCAGGATTGCCTCAAACTAGTTAGAGAGTTTGAGAAAACAGCAAGGAAGAGGGCAGACTACAGGAACCATTTGCAATTCAACCTCAGATGTCGACAAAGTGGCATCATTCCCAAGAGCCTGGAACTAAAATCTTCGGTCAGCGGGCACCGGGCAAGCAAGATCCTTCAGAAGGCACAAACCCAGCTGCTGAATGAACGGGTGAGACAGACCTGTAGTGGACTAGGCCCATGTCAAAACTGACCAGATGGACAGAAACTGTTATTTCATTGATCTGCATCCAGAAATACAGTTTGACCCATCCTGAGACTTTCTTTCTTGAATTAATCAAGTAGAAATGACAATTCTCTATGATCATTACTATTTTACAAATGTTTGATAATCAAATTGTGTTAGTTCACTCAATGTTTACAGGTTGAAGAGAACTACTCATTTTTATTTACATAAACAGTAAGTAATGATTTTTATTCCTCATTCTAAGAAGAAATCAGGTTAATATGCATTTCTTGATTTTTCTGTCTTCAATGAGCAAGTTTTGTAAGTGTGTGTTAAGGTTCAAGTTTCGGTCAACTAAAAGTTTACTGAAAAAGAAATGTCATGTTTAACTTTTACAGCAGATAATAGGAGTAGAGACTCCACGAAGTCTGAAGTTCTCCAATAATCTTTCTGTCTGTCACTAAAACAATCCTTGACTTTTCATAACACCTTACATCACAAACCACACCTCTTTCTGGTCCATCGACCAATCAAAAAGCTCTCAAATGAACTGGAAGTCGACCCATTTAAATGTGGCAACTTCCCAGTTCAGTAGGCTGCTGCGCTCTAGAATGAGTTCAACATGGGAGTTTTCAGAGCTTGAAAGTTTTTCCTGGAGAAGAGTTCCAGACTTTAACTCTCTGAAGAGAGTTAAAGAGTTCAGAGTTCTTGGATGCTAACGCAGGCGTCCAGAATGCTTCTATTGGAATACAGAATGCAGTGACGATTTTGGGAATTATAACTTCTGTTTGGATAACCTCGCACGACTCTCGAAGTATTTTAGCTGTTCTCAACGGAGACGCTGAAAGAGTCAAAGGAAGGATTCTATACCGACGCTGATTTATCATCAACCAGGTAAAAGTTCTACTTCGACCAAGCGTACCGTGACCAAGCTGAGAACTGAAGGAGCGTGCACGTTTCTGGTCAAACAGATTAATTCCCTCACACATCTCTCTGTAAGATAAATCTCCATTTTCCATCTTAAACTCTCCTTTCTCCTAAAATCATTACAGATATTTTAGAAATATCTGAAGCAAAGTTCTCAATCACCGCCGTGTGATTGATGTCTGCTGTTCTGCTGAGAAGTGAGGACAATCGCCGTATTGTGCCCACTTTCTGTGAAACTAGCCATGTTGTTGTGTACAACTATTCCACCAAATTAATAAAAACAGTGGCTGTAAAACGCTTTATTCTGTTTATACTACATTTTGGTGGCCCGTTTACGTGTTCATAAATGACTGTGTACTCGTGTAAAGATTGATTTTACATGTTGGCATGAAAAATAACAGTTTTGTCAGCTGTGATTGAACGCAGCGTGCTGGAGCTGCCGCTTGAAGTGGAACTCTGCATGTTTACGCTGTGTTACGCTAGTGATGTTTTGAAAGCTGAATTAGTGTCATTAAGTGTTTTTAAAGCTGAAATTGTACGCCTGTTACGTGTAACTAAGCTGATGAGCTGTGGAAAACGTTATTCTGTTTAAAAGGACGGAGGTTCTGCTGCAAGACCCGGCTGTGGTCCGGTTCGGTTCTGATAAGTTTGAACGAGTATTTTGAATAGATGGAGAAACGTTTTAAAGACTGGACGAAGTCTCAGCTAAGCTCAGAGTTGATTCGTTACATTTTTTAACAGAAAAAGTGCATTTTGACAGTTTAAAAGACTAAAAGTTGACGAACTTATTTCAGGCTAATCTAACATGCTAGTTGGATGAAACGCTTTGTGATTGGTTGAATTTGCTGTTGTGGAGCGTTCTGATTCGCTGAGAAGTTGAATGACGGGCCTACGTCATTTCCTCTCACCCCCGTGCTGCTCTGTAATTGGTGATTTCAGTCACGTGACCCGGAAATGAAACTCGTTTTCATAGGGAAATAAAATCTGCTTTTTAAAGTTCAAAAACGCTTTAAAAGCTGTATTCTGATGCGTTGTTCTAGTCTTCAAAGTCTAATTGCTAAAATTTTGCCACGCTTGTGTAAAAAATCCGTTCAGAAATGTTGGTTTTAACCGAGTCTAGCCGATGCTAATTTTTAGCTAACAGCTAACGACCGGATGCCACAGGAAGTTATAGCTCCCCTACTGGACAACACTAACAGTGTCTGAGTTAAAATTAATAAGGTTGTTCTGCCATCTTCTGGAGAAACTTGAGAACACAGGTTTCACTTCGCTTTTTAGGTTATTTTAGTGAAATTGAACGTATTTTCTTTTTTTAAAGGCATTTTTGAGTTAATAAACGTTCCTCAAAGCTGAATAATCACTGTTATCTTGCATTTTAAAAGTTATTAAGGTATCTATGCAAAGAAGCATTTACCAAAGAGACTTTATTCACTGGTAATCCCTTATAAAAGGTACAAAATAAAGTTAGAAACTTTTTAAAAATAGAAACAGTTACAGATATTCACAGAGTTGGAAAAAGTTTACTCATTTGCTAAAAAGATAGTGCACGTTTAATTGATAAATCACTAAATAAGAGTAAATATATCAGACAAAGAGACTTTTCTGATTTTATTTATTTTGAAAAAACCTAAAACATTAAATTCTCCTATTTAATCTTTAAATAGAAGAAAAATGGCAAGCGACGAAGAAGAAGAGCATCTTTTAAACTCCCAAACAAATGATGATATCATTTTGGGGGCCTTACATATTTTAACAACTCCACTTATTGGCACGCAAATACAGCAATTACAACAACTCAATGAAATTTAGAGACATGAAGAGCTGAAAAGTCTGGCAGCAGGAACATTAGAGCCAGAGAGTAAAAAGCTTAGCCAGGAACGGTTAGCAAAAATCTCTCTGCTTCTAAAAGCAGAATTGGATGAACGGTCGGAACGCCTTGTCTGGATGTCTAAAAGACATGAGAGGGAGCTCTCGGAAATGCAGGCGTCATTACAAACACAATCTTATGAGAAGATTAGTGAAAAAGACCGTCAATACGAAGCTGCGTGCTTAGACAATGAACAGCTACAAAGAGAGTTGCAGCTCGAAAAAATGAAGCTGGAACAATGCAGAATAGATAAACACAATCTACAACAGCTACATATGCGTTTAGAAAGTGACTATTATACATCCCAGGAACATTTAAAAAAATGTGAGGAGAAACTAAAAGCAGCAACAGATAAAGGTAATGAAGTTGGGCAAGGTGATCTGGAATCCAAACCAGACCCTGAACAGAGTCGGGGTAATACACCAAAACCTCAACGACCTTTTTACTCACCCGGTGTTTTTAGACCCATCCAAACACCTACACAAACGGGCAGAGTAACACCCCCACAACTGATCACGCATGTGAGACCATTGATATCTTCTCCTTCAATGGATGATTTGCAAAAAATCTCAAAATATGTACAATGCTTTGTTCCTGGACCGATGGGCTCATCTGGAACAAAAGCGTACCTCAGAGATCTGGAGTTCAGATTGAGATCTTATCCTAATGCTACGGTAGAGGATAAGATCAGTCTGATACGGCTCACTTCGGACAGAGAAGTGTTTACCTTCATCGAGCGTCTACCTGATGTAACAAAAAAGGATTACAACCTTTTGTGTGAAGCTTTGATCAAAGAGTACGACTCCTGCACAGGACCAGCTGGATACCCAGCCGCAGAAAAGGTCACGCAGGGTAAAGCTGAACATCCAAAAGTTTATTACAAAAGAATCTTCCAAGCTTATTTCGGTAACAGAAATGAAACCGGGATGGAGGAAGAAGAAGGTTTTAAATTTGTTTTCAGCAAAAATCTCCACCCTGACATACAAACGTCAGTGCAAATGATGGCAAATTTCAGAGAAAAATCCATCAGTGAGATTAAACAGTGCGCTGTGAATGTGTTTGAGGCACGTTCTCATGCCAAGACGCCCATAGAAGTGTTTCCTGGTGTAAAGGTTAAACCCCACTCCCTAGAATTAGAAGGAAGGCGTTCATCGCCACCTCCTCCTAAAAAAGGAGAAAAAAGGCAGTATTTTCAGACTAACAAGCCGCATCATGAAGGTGCACTCTGGGACAAAAAGGCTCCTCCTTCAGAGGACGAACGTGACTATCGTAAATGGGACCAGCGGAGGACGCAAAAATATGGCAACCGAGAGGACCCATATTATCAGGGGACGTCCGGAAAGGAACCCCAAAAAGACGTACCTAGCCGCCTCCCACCTCGGACGAAACGTCCCGAGGCGAAAAAATCACAAAAGTTCCAGAAAAAAAGGCCCTCCACCTTTGAGCTCGGAAGAGACAGAAAAATTGCGCGAAATGTTAGAAGATTTGAAACACACTGACAAGGGAAGCCGACCAAAAGCACTATGCAGTGAGGTACTCACTATTACATCTCTGGGCGTGAATGACAACACTACAGATGTCGGTGAAACACACCAAGACGTTGCGGTTGTTGCCTCAAACAACCCCTCATCGGATGAAGGGGGGGTAAACACACACACAAACGATGACGAGTCATCACAAGCTGAACACGCAGAAACAGCTCCAGCTGTGCTGACGGTTCAGACAAACCAAGATTACACAAGCACTTCTGAACGCATGAAGAAGCGTCAGAAAAAACCCAAGAGGTTTCTGTGTAACTTTATCAGAAAGGGGGCCGCCAAAAAGGCGTATCTGTCAGTAACACTCGAAGGTGTCCTCACACACGAAGCACTCCTGGACGGTGGGGCAGACATAACAATTATGTCAGCTAAACTGTTCGAGGAGCTGAGGACAGCCGCAGCCGAGAAAAACAGGATAATACCTCTATCTGATTGTGCTATAGAAATGCAGGGTCTCTCAGAGAATAAAACAACCCTGACAGCTATAGCAATGGTTCACATGCAGATTGGCAATATGACACTGTACCACCCGGTACACGTGACTCATGTTGACTCATTCCCATTTTTGGTTGGCCAGGATTTTATAAATCGCTTCAACGCGATTATAGATTATGGTGATCAAACAATGTGGACAACAGTGAGCAAACCACTGCCAATAGATACGCCTCCGGAGTGTGACACAGACTGCCCAACAGCAGGTACCGCGGAAGGCACAAAGGACTCCTCAGCCGAGGACACGAACCCGGTGAGTACTCCTCTGACATCATGTGAAACCAAAGAGACCCACCAAGTGGTCCAAACTCTGACTCAACAAGACAGCCTCCTCTGTGAGCTGGAGCAGTCAGAGTCCACCAAACACTACCTACCACTGGTAGTTAAGGGTGTAGAGATCCAAGGGTCCCACACCAACGATGCTGT
>NC_056516.1:9466887-9519437 GCF_014905685.2 Nematolebias whitei | reverse complement strand
CCACAGGCTTCAGGCCAGGTTGAGAGAGCAAACAGGACTGTGGTGAGTATTTTGAAAAAATACGTAGCCGCAAACCACAAGGACTGGGACGTGAAACTCCCTCTGGTCCTCATGGCCATAAGGGCCACTCCACACACGTCGACTGGCATCGCTCCTTTCGAGATGATGACGGGTCGACAAATGACTCTCCCTCTGCACCTGTTGTACCAACCAGGCGATGCTGCCATGGCAACAGCCTACACTACACAACAATACATGAAAGACTTGGAAAGACACCTTAAAAACACTTTTGCTTTCGCACAGAAAAACCTGGAAAAATCAGCTGAAGGACGCAAAGCGTACTACGACCAAAAGGCCTCTCACGAGGAACTCCAAGTGGGAGACAGGGTCTGGTACTACACGTTTGCCCCCAAAACTGGGAGAAGAGAGTCCGGGACCGGAACTCTCGCCCGTAAGCTGATGCCTAGATGGACTGGACCCCATCTGATAATCGACAAAGTGTCTCCAGTTGTCTACCAGATAAAAATCAGTAAAGGCCAAAAAGAGCCAACTGTTAAATGGGTACATCGTAACCAGATTAAACAACACAAGGCGTGCAATAACTCCTCAGGAGACAAAGATCTCACAAAATCTGACCTCGTGGGAATAAGGGTCATCCAAGCAGAAGATAACTAATGGATAATAAACTTAACCATAGTTTAAACTCACAGGACCTACCCTTGATAAAACGGGACAGCGTGACTGAAACTGACAACCAGGGTGAGGAGAAGCAGTGAAACGATGTTTCTAGATGCTTAGTCACTACTCTTGTCGGTGTTGAAACGTTGTTTAGTTGATTTTGGTATTGTTTCTGAAGGAAGAATGAATTTTGTTGTGTAGTTAAGTTAGAGACTAAGAGGCCTTTAACCATGCCAACATGCAGTTCATTCATTAAATTGCAATCTTTGCGGAGTCAATGTATATTATTGCTACCTTAAGTACCATAATCTACATTGATCTCACAACGCTTAAGCCGAACCTACTCGAACAATTCTATTCGGGGGGATAGCTAATTCTTTTTGATAAGTCTCGCCATAGACTTCCAAAACATTTATGGGGAAACCAAACACCCAATCTCAAGTCGTTCGTCTAAAAGACAACAGACATTTGAACCAAACTATATTTTACCATGTAAAGCTAACTTAAACCAAGTTAGAAATGGAAAAAATAGTTTGGAACCCTTTTCTATAGGCATAAACCCCTGTAGTTACCCTTTTCAGCATGTTCCACCCCTTAACTGGTAGTTGTAGCTGTTCCCAACCATAATAGCTTACACACCAGGTGCATATAGTTTAAGGCCTTATGTAAAATCCCCTTCATAAGCCCACCTTAAACCACATAATTGCATGACACATTGAACCAGAACGGCACAGGCTGGATGTCGCTGGAGACAACCTTCGCTGGAGGCGACCTGCAATCCTGACGTTGGTCTCCACTCTTCATCCAGTGGCCGCATCTTCGGTTCAATCCAAGGGTACCCCTCTGTATGCTGATTAATCAACACTTCCAATCGTTATGGATTTACCGTTGTGGATTATATGACTTTTTCAATGGATTACAGACTCTGTTTCCAAGGGGTTAAAGCATTGCTACAATGGAATTACCAACAACATTATGGAATTATAATCAACACAATGGAATTACCAAGAACATTGTGGAATTACCTTGACTTTGTTTTCCTTGCTGGATTACTTCTGACTTTGGTCTTCCTCGCTGGATTACTTTTGACTTTGGTCTTCCTTGCTGGATTACATCAAGCTCAAGGACATTTGACGGCGTAAGTTCACGGTTGGAATTCATCCCCATGGACAGGCGATGATTTCCAAAGGGGGGACTGTAGTGGACTAGGCCCATGTCAAAACTGACCAGATGGACAGAAACTGTTATTTCATTGATCTGCATCCAGAAATACAGTTTGACCCATCCTGAGACTTTCTTTCTTGAATTAATCAAGTAGAAATGACAATTCTCTATGATCATTACTATTTTACAAATGTTTGATAATCAAATTGTGTTAGTTCACTCAATGTTTACAGGTTGAAGAGAACTACTCATTTTTATTTACATAAACAGTAAGTAATGATTTTTATTCCTCATTCTAAGAAGAAATCAGGTTAATATGCATTTCTTGATTTTTCTGTCTTCAATGAGCAAGTTTTGTAAGTGTGTGTTAAGGTTCAAGTTTCGGTCAACTAAAAGTTTACTGAAAAAGAAATGTCATGTTTAACTTTTACAGCAGATAATAGGAGTAGAGACTCCACGAAGTCTGAAGTTCTCCAATAATCTTTCTGTCTGTCACTAAAACAATCCTTGACTTTTCATAACACCTTACATCACAAACCACACCTCTTTCTGGTCCATCGACCAATCAAAAAGCTCTCAAATGAACCGGAAGTCGACCCATTTAAATGTGGCAACTTCCCAGTTCAGTAGGCTGCTGCGCTCTAGAATGAGTTCAACATGGGAGTTTTCAGAGCTTGAAAGTTTTTCCTGGAGAAGAGTTCCAGACTTTAACTCTCTGAAGAGAGTTAAAGAGTTCAGAGTTCTTGGATGCTAACGCAGGCGTCCAGAATGCTTCTATTGGAATACAGAATGCAGTGACGATTTTGGGAATTATAACTTCTGTTTGGATAACCTCGCACGACTCTCAAAGTATTTTAGCTGTTCTCAACGGAGACGCTGAAAGAGTCAAAGGAAGGATTCTATACCGACGCTGATTTATCATCAACCAGGTAAAAGTTCTACTTCGACCAAGCGTACCGTGACCAAGCTGAGAACTGAAGGAGCGTGCACGTTTCTGGTCAAACAGATTAATTCCCTCACACATCTCTCTGTAAGATAAATCTCCATTTTCCATCTTAAACTCTCCTTTCTCCTAAAATCATTACAGATATTTTAGAAATATCTGAAGCAAAGTTCTCAATCACCGCCGTGTGATTGATGTCTGCTGTTCTGCTGAGAAGTGAGGACAATCGCCGTATTGTGCCCACTTTCTGTGAAACTAGCCATGTTATTGTTTTCATATTTTGCCAAATTAATGTAAATGTGTGATGTTAACCTTTGATTCTGCAAATAAATGACCGCATTCATTTTGATGGGTCAAAGGTAAATGACGTCTCTCGTTACATTTCTGTTAAACTCAATGCACGACATTTACACAGTCAGAAAAATGAAGAACTCGTGAAAATGTATGAATATATCCTGCATATGTCATACTACAGACCAGTTTTACTATTGAGGCCTTGAAGGCCAAGGAAGAGCGCATTAAACAAAAACTAACAACATGCCTAGATCAGACCACACTTCAGCAAGTGATGGACTGTACAGATCAGGCACGCTTAGCACAGCATGTCAAGTCCAAGACTCGACAACAAAACAAGTTTAACTTACTAATGTCGTAAACGAGGGGAACCCATATTTGTACGAGACCCGGAACGAGACAGACTCAGGTGGAATACAAAAGAAACGGTGTTTATTTACAAGTGAAAAGACAACAGTTCTGGTACAGCTCCTCGAGGAGTTAGAGGAGGAGAGTCAGGACGAGGCAGAGTTCCAAATAGGTAAAAGATTGTTTTCTGTGAATCTCTTACAGTTTGATCCAGAGGTGGGTTCCAGTCCTCCGGGGAGCTCCAGAGAGAGAGTCCAGCGGCTGGCAGGGCAGGCACTGGCCGGATTAGAGGCACCAGGCAAAAGGGATCCAGGCGCAGGAGAGGTTAAACCAAGGAGGGACCCAAGGGGGTCAGCAAACCAAGAACAGGTCACGAGGAGATCCAGGGAACCAAGAACAGGACACGAGGAGTCAGGAATCAAAGGATCACGAGGGGTCCTTTGAACAAGCCGAGGAATCAGGATAACTAGGAACAAGAGAACAAGGTTAGTACTGGAGAGACTAAGCCTAAAAGGCTTGAAGCACAACTACCATGGAAGGTGATATGCTCCAGCGAAGAGTAGCACTGGACTGCAGCCTTTTGTAGTAGGAGAGCCTCCTCAGTCTGATGGCCGTCAGGTGTGATTAATTAGCGGCCATCTTGGAGGAGGAGCTGCAGGCAGTGGTACTCTTACAACTAATAACTCATCAACACCATCACTATTCCAATAACAACACATTCTGTGTAGGACAACACTCCAGTAGTCAATTACATGCCAGGGAGACAGAAAAGTGGGTGAAGAATTTATCTGACAGACAGCTCACCCAGCCGGAGACAGAGATTCTTGCCAGGGGACTGAACTTTGCGGTTGCACCAAGTAGAATTCCTCTGGTGGAGATGATCACAGCCACTGAGTCAGCCATCCGCAACAACAAAATTAAAGAGGCTGAAGCAGAACAGCTCAGAATCAAAGTTTCAGCCTGCCTCAGCAATGCCAAACCACCACCTTCCAACATCAGTAGAGAGGAGAGGGACGCACTCACCACTCTTAGCAAGGACAAAAACATCATCATTCTCCCAGCAGACAAAGGAAGGTGCACAGTGATTTTGAACCAGAAAGACTATCATGAGAAAGTTATGACACTCCTTAGTGACTTAAACACTTATGAACCTCTGAAAAGAGATCCAGGAAGTGGTTACAAGAAGAAGTTGATAGATTGCCTGAAAATTTTGGAGCAGGACAAAGCTATTGACCATTTTCTGTACCACAGACTGTACCCAGGGGAGGCCACACCTAGTCTGTATGGTTTACCTAAAATTCACAAACAAGGTGTACCTTTAAGACCAATTGTTAGCATGATTAACTCTGTCACTTACAATGTTTCCAAATATCTGGCGTCTGTACTCATCCCTTTAGTTGGCAGCTCAGAACACCACATACAGGACACCATGGACTTTGTGGATAAGGTGAGGGATGTCATCATGGAGACTGATGAAACAATGGTCTCTTTTGATGTCACATCACTCTTTACGTGCATTCCTGTTGATGATGCAGTAGAGGTGGTCAGTTTAAAATTAAAATCAGACACCACTCTGAGCAGCAGGACCACACTTTCCACAGAACAACTGTGTCAACTCTTGAAACTGTGCCTGCAGTCAACCTACTTCACATATGGGGAGCAATATTATAGGCAGAAACATGGGTGTGCTATGGGGTCTCCAGTTTCTCCTATTGTTGCCAACCTGTACATGGAGGAGGTAGAAAAGAGAGCCTTGACGTCCTTTTCAGGGACACCACCAAGTCATTGGTTCAGGTATGTTGACGACACCTGGGTTAAAATTAAATCTCAGGAAGTCCAACATTTTACTGACCACATCAACTCTGTGGATAAATACAACAAGTTCACTCGAGAACACACACGAGGACATTATTACCAGCAGTGTTCCCTCAGTGAGAACTGAACTAGGCAAACAGGCCTTCTCCTACTCCGCTCCGGTTTCCTGGAATATCTTACAAAACGATCTGAAGCTCTCGACCTTGACCTCTCTAAGTGACTTTAAGGTCGTTTTCACACCTGATAGTCCGGTAGACTCAGTTCAGTTCGGGACCAATATTCATGACATTTTGGTTACATTTGAGCTGGTGCGTTTGCATTCACACTGCACTGTGCAGTCGAGTCAACCTGATGAACCAACCTATTCCCCCGCTCGCCTGTGGGGGCGCTGCACCAAGAACTACTGAAAGAAACGACACAAAATCCTCTGAAGACACGTCTTCTTCTTCTTCTGTAAATAAAAACAAAAACAAAGTGACATCAAGTTTTAGCAGTTTTAGGAGTTATATTTTGTCATTTTTCAAAAATGGACTTAGCATGAGCAGAAGATGAGGCAGAAGACCATGGAGAATATTGTTTTTCCACACAAGGCAGCTGACGGCTCCATATAAGGTCAGAGGAATGCGTGTTTGTTTGTCCTGTGGAGCGGAGCCCGGTCTGTTTACATTCACACTGTACTTGAATCGCGCTGGAGTTCGCTTCTACCGGACCACGACCTAGGTTTTAGCCCGGGCCAGAGTTTGCCTTTTTGTTCCGTGACAGAGTTCGATGGCGCGTTCACACCTCCCTAAACGAACCGGACTTCCTAGGAAAACGAGCTAGAGTTCGATTAAAGCGGACTAAACAGGGCTGGTGTGAATGCACCCTAAGAATCTGTTGGACTCCTGGCAGGGACCAATGCAGACATGTTCCTGTTTTTAGTTTTCTACATTCGCCTTAGAATCTAGCTGTTTTTTGTTACTTTTTTTTTTTAGCCATCCTATTTGTTAAAAAAAAAAATTTGTATGACTTTTTATAGCTGTTTGTTGTTGTCGCTGTTGTGCATTGTTGTCATCATTCTTTGTTGAAATCAGGTCTCTCTTGTAAATGAGTCCTCGAGGCTCAATGGGATTTACCTGTCTAAATAAAGGTTGAATGAAAACATGTGGTACATGAGATGGAACGAAATTGTGTACTCAAGTTCCCAGTTACATCCAACAGTAACAAAAATATAAAGTGTAAAAAGAAACATTAAATAAGGATCTTAGTGTAGCCCAGTTTAAACTGTGCTATATAGTACAAACTAAGTATTAAACTAAGTTCATAGTAACATAATTTAAGTTTATAAAACAATGTCTAGGTGATTAAAAAAAAAAAAAACATCCAAATGACCTGACTGAAAATAGTTGGATTTTATACCTAGATTTTTGAGCATGGACTTTTGATGTATACACATCATTTCTCTCTTTGTATTTTTTATTTATTTATTTTTATTTTTTTACTGTAGCTAAGCTTTTTTATTTATTATGTCTGAAACGTATGTGTGAGTTCACATCAGCAGTTGTGTTTGGAGAACTGTCTGGAGACACTTATGTGCATAAGATATTCCAAGTCAAGTGGTCCATTAATAGCCCCTTTTACCATATGTCTCATTATTAATGGGCCACTTGGCTTGCCATATCGATGAAGACACTTCATCCCCGTGGGACATGCCTTCCTGTCTCTGCTAGGGAGGAGCGTGTGTGTGAGCTGGTGCGCCTGCTGCAGCCGTAATATCCACTCCACAGACTGGGCAACGTCTCCTCTCGTTGTATTTTTAATAAATAAACAAAATAAAAATGCGCGATGACTTTGGACTTTTAGGGACGGTGATTTGAGTTGCCAGATCTGAGCAGACAGTTGCCAGAACTCACCCGGTTAAAACGAGAGAGTTCCTGGATCTTGTTCCGGCAGGATCCGGCTCAAATAAAACACTGGTTAGCGGCATTAGCAGGTCTAGTTAGCAGGTCCCTTCATCAGCATGATGACAATAAGGACCGCAGCAGCCTGCCCTCCAGAACTGGGTCCAGCAGACAAAGAACATCCAAGGTTCCCCCTCAGAACCAATACAGTAAATACTTTTATATGAATGATTATTGCTGTGTATACCTCATTTGCGTTCTTTGTTAAAAACAGGTCTCTCTTGTAAACGAGTCCTCATGACTCAGTGAGTCAATCTCTACCTAAACTATAGACACTTTTGCTCTCAAACTTTAGGTCATCTTGGCAAACTTCTCTCACAACTTTCATTTCAAGTGAAGTTCCCTTCAGAGCTCAAGTGCTTCTTGAGAGGATTTATTTCCTTCTTCTTGTTTACAACTACACAAAACATTAGTTCCTGCTCAGGCACAGTTAGTCAAGCAACAAATTAGCAGCAACTGGTGGAACAAGGTTCTCAGAGGAACCTTCATAATATCTCATGCAGCTGCTCTTTATCCACAACGCCAGTCAAAAAGATGAGAACGTTTTGCCAACGGGTTAAAAATAAATACTGCAAAAATAAGTTCAAATGTAATTAGTAAGGATTTCTTTGAAAGGAACATAAATCATTCCTTTCATGCGGTTTGAAAAGTGAAAAAAAATAAATCATATAAATGGAAAAAACACTTTTAGTTTTGCTTAATTTACTCAATCTGGTTAAACAAATCTGTATATTTATGAACAAACCTTTCCTCCCTGAAGACTTGTGGATGTGTGCCACTTCTTTAGGAAAACACAAGGTCTCATTCCCCTGCAGGTTTGTTAGTGGCGGGGCTAATTCAGTGCGCCTGCTTTAATGAAAAGCTCTCTGAACACATGGCTGCCATAATCAAAGAATGGATTTGTCTAAAGCGTGCTCAGTTCTCCGGTTACACTTTTCGATTTTCTGCTCTTGCAGAGTGAGACGCTGAGATTAAAAGGTCTTACTCTGTCTATGAAAGCTCTGGTTTGCCTGACGCCTAAATTGTTTTTTAACTCTTGAGACGAACTCTCGTGCTCGTGTCGTCTCCAACATGACTCTGAGTGACAGCTGTCCTGATGTGAGAGACTAAAGTTCCTTACAAGCACATGTCCTTTGAATACACGTTAAGAGGACTGAAAAAGTCCAAGTATAAACATCTGAACTAGTTCGGTCAAAGATCGCTGTCACCTTGCATCGTTAGGGGTCATTCCTCTCTCTGGACTTTGGGCTCTAAGTTTCATAAGATGCGTTTCAGCAGTTTTTACAGAAACTTAATTACTCCATACATCTATTAGAGCTATGGAGAGGACAGAATAATGTCACAGTCCAGCAGAGCAGGATGGCATATATTCTAAAATAGGGCTGAGTTTGGGCATCGAGGTTGAAATTTTCTGTTTCTAAACAGCAAAGTCAGCAGAAGAGTTACCAAAGAATATACAGGAGTGATATGAAATGTTTGTGTTTAGTTTTCAGACTGGACAAAAACATAAAGGATTGTCTTTATGTCCAACAAAGGTAAGTCAGCTCCTCTGGACGTGTTCTTTTTGGTGAAATGTTTCATCTTTTATCCAAAAGACTTCATCAGTTTGAGGAGCCACAACAAACTCAGTCTTATAAATATCACCTTCACATAGTGGGTCAACCAGTTTGATGGTGTTACCACCAGGGCTTAATTTGTAAACCAGTCAATGCTAGAATTCAAATTACGTGCGGACTGGGGAGGGTGGGGGGTGGTGGGGCATTGGTAGTGGTGGTGGTGGTGGGGCATCTGGGAGTCCTACCCCAGAGAATTTGAATAAAGTATATGCCATTTCCTGCATTCTGGTGCATTTTACAAGATTAACATGAAACAAAACATGTAAACTCTGTTAATATTGAATTGACTGCAAAGCTGCAGCTCTGCAGGTAATGGGCGTTCACTTCAGGACAAACTGAGGTCACCGATTGGTCAGTTGCTGACATGCTGCATTGATTGACAGGTGGAGCAACTCATGCACAAAAAAATTAATCTGATTTTACTGGCCCGGTTAAGACTGTCATCATTTATTCCATATTTTTTCAATATTTTGGTGAATCTAAGGTTTGAGAACTGTTTCCTCACACAGTCCTAATGATGGTTTCTTTATTTTCAAAGGTGCTGAGTTAAAATTTAGGCGTGCTTAAGCACCCCCCAAAAGAGGCTAAAATCACCACTGAAGCCAGTTTATAGTTATAATTTACTTTTAAACACTTTATGTGTGATTTATAAGTGTATTATAGTGCAGGATCATTTCTTACCCTACTAGTTGTTTAGTATATCCCACATCGCGGTCAGTGCGCCTCCTCATCCTCCTCCCTGCTCCGCACCGTGGGACAACAAGCGCTGCTCTAAGTAAGGAACTTATGCATTGTGCAAAAACTAATGATACTTTTATGTTTTTTAATAAACTTACCCATGACTTTGAACTTTTGTGGGTGGTGGTGGTGGTGGGGGGGGGGGGGGTTAAGCGTAGAAGTGGAAATGCAAAGCGACAGCGCTGATGTGATATTAGGAAGCTTGTCACGTTTAAAATTAGTGTTTATGCAATTATTTTAAGTTTACATATCCAATATAGGTTTTATTTGTTCAAGGCAGGCCATTTTTTTTCTCATAAATTTATTATTAGGCCGGAGAGTTATCAGATCCAAGAACACAGTTATCGGAACGCACCGTGTCAAAATAGGAGAGTTCCCGGATCTTGGCAGGATCCAGCTCAAATGAAGTCCTGGTTACCACCATCAAACTGGTGACCGGATTTAACGTTGTAGGATTTTTCTACCTGAATTATTGAGCATGAACTTTGATGTTTTGAACCACTTTGGCCATGGCTGCCTCAGACGAGTCGGCGGGGAGAGGGTGGACTCCAGAAACCACCATCAAACTGGTTAACCCATTATGTGAAGGTGCTACTTATAAGACTGAGTTTGTTGTGGTTCCTCGGACTGATGAAGTGTTTTGGATGAAAGAAGAAACATTTCAACAAAAAGAAAACTGTCCAGAGGACCTGATTTAACTTTGTTGGATTTTTTACCTGGATTACTGAGCATGAACTTTGATTGCCTTTTTGTGTTTTGTCACCCCAAGAAAATTGAGTTTCAATAGAATTTAAGTCAAATTTCAAGTTGTAAATATTCTATTCATAAAACTATGACAAGAACATTCAGCATCTCTGCTCATTGGATTTACAGTACAGTAAAATAATTTACAACCACACAGCATGATGCTGCAACCACCATTTTGCATTTAAGTCCGGTCTGGCCTCATCTTGTTCAGAGCACCTTCTCCCGTATGTTTGTTGTATCTCTTCATGTTTGTGTCAAACTGCAACCGTGACTTCTTATAGTTTTCTTTCAACAACTTCATTCTCTCCACTTTTGCATGAGGGCCAAAGCTTCGTGTCACTCAAAGCTTGGGTATTATTTTGTTAGTTGACAGTGTCTTAAACTTCTCAACAGCTTTATCTCTGACCTGTCTGGTGTGCTCTTTGTTCATCACGATGCTGTTTGGTCATGAATGTTCTGTTGTAAACCACTGAGGCCTTCACAGAACAGCTGTATACTGAGGATAAATAATGCAGGGGGACTCCGCTTTCTAATTAGGTGATTTTTAACAGTTAGCTGGGTTTTAGTTTTGAGTATCAGTTCAGTGTGTCTATTCAAATGCATGCTGCGTCTTTCTGATTTTTATTTGTAAAGAAATTTCTCATCCACTTTACAATTATGTGCCACTTTGTGTTGATCACAAAAAAATCCCAGTAAAAGGTTTTTGGAGTTTGTGGTTGTAACATTAAAAAGTGAGTATGAAAATCATCACAAAAATACTATTTTAAGGTAGAAAGGGACATTTTTTTCCTAATTTTCCTTGTTTTTCAGCTATATTTTACAGCTAAAGACTGGAGTGATGGTGCATTATTATACCAGTGAAACTTGCATGAACGTAACCTTTAACAAATAGTGATCGAGTCGAACCTTTCAGGGGTCGTCACCGTAAAATTCAGAGATGTTAGTCACCGAGCTTGAAAGAAGGCCCGAGTTACAGCTGATGTCATGGGAAACTTTCACCGGGGAAGAATAAATTTAAATAAATGCCAGCAGAGTCTGGAAACAAACGCAGCAGGGTTTCTGTAAAAGCTGCAAAATTGTGACTGCACCTCCTGCTGCACAATCCACTCAAAAGGTGCGACTTGATGGCTTTGACGCGAGTCTTCCCAGCTTTTTAATTTTTAATAAATATCCATAAAAAAAGAACTGAGCATGGAAAACGAACAATAATTTAACAATAAAAGGACTTAAAAGATAATAGTTCCCTAAATTACAAGAATTTTATTAACTGATAATGTCAAGCTTCTTTATTGTTTTTACTCAAGTGCAGCTAACGTAGAAAACTATTTATACAGGTATTAATCTACTTGCATCTTTTTTCTCTCGTGCACGGCCATCAGCATCTCCTCTGCACACATTCCATTTCTCTTGGACTCATTAAACAAACCTAATAGGCTCTGCCAGCAATTGTTCCCAATTAAACGTGTGTGAACAAATATGAACAGAGTCTGAGCGGGGGGAGCAGCAGAGACCATGTAGGTCAGATAGTTTTATTTTAAAAATTAATTTTTTCCAACAGGCTTGGCTTGTGGAATTTGGCAGAGGGTCCAGACACACAGGAGCATGATGTTTTTTCTGAAAGGGTAAGTGGGCGGCAGCCCAAGCCTCCCACAGGGACAGTGGGAAGTGTGTGGCGTCAGGAGGGGCATCAATCAGCAGGTGGGAGCATGAGGACACCTCTAGTTCATTATTGCTGTTCAAGACCTGAACTAACTGCAGGTTTTGGTCATTTGCTTCATTTCGTGACGCTCCCTCGTGGCATCCTTTGCTGTAAAACCAACAAAAGCACTAAAGATTAATACATCAGAATCAGAACCAGCATAAACTTTATTATCATCACACCGAATTACAGCGAGATTATATTGCGTAGTCGTGCACGTTGCTGCTGCTCCTAGGAGAGCGGTCCCTTATTCTTTAGAAAGAAACTGGGAAAAGACCATGAGGAAAGGATCGTGGTATTACTAAAAAACATCTCTTCAACCCTTTTTATTATCAAGACACGATTTAAGACGTGAAAAAAAAAACTCTACCAGACCGCACATTTATAGACGCATGTGCATTTGATGACAAGACACTGAGATTTGTCCATGAAGCAATTCCAGATAGCACCATAGTCCTGATAAGATGTTGGTGTCAGCCGGTACAGCTCTGATAAGCACGTTCACAGAAGTTCTCGGTGGAGGGGGGGTTGCACGGGGGATGGATAGAGCAGAACCTCTTACTTAGTTTATACATATCCCAGGAGAAATTTGATAAGTTGGCCTGCTTCAAAGCCGAGCGAGGAAGTCAGATTCAGAGGTTATTTTTTTCGTGCAGGCAGACTGTGTTTTCTCGTCAGCCTCGAGTCCTGCTGGTACTTTCGATATCCAAAATGGCCAGATTTGTGGGCTTTCCATTGGTCTGTGCTTATAGTTTCCTCCAAGGTCGATCCCAACATGCTGGCGAGTTCCAAAGCTGCAAGCGGCCTACGATTCTCATAAATCGCTTCCATCTTATGGTTGAGCAAACTTCATGCACCTTCGTGTTGGGCGTTTGTTACTGACAGCAGCAGGGATTTTGAAAGCCCCCCCCAATGGATACAGTTTGGGGAAAATAAGGGTAAAACGCAGACTTTGTTTGTGTAATAGGGTGTTGTTTCAGATGACATCAACAGAATGTCAGAAACCAGCAGCCATCTGAGAGAGCTGCTGGTTTCCTGCTGACAGACCTGAATGAATTTACCTGTTCAACAGGTGGAGAAACTTAGCTCAAGGAAAATCTAACTGCTGGAACAACATTACAATATGAAACACTCCGCTCGTATTTATAATGAGCACCTCATAGATCACTGTGGGCCACCTCATCAACATTTTCTCTGAAATTAGAAGGCCAAAGGCGTGCAGCCACGCAGGAAACCACTTTAATTAGTCCTGCTTCTAGCGGAGTGAAACCTAAACGTGGTCTGCAGCAACGCTCGAAGGTGATGCTCGTTTACGTCGATGAAAAGCACAATTTGATGTTAAAGCTGCTGCAGCAGAGACATGAAACAGGCTGGAAATGATTGTTAGGTTCATTCAGTGAAAGGAAACACGACGTTCCGTGGTCGGTGTGTTTATTGGTTTCATCCTCCTGGTTCAAAGCAAACACTCGTCACAGATTTCATAGTGCAAGCAACGATTAGCATGATGTGATCATTGAACACGTCTATTTGATTCTGGTGGTCCGTTACAAGAGAAGTGAATGACACCACAAGTAGTTGTCATATATTTAAACAGAACATGACAAGAAATAAATACAGGCTTTGTTCAAAACGTTCATATTCATAGTTTTTTCTGAAATAGCTGCACACAACACATGAAACTATGAAAACCCGGAGCATCATTTCTTTTACAGTAAGGATACGTACGTCCTGCTGGTGTGAACAGCTTGAAAACAGATTCAGGAGGGAAGTTCATTTTCTTCAGTCTTTTCAGGTGGAAGAATCAATTTGGTGATAAAGAAAACCCTCAATGTCAGGTCCATGTGGTTCTTTTTGAGTTATAGCCACAACATAACTAACATATGCTGCTTATTATTTTGGCTCAAATTACTAAAAGTAAAATGGTTCATGAGTTGTTTCTCTGCAGAGCTTTATCAGACAGAAGCATCCAAAAAAAAAAAAAAAAAAGCTACCCTGTAAAAACGGTCTTTGTATATCGTGACCGTTGTAACCATCATATGTCATAACTATTTTACTGAAAATAACCAAACACTGTTGAATTAAAGAGATGTTTAAACGGCAATACATGAAACTCTTGTTTGAATATAATAACACAGTAAAGATTAAAGGTACAGTTTTTAACTTCCTCCCCTCCTAACTAAATGTTGCTGCACAAGTCATTTTAGAATGAACATTTACACATTTTAAATACATTTTTACTTTAGCTGTTCGGAGCAAAACTTTACATTTTTGATCTGAAGTTATTGTAAAAGGCCAGTTGATGTCAAATGAAATAATCTCTGAAGCTGCATTCATAAATCATAATTAAAAAAACACACACTGAAAAGTTAGATACATTTATTACTCCTCAATGTTCATTTCTAAAATTGGAGAAACTAAATCCAGACTATTTTCTGTTTTAACTCATTTTGACTGTTTGTATGTGACAGAAAGTTTTAGAAGTCGTGTTAAACTTTCCAGAAGCTCTGCACCCAAGTTATGTTTTATTTTATTTTATCTTTTTAAACCCAGGAACCTAACTAATTTAGAGGAATAGTATAAAGCTGAGCTACAATCTTTAGAAGTGGCAGTAATTTTAGAAATTTTATCATAACTTTTACCATTACAAAGGATTATTTACTTAATTCTGTGGTTGAGTTGTACCTTTGTTGTAATTAGAAAATAACTTTGTTTACCTACAAAACAAAAAGACAACAAATGTTACAGCTCAGTGATGAGCTGTTTGATGAAACTCCCTCCTGGACTAAAAAATATACAACTCCCTCCTCAGATATGACAGATGGGAGCCAAACAAATGCAGCTGGTGTGAATATAATCCAACCAGATTAATGCAAACTACAGCACTTTATATTACTTTCAGAAGCTTTATATTAGATTAATCTTATTTGTGGACAAAACAAAACATAGAAAGAGATTCCAGTCAGGCTCCACAAACAGCCTGAAGCCAAATAATACACAGCAAGCGTACATTATGGGATGGATTAATGAGTCATTAAGGTGACTGATAACTCTGATCCACAGTTTCTCCATTCGTGAGCACATTCAGACAGAGAGGAACGTTTCCACAATCTTTACGAGACTCATTTTATAAATCATTCATGTCTGAGGAGTGTAAAGGTGGGCGGTGTGGCCACATCTAGTTTTAACTTCAGTAGGAAATAGAACAGAAGACAGAATAGAGTGAATAAAAACCAGCATCCTTCAGTGTGGAACAAAAAGGCTACGACTTGTTACATTCAACAAACAGCAGGTTTTGACCATGTTAGGACAAGATTAACACATCATCAGCAACTGACTAACAAGTTCAGCATTGTATATTTATTTTTTTCCAATGTGGCTCTACCACTGTACATACAGCCTGCTGGACCAATCATTTATCCTTTAAAATGAGATCAATCAATGGGGAGCTCCACCTCGTGTGCAGCCTACATGGTTACTCTCAAGACGTCCATCTTTGTGGGTTAGTTAGCACAAGTAGGTAAATAAGTCTATCTTTTGGGTCTGTCAATGTCATCGATGGCTGCTAGAAGTTTCTGACGAGCCTTCTTGTTTATATGTGAGCCCAGACAAACGTTCACCAAGTTGGCCAGCTGCTTCATGGAGTACTCCTGTAAAAAATGCACACACAGTCAGCAAGGAAATGGTATAACTCCAAACAGTAAGTGTACATGCTAAAAAGACCAACTCACTCTGTGGTTCTTGATAAACTGCTCCATGTCGTTCTCAGTCAGGTAGTAAGCCTTGATGTAGGTTTCGACAAACTCCTTGTCAGGGATCGGCCGCAGGTCTGTCAGTTTCTCCAGCTTCATCAGGAACTGCTGAAAATCCAGTTGCATCAAGGCCCGGCCCTCGTTGCTACATTTCTTCACGTTAGCGTAGCTTCAGCAAAGAATAGAGACGCAAAATGAGATTAGTACTGCCCTAAATATGCATAAATATTCATATGTTTTCATCATAGCAGCGATTGGTCATACATGTATGCCTGAGGGGGGTTTAGTTCACATATATTCACTGCATTAATACTTAAAGCCAATTATTTTCATCATGACAAGCCTGCCTTTCATACTACATAATAGCAGAACAGGAAGCTGTCAAGACAACAAATCTGTTCTGATACAGTTTCACACCACATAACACGATGCACTTACCTCTTTTACAAAAGAAGTGAATTCATGCATGAACTCTTAAAAATGATTTTACAAAACATTATGAGGTCACCACATAAATCAGAAACATATGTTTGTATCTTTGGGGCAAAGTCTAGCTGCATTGTCCTGGAATTTCCCAATTTCCGCCCAGTGAATTAGATATAATTGTGTATTTCATTGTCATGTGCTAATGTTTTTTTTTTTAAAAACAAAGTTTTTTTTTCATTTTAAACATACAACAACAAAGAACATAGGACCCCCCCCCCCCCCCCACACACACACACACACACACCAGATCAGTCACACACACACAAATATACGAAACAGGCATTGACAAGTTTTCCACATACAACATAAAAGGTTGCCATGTGTCCCAACATCTTTTAACAGAACCCTACAGGGGTATATATGATTTTTTTTTCCAGATGGATATGATACATCACTTCTCTTATTCAATGAACACATGCTGGGGGGTGTGGGCCCTTCCATCTGCACAAAACAAGTCTCCTGGCCAGAAGAGAGCCAAAGGCAATTATCATTCTCATACTTGCTGAAGGACATATCCACAGGGAGCACCTCGAACAGTGAGATGAGTGGTGATGGGTGTACAGTTTTGCCCCATATCCCAGAGAAAGTGTCAAAAATAGATTGCCAAAAAGTCTGCAGTTTGGGACAGGTCCAAAATGTATGCAGGAGTGTAGCTGGAGTTTGTTTACAATGATTAAATGCAGGGTCCAGGTTGGCTTGGATCTTGGACAACTTGTCTTTGGACCAGTGCAGCCTGTGAACCACCTTCAACTGAACTACAGCATGTCTCAGACAGATTCAGGATGAGTAAATGTTCTTAAGGAACTTTCTCCAGTTTGAGTCTGATATGGATTCATCCAGGTCTGTTTCTCACTTTAGTTTAAGAGTCCAAACTGGTCTCATGACATGAACTGAGCAGTGTATAGATCTTGCTGAGGGCCCCCTTGGTATCAGACCTGCATTCCAAAATCTTAAACACAAAATGTTTAGAAAGGTACAAAGTCCACAGGGATTCTTGCTTGACTTAGTCGGTCCATCACCAGAGCAAACAAGAAGGGGCTCAGAGCCGAGCTTAGATGAAGTCCCACCTCCACCTTGAAGCTATCGGTCACTCCTACAGCACATCTCACCACTGTCCTGCTCATATTTAGCATGCAAACATAAAAATATAGCATACTGGGAAATGTTAAAAAAGCATAACCTTTTTCATTTGGCAAAATCATTGCTAGTTGGGAGAGTGTGAAAGGAGAACTACTCCTATAAGTAATGGAAATTTAAACTTCATAGTGGTTTGTTTTGTTGTGTATCAATCATTTGGAGACATATATTCCAGTGGAAAGACAACTATTGTACCACTACCCCAATATGCTGATTGGCGTGTCATTAAAAGAAAAACATTTAAAGTGCAAATATTTATGTATAATAGCACCGGTTTGTAGATTATTTAGGTTTTGGCATCTAAAGTACTCAGACTTTGTTAGGTCTGACTATAAAAACTATCATCATTATGTCCTAAAATAGACAATCTCACATTGTACACTGAAAGTTGTAAACCTCCTTATGTTTCCATGAATTTGACTCTCAGTGTCTGCAAAATATCCACATGCACTGCATGATGTGAAATCATGATGACTGTTACATAAACTATTATTATTATTATCAAAAACATCTGTCTGAATGCACCTGCATCAACTATAACCTTACCTTAAGATTGGCCTATCCTGTCTGTGTATCATTGCCTTTGGTTTCAGGATCACGGTGTGGGTGTTGTATGAGGCAGAGAACAAATGTATTATGAACTGTTTACTTCTGTTTGTGTTTCATGGCAGGGATTGTTGTCCACTGGCAGGTCAGAGTCGGTACATTAACACCGCTAACAGACACATCTGATCCCAGTCTCACTTTTTCTCTTTCCTGTTTCCATTTTATGCCTCTTTCATCACCTCTTCCTGTCATCTTCTCCCTTTCTTTTATTTTGTTTTTGCCAGTCAGAACTGTTAGTGCATGGTGCCGTGTGTTTGAGCTTCAGCTCAGAATGCTAACGGTGCTTTTTTTTGTGTGTCTCCAAAGGAGGGAGACGAGCGCTGGACAGAGAAATTAAATAAGAGACTGAGGGAGTCGGAGCACAAACAAACAAGCGTGACCGCTCTCTCTTGGCTCAGCAGAGGATTTGGGAGGGATGTGTGTGTTCGTCTGTTTACGCTGTAGTGTACCAGGAGGATCCAGAGGGTTGTGCCTGCGGTAGCTGCCTAAAATTGATCGAGCGACACAGTCGGAATGGCACATTTGCTCTTTGGAGTGGGTTCAAAAGTTCTACACAATAAAAAGTGAAGTGTTTAGCAAATTTCCAAGGAGGAAAATGTGTTACTTTTTCTCAGCGAAGGAGAGCAAGCCTTCCACCTACGTCTAATATCCAACGTTTACCCTCCTTTTTTAAAACACATGGGCAACACAATGGCACAAGAAACATCTTTTGTGGCTCCAGTCCCACCAACACATCAAAGATAACCTGTTTTCAGTGACAACATTCTTTTCTTCCTTCTTCTCATGAAAATGTGTGAAACCTCAGTGGTTTCCTGTCTAACCTAAACCTATGTCACCATCCAGCCGGATGTTCTGTGACTGGACTCATCAGATGAACTCATTACACCTACCACCTAAAAAGTACTTTGTGCAACACGTTGGTTCAGAGTAAAAATAAAATTAATTCAAAAGAAATAAACAAAACACCTACCACAATCCATAAATCTTGCTTTGAAGGGGGTAAAATGGTGAAACGCATTACAAGAGATGTGTCAAGAGTGTTGGTGTGTTTGTGAGTGTTCTGCTCACGTCGTTCTCTGATGGAGCTGAAGTGAGGTGTTAAGAGATGTGACTGGTTCAGGGTCGACAGCACGGGGGAAAAAAAAGAGTAATAAAAAGTGTAACATGCAGATATTTGTTCAGTTTCACCGTGCTTGATGACATAGATTGGATAAGAGTTTTTCATTTGTATTTATTTAAAGGACATGTTTTCCTGCGTGTGGAACTTTAACCTACAATCTTTGGCTTTGGTATCTGTACACAGCATGAGCTTCACATCATTATTAATAGGTCAAATAAAACAAGACTAAACAATTCCATAATGTAGTCAAATTGACAAGACAGATGACTTCTAATTTGCTTGGAAGATCAATTATTTTGAATAATTCATACATCTTAAATATGGACTACCGATAAGTTATTCAAGGTTCAGGTTCATTATTGTCATTCACATCACATGTGGTACATGAGGTGGAATGAAATTGTGTACACAGGGTCCCAGTTACATCCAAGTTCTTTGCATTCTTGAAGTTTTGTTCCTATTTCCTTGTTTTCTGGCAGCGCAGCAACAAAAATTTGCATTTGAATTGGTGCAGAGGTATTCTAAATATAATACACAAAATGATACTGCTAACCAAACATATTGTACTGATGAGCTATGACAGCTGTTTGAACTGGTTTTAGGATCACATTTAATCAAATGTAAGGGTTATTACTACACAATAAAAACAGTTTTTCTTTAATTGTCAGTGTTTTTGTTGCCTTAAACCTGTCAAAAGACAAACATGTGTGAAGGGAATGAAATAAAATCAGACTGTGTTTTACTTCTTTACTAAAAATCAACAGCTACCCAGCCTAACATGATCGGGTGAATCAAAAGGAGGTATCTCTCTGAGCTGTGACTGTTGGCAGAGTAGATGGTGAAAAATTGACCACACATTATTTAATTACCCACTTCGGCTCACTTTGTTCCCACATGGTCAGACACCCCACAATGATTTAATCTGTGAAGCGGAAATGATTATAGGCAGATTTGGACTAGTTCATAACGTTCATCATAATCATCAGTGTGGTTTTAAGACCTGGATGTTTACCTTGATGTTTCCTGTCAGAGAAGAGCTTCTTGCAGGTGTCAATATTCAGCTCTAGCTCTTTTGAGACGAGATGGAGTCGCTTACGACAACTTTGAGATTATTTTCAGAGGAATGTCGGTGCACACATTTTTTGAACATGTTTAAGACTCAGGCAACAGGGCTGTGCAACTCTGCAACTCATCCAAGGAGGTTGAGAACACTGCAAAAGTTGCAAGACATTGAGGAGACTCCCTCATAAACACCATTCACCAACTAGTCAGCCCAGTGAGACACCAGCTAAACAGCCTCCAATCAAACTATTACCTGATGTTACTCTAAATGTTCTAAAACTGCTGATTTAGAGGCTTTGTGACTTCTCTTCCAGCTGTTATTAACTCATAAATATGTAATGGGTCACTATAGCACACAGGTAATACAAAGAGAAAGCTTTCTACAGGGAACTGAATGAAAGATGAGTCTGCACACTACCACCGTTAACCTCAGGATTTACTTTAGCCTTACTGGACAAGGCTGCAACCATACGTCCATTATCTTTACCCACTTCTTTCTTTTCAGGTTGAGGGGGTCACTGGTGCCCATATCCAGCAGTCACTGTGTGAGAGGCAGGGGACAGCTCACAAATCCATCACAAGGCCACAAAGAGACAAACAACCATTCTCTCTCTCTCTCTCACCTAGGGACAATTTAGAGTTACCAGTCAGCCTAACATGCATGTTTTTGGTCTGTGGGAAGAAACTGGAAAACTGTAGTTTTCGGACTATAAGGCACACTGGATTATAAGGTGCAGTATCAATGAACTGGTCTGTTTGCATACACAAGAGCATTAAGTGAAACAAAACAGTCAGATAAGTCAAACTTTATTCAACTCATTCACAATAACCACATAAAATCAGTTTGAGGTCAGTAAGTACAATCAGAATTAATACATAAGGTGCGCTGGATTATAAGGCTCGCTGTCGATTTGTGAGAAAATTAAAGGATTTTAATTGTGCCTTATAGTCTGAAAAATATGGTACCCAGAGAAATCCCACGTGCATGTACACAACATGCAAACTCCACCCAGATACTACTCAGATTTACAAAAAATAAAAAGTACAAATTACCCAGAAAAAAAGTTTTGCAATTATTTACATTACAAAAAGGTTGTCAGAATGATTTAGTCACATAACCAAAGACTGCACACGTCAGTCTCGTGCCAACGACCGGTGTTGTGACTTTCTTACCCCTCAACAAGAGTCCTGTTGGCCAAGCGGATGCAGTGCTCCCAGAGGACGTTGGACACAGGTAGAGGAATGCGCACGTGTCTGGAAACATCACTCAGCCGCTTGTTGAATTGCTCAAACTCCTAAATGGGTGGAGGACAGAAAAATAAAAAATCAATAACAAGATGGCTTTTTTCTTTTCAGAATGAAGCAGATCTATGTTATGTACCAAAATTAATTTATATTTAGAAGCAGACATGCTAGACTTGTAAAATGAAGACATTCCTAAAATATAACGGTTATTAAATTAATATTAAATTACTGTAATAGGGTGACAGTTGCTAAATTACATAAAGTATTTTCTCCACAACAATGACCTCACGTCTAGGCAGCAAAAATATCAAGGCAGGACTTCAATATCTGGGATTTCCCCATGAGAAGACAAACAAAATAAAAGTATTTATGAACAGCAGCAGGCATGGTTTGCCTCTGCTTGCTCTCAGCTACAAAATGTCCTAAATTGGAAAATTGTTCTAAAATATGTGAAGTTATGAACTGAGAGAGCCGCCTAATAACTGCTGAGAAAAGAAATCAATTCTACATAAAATTAATTTAGAATGAGACAAGCAGTAGAAGATGGATGATTGGATGAAAACTATTTTATAGCAGTTGCATGTCCCTAAAGCTTTCCATGCCAAAGTTTAAAACAAAAATCTTTTGGCCCTCAATGTGTTGATGATGACTCAGCAACTAGCACATCAAATTGTGTCTTATTATCTCTAAATATAGACATTATAGAGCGTTATAGACATTTTCTGTCTGCTAAGATCAGTTACCTAGTGTTAATTACATGATAATAATTAATTACAGGATTTGAATATTGAATGTTTGTAGTTTTTGTGATGAGTGTTTTTATGGACTCCAATGTACAGGGAAAACAAGTAAACCTTAATGTTTTTGGTGCAAGATATTCAAATAGGTAGGAGTTACACTGTGTAGAAGAAGAGAGAGAGTTTTTTGTTTTTGTTTTTTTGGTTCTAGGCAGCACAGAGTGATGGATTCTGGCAAGTGGAGGGAGCAAATTTATCCACCACCAAGTGCAATGGTGGAGCTAGGGGGTGGCCAGTGGTGGCCTTGGCCACCAAAGATTAAACTTTGGCCTCCCCAATCATTTTAAAGAATACCACTAAGCAATATGAGAACTAAAGTATTGTTCCCTCCCACCACCACCACCACCACCACACACACACACACACACACACACAGGATGTGGATGTCATCTTGGATTTTAAAGTGGCAACCCAATATTTGATAGGAACCTTTCTTAGGCCTATATGCAGCCACAACACAAAATGGAAGTTGGCTTATTGCTTATTTTTCCAAGTTATTCCGCTGACAAGGTTTACATATATACGGTGCCAGACAATGGTGGGCACGGTTCTGTTAATTTGCTAACAGTGGTGTTAACTTTTGAAAATCTTTAGCAGAATTGCACATGCTAAATTTATATCCAATAAATTCAAGTCCACTAATTTTTTTAAAAGACAGTTCTCTGCACTACGATCATACAGAACAATGGTGATATACAGAAAGAGAACAACATATCATATACATAGCATGGATACATAGCATATCATAGCAGAGCTAAGCTAAGCACCACCCAGTGATGTCACCACCCTCCCAGTGCTTTCTCCCCATCATATCTAACGCAAATAATCTCTGACACATGATATCAGTTTACAGCCAATATTAGAGACTTTAACATAAATACCAAATCAAACCAGAATAAAAACATAACATGAAAAAAAACATTTTCACACTCAGAAACATTGTAAACAGTCAAAAACATTGTACATATATAATTCCTACCCAGCATGCTTTGCAACACTGTCACTGGGACATGACTCTCTCACACATGATTTCACACATCTTTACTTTAATACACACAGATTGATGACAGAGAGAACATGGATAATGATGCACAACAACTTTGTAGTTAGTTTATAAAGGTAGTTGATCACAAAGATGGTCCCCAAAGAGTAATTTCATTATCGTAAAATGACACGAGGAAGATGTCCGACACACACTGAATGCATCACTGATTCAATTCAATTCAGTATATATTATATAGCGCCATGTCACAACAGAAGTCATCTCAGGGCACTGAACAGAAACATTCACATACATAAAAAGTCTGTTAATAACGTTATCTAAGGAACATTATTATTTATTATTCAGCACAGCAGAGTTCTGCTCCGCCTCTTTGGTTCCAATGAAGCAGATTACTTTCTGAAAGATCACCTCTGAATGGGACATGGACACTTTACCTGGGATTTATGAAGCATTTTGAGTTTTGTTTATCTTGTCACATTACAGACATTCTTACAGTGTCAGCAACAGCAGTGTATGATAAAAGTTAGCACTTTAGCGTTAGCGTCCGATAACTATTTTACGTTTAGCAATTTAGCCTTAGCAAAGCTAATTTTTTTTAAGTTAGCGATTTAGTGGTTAGTGAAGCTAACTTTTTGATTAGCTGTGCTCACCACTGGTGCCAGCCATCTTGGATTTTGACATGGCAACCCAAGTTTGAAAGGACATTTTTATCTGCTTAGATAGAGCTACACACCAAAATAGAAGTTGGCACCCTCATTTATTTTTTGAAGTTTTTATTGTATTTTTTATTTAATCTTTATTTATACAGGTAGTCTCGTTGAGTCAAGAGGGCTCATTTTCAAGAGAGACCTTTTTGGGAGCAGATGGTGGGGGGTTAAGGGCCTTGCTCAAGGGCCCAGAGTGGGGCAAATGATGGTGGAGGTAGGTGTGGGTGTGTCACCTTTTCCACCCACATTTTGATGTTGTCGGTCCAGGGAGTTGAACCGGAGACCTTCTGATCCCAGGTCCACCTTCTCTAACCTCTGCGCCACCACTCCCCAAGCTCAAAACATTCACAAAAGGACGTAAGTACAGATGGACACAGGGTATTTCCAATTCCCTTGGGGGACATTAAATACATTTGAAGAGAAATAAATGTACATTACTGCACTGGCTGTTGTTCTGAAACATTTTCAACCAAAGCTTTAATAATTACAGCTAGGCTGTTCGAACTGATGAACCCACAACATTTTTATAACCAGAGGATACTCACAACAAATAATAAGTAAAGCAAATCATTTATACTATTTTGCAGATTAGGTACCATCTCAAAGTACTATAAATTCCTAAAGGTTCATCTGATCCTAAACAAGGTTCTCCATTTACAGCAACTCTTCTACAGATATTTTGAGTAAAGTAGTATCTTTTGTAAAATAAATAAATAAAATTTCCTCAGCATGAAGGCAGCAGATAGCACTTACTGCCTCTAAATGCTGCCATGTTTTGGCACTAGGCATTAGGAGAAAATATCCCAGAGGAAGCTGCAGACCTTTGGTTACAAACATGCACCGGGTTGTTTTGGTCGCAGGAGACCCACAGGTGCGCCGCATGTGTTATGTTTTGATGTCACTTGTTTATAGCCATAAAAAACTTCCACTGAAGAAGTTCCATTTATGCACTCATTGCACTCCCAGATGTTGAATTATGGATGAAATTGTCCAGTTTATGACGTTGTGTTTGTGGAAAGACACATCTGAGTGAAGTGCTTTTCAAATGTGTTTGCAAGCATGTTTGATAGCTTAAATTCAAGTCCCATTTAAATAAGAAAAAAAAAGACAGAATTTTTACAACAAAATTTTCCGGTTATTTTCCCTCAGGATTCAGAAGTCATTCATTCTCAGACAAACTCATAATAATTTCTGACTCCAACATTTTGTCACTGCTGTCATTCTGAGCCTTCTGCATTTCTCCGTCACTTTATATGCAAATCACCGCACAATGACAGTGATCAACCTGAGCTCATGAATAAAATATATCTTCACGTGTGTGTGCGTGTGTGCAGTGCAACAAAACGTAGCATGCACAGCGTACTATAACACAGCCCAGTTCGTGTATTAGGAGCGTATGACAAGTTGATGGGGCAGGGCATTAGCACCTGATGGAGGGGGAAGCACATGCGACTTGTAATGTACTTCATGTCGGTCCATCAGCAGGACTCGTTTGACACAGTTAGGCGTTTAAAGCCGAGCTGCTGAGACAGGTTTTCCTCTGAGGCAGTTTGCCTCGTGAACTAAATTAGTTAAGCTAAACTGCAGAACAGTCAGTGCCAAAGAAAGATCGATGAGCCATCAGGGAACACAAAAAGGTATGGTTTCATTCATGGAAAAAAACAACAGCTTTGATATTTAATCAGTCTGATTTTTATGATCAGTGATTAATGTTTTTATTTGGCACATTTGGTGAGCTTGTAGCAGCTTTGGTGAGGGTGAAAGCTGATTAAGTGTAAAAAGAACACAATTTTAACATTTTTATTGCCACTTGAAGCATAATTTTATGTAAAAAGTCACATTAAAAAGCCTTTTTAAGTAAGTGGGTTTGAACATTTACAGGAATGATTACTGTGAGTTAGTTTGCGCCTAGAAAACCGAGGCTTATATTACAACTGTTTACACTTTACAAAATAAATGTAACTGAAGGTGAAGGCTGACAATGTTTCTGCCCGAGTCTTGGTGTGTTCCTGTGTTACAGTGCCTTGTGAAAATATTGGGCCCCCTTGAACTTTTCAACCTTTTGCCACATTTCAGGCTTTAAAACATAAAGATATAAAATTTCATTTTTTTTGTGAAGAATCAACAACAAGTGGGACAAAATCATGAAGTGGAATGAAATTTATTGGATGTGTCAAACTTTTTTAACAAATAAATTATCAGTAATTTGTAAAGTAAAAATTCTCCCGCAAATGACCTACTATATTTTGCTGAACTCCTAGGTCCTGTGGTAATACTAATCCAATGTGAATAAGCATCTCTGTGATTTGGACAAAAATGGGTGGGATCCGATACATAAATAGGCATTTTTTGTTTCCTGGGTGCATTTTTATTTGCTTTTGGCTGCATTGGAGTGCATAGATAACCTTTTGTATCCCATACCAGCAAAAGCCTATTGACCAGTAACGGTCGCCAAAAAATAGAAAAGGCTGAAGAGAAGGAACAAAGTTATATGCAAATGGTGGCTCACATCATGCATTGCTCTGTGAGGTAAGAATAATTTAGCTGGCTAATGCTGGCAGTAACACAGCACCGAGCTGTGCCTGAAGCCTGAACGTAATGTGTTCGATGTGAACGACATAACGTCCTTGTTACGCAACACGCAGCACATTAACATCATATCTGGGAGATGTTCGTAAATTTCAGCTAAATCTCACACTTTGGTTATCCCGTGCAAATGCGCCACATAAAAAGCAGACGTTGGAGAGTAATTTATTTATTACATGTGGTCCCTAGGTAAAACTAATCCCATGAGAATAGGGCTTAAAACTGATAAAAAACTGGAGTCACCTCAGTTGAAGATGGCTGCCACAGCTAATCATTCTGAACCAACACAAATATGTCTGTCACTTAGATTGATCTAAAATTTGATATGGTAGTAGCTAAGAGTGATGAATAATCCATTTTTTGATTTCTAATACATCTCACATGATCTAATATCTCGAGATTCTGCATAGTCATTGATGAAGTTTGGTTTAAACAACTATGTTTTCATCCCTTCTCATCACAAGATGGTTTTACTTTAAAACTCTGGCATGAAAGGCAGCGGGCAATACGTTCTCCTTCAAGAAATGTTTGGCCTTTCAACTAATGACTGAACATGAGTAAACATGTAAAAGTATCACGCCCATCAATGTCCATGCACATGAATATTGTGCAACTTTAATAATTTTTACAATTCTGTTTTAATTAGAAGCTCCCAGTTTTATTTTTGTCTAAAATAAAACAGAAAATATGGAACTCAAGAAGCACTTTTTATTTTTAATAATTAATTCAAATTTTGGACTCATTATTCAATATAAAAAGAGTGGAGTGGATTATGGGTCCTTTGCCCTTAATGAAAAATTCATGATGGATTAAATGGCCGGCTTGTATGAAGACACACATTTGATGGAAAAACAGAAAAAAATACCCGTGTGGCTGCCAAGATCAGGTGTCTTCAACAAAACTGACTTCACTGTAAACCACTACTCATAAATTATTCATCCAATCCCAAACAACTGATAATAAAGGTCTCTAAGAGAACTCAAACTCAAAAGCAGGAACACATTTTTACACTTAAGACACAAAATTTGAATGCCTGTGATATAAAAGCAAATATAATCCAGCTGTTTGGTGTGTTTTGTATTTGAGTGTCTTGGATGACGAATGACCCAGAGTTTGAGTAAAGAAAAAAAAAAAAAACAGTACTTTTGAAACTTTCTCACACTAGAAGTCTGAACAAAGAGGCCAGCAGTCCTGGAGCTGTCGTTTATATTCATCACACAAAATGAAGGGATTTTTTTTGTGGCATAAATGATGCAACAGCCTTAATGAGGAGATTCCATTAAATGCGAATGAAATTTGTTGCAACATTTTCTCCAGCCTGGATTTTAAAAAGAAGCTGAGGGTAATACAAATGAGTTTAACTAAATGCTGTACCCCTGCCAGTTCCCATTTAGTTTAAAAACTTCCATGTTGCAGCACTCACTATCTTTATGTTACTATTCAGTCAAAGGAGTCTCAACTTTGGGACAATGTAACTAAGAGCAACAATTAAACTGGCACAAATTACTCCAGTTTATTTTTCCCTTTCACCATCAAGTATATCAACAAGATGACTTAACCTTTGGAACCACTGGTTTATCGTTTAGTCTAAAGCCTGTATCTTACTAGGCCCTGACCATCAATGACTAGTTGGGGACATAAAATACCCTAATTTTAACTTGGAATTACACTGGATCAGTACTTACAACATGTTTACATGTTTAATGTCTTTTTGAAAACGTTTTGACCCAGGGTTATCAGGTGGGTTAATTACCTCAATGTGATTGCAATTTATCATTTCAGAAACTAAACTGAGAAGAGTTTGACACAGGTTCTAAATGCCCACAAAAACTTTACTATTTTGAAATGAAGGTTGTGGCATGAAACATGCTTAAAACTGCAGCGACAAAAGAGTGAGGCCCTACATCCATGCAGTGAAGCTGTGAAAGCATTTCAAGATGTTTTGAAAACTCCCTCACAAATGCAGATTACAAATTGTCACCAGTGGTTGCAGCCCAGTGAGATAGTGGCCTAAGACCGGTTTGCGTGCAACAAAAACGGCTCACAGTTTTAGTATGACTAAGCAGCATGTGCAGTCATGTGACTTAGGCTAGAAACAAGAATTCTGTCATCGGAAAACGACAGAATTTGTGCACAGTCCATCACTGTGCCAGATCCCCCGCATGAACCCTACCCCCACCCAGGCCTACCGCTATGCCCTCCCTCTACCAAGGTTTTAGGGAAAGTATAATGTGGGCGATGGGCCGAGGGTTCATGTCAGGGTCCGGATTTAGGCTTGGCAGTCAGGGCAAGGTGCAGGGTCAAAGGGTGGGGATATGGTCAGGGAATGGTTTAAAGACGGTCAGAGGGCTAAGTTTAGAGAGAGGGGTCCTGGGTTAAGTCTAGGGTCAGTGGTCAGGTATAGGGTTAGGTTTAGGGTCAGAGGTCAGAAGGTTAGGTTTAGGAAAAGGGGTCTCGGGTTAGGTTTAGGAAAAGGGGTCTCGGTTTAGGTTTAGGAAAAGGGGTCTCGAGTTAGGTTTAGGAAAAGGGTCTCGGGTTAGGTTTAGGAAAAGGGGTCTTGGGATAGGTTTAGGAAAAGTGGTCTCGGGTTAGGTTTAGGAAAAGGGGTCTTGGGTTAGGTTAAGGGTCAATGGTCAGGGGTTAGGTTTAGGGAAAAGGGGTCTCGGGTTAGGTTTAGGAAAAGGGTCTCAGGTTAGATTTAGGAAAAGGGGTCTTTGGTCAGGTTTAGGAAAATGAATCTCAGGTTAGGTTTAGGAAAAGGGTCTCAGGTTAGGTTTAGGAAACGGGGTCTAGGGTTAGGCTTAGAAAAAGTGGTTTTGGGTTAGGTTTAGGAAAAGGGGTCTTGGGTTAGATTAAGGTTCAATGGTCAGGGGTTAGGTTTAGGAAAAGGGTCTCGGGTTAGGTTTAGGAAAAGGGGTCTTGGGTTAGGTTAAGGGTCGGGGGTTAGGTTTAGGGAAAAGGGGTCTCGGGTTAGGTTTAGGAAAAGGGTCTCAGGTTAGATTTAGGAAAAGGGGTCTTGGGTTAGGTTTAGGAAAATGAATCTCAGGTTAGGTTTAGGAAAAGTGGTCTTGGGTTAGGTTGAGGAAAAGTGGTCTTGGGTTAGGTTTAGGAAAAGGGGTCTTTGGTTAGGTTAAGGGTCAATGGTCAGGGGTTAGGTTTAGGGAAAGGGGGTCTCAGGTTAGGTTTAGGAAAAGGAGTCTTGGGTTAAGTTTAGGAAAAGGGGTCTTGGGTTAGGTTTAGGAAAAGGGTTTCAGGTTAGGTTTAGGAAATAGGGGTCTCAGGTTAGGTTTAGCAAAAGAGGTGTAAGGTTAGGTTTAGGAAAAGAGGTCTCAGGTTAGGTTTAGGAAAAGAGGTCTCGGGTTAGGTTTAGCAAAAGTGGTCTCAAGTTAGGTTTAGGAAAAGGGGTCTCAGGTTAGGTTTAGGAAAAGAGGTCTCAGGTTAGGTTTAGGAAAAGGAGTCTCGGGTTATGTTTAGCAAAAGTGGTCTCAGGTTAGGTTTAGGAAAAGAGGTCTCAGGTTAGGTTTAGGAAAAGGAGTCTCGAGCTATGTTTAGAAAAAAGGGTATCGGGTTATGTTTAGGAAAAGGGGTCTCAGGTTAGGTTTAGGAAAATAAGTCTCAGGTTATGTTTAGGAAAAGGGGTATTGGGTTGGGATCTCGGGTTAGGTTTAGGAAAAGGGGTTAAAGTTAGGGTTAAACTTTGATCCAGCATTGATCCAGCATTTGAACTAGTAACTGGTTTGGTGATTTGGCAAGATTTAAACACGAAACACATGACAAAACAACCTTGAGGAGTTAAAAAAAAAAAAAGCCAGAGGAAATATTTCGTTTAAAAATTCATTTAAATAACATATAATGTCCACATTCAGAAAGCCAATATTTTCCTCCTACAAAATTACTTCATCCATTTTTTACCCGCTTCTTCCATTTTGGGTCACGGGGGTTGCCGGTGCCCATGTCCGGCAATCACTGTGCGAGGGGCGGGGTACACCCTGGATGGGTCACAAGTCCATCACAACAAAATTACTTCCTTATCTGATTTTTTTTCTTCTTCTTTACAATAAAATATTAGCTTAGTCGTTTTACAAAAGGCTATATTTCTTGTCAAAACCCTAATTAGCAATGCAGCAAAACAAAAAATAAAGATTTGTCTGCTAGATGTTTTGGCGATTGTTTAATAAGCCAGTCAGCTTCTCCTTTCAGCACCTCACAGTGGGGTGAAAGTACAGCATCAGAATACGTTTGACACGTTACGGAAGACATCGACACTCCTTACCTTCAACAGGATGTCCACATAAATGTTGTGCTGCGACATTATCTCCCTGATATCCCATTTAACTCCAGTCATCAAGAGTAGCATCTGTTCATAGTCAATGGCCTTGGCTGCAACAATCCAGTATATCGGCTTACGCAGCTCGCTGGCTGTAGAAACAGTCTGTGAATGTGAAGGAACAAAAGTGACTTTTCTTATATTATGTTCAGTGAGCAGTGATGAGACAGACAAGAAGTCAATGAGGAATTAAAACATTATTTTATACAAGATGACGTTCAAATGATGTTTAGGGAAAATGGAGCAGCATGTATAAAAAAATTAAAATTTAGATGCCAAGTGAAATAAAAAATAAATATATAACCTGACGGAAATCTGAATTTTTATGTTTGAGTGATAATTGCATTTATTTACATAGCATCTTAAAAAAAATAATAATTAAAAAATGGAAAAAACATGGGCGGAGTGGTGGCTCAGTTGGTAGAGCTGCTCCCTCTCAGCGTGCAGGTTAAGCTGTTTCAAATCCCAGTCCGGGGGCCTTTCTGGGTGGGGTTTGCACGTTCTCTATGTGCATGCATGGGTTTTCTCCGGGTACTCTGGTTTCCTCCCCCAAACCAAAAACATGCATGTTAGGCTGATTGGTAACTATAAATCGTCCCAAAGGTGAGAGCGAGAGAGTGAATGTTTGTCTCGTTTGTCTCTGTGTGTCCCTGTGATGGACTGGAGACCTGTCCAGGGTAAGTGAGTAAAGTTTATTTATAGAGCGCTTATCACAAGCATAAAATCACAAAGCGCTGTACAATAAAATCAACGCTAAAATATATAAAGAATAAAACAAGCATAAGAACTTCAAGAAGCACAACAAAATCATGACATAAAAGCCTGGGAGAATAAAAGTGTTTTCATTTGCTTTTTAAAAACCTCCACAGAGTCAGCAAAACAAAGCTGCTGGGGCAAACTGTTCCACAGCCTGGGGACCACTGACTGAAAGACCCTGTCCCCTTTAGTTTTCAGCCGCGTACGTGGAGCAACCAAGAGGTTCTGTGACTGGGAACGAAGGCCACGAGCAGCAGTGTATTTGGTTAAAAGCTGACAAAGATACACAGGAGCCATTTAAAGCGCTGTACATCAGCACAAGAACTTTGAAGTGAATTCTAAACTCGAGTGGGAGCCAGTGTAGTGAATATAGAACCGGAGTGATGTGACAGTATCTGCTGAGAAGTCTAGCAGCTGTGTTCTGTATTACTTGTAGACATGAAACAGAAGACTTGTCCAGACAGGTAAAAAGGGCATCACAGTAGTCCAGACTTGATGATACAAAAGCATGAATAATTTTCTCTAGATCAACTCTGGAGACTATAGGTCATATTTTAGAAATGCTTCTTAAATGAAAGAAACAAGAACGGGAAATAGTCCTAAAGTGTGACTCAAAGCCTAATAATGAGTCAACTGTGACTCCTAGAATTTTTACTTTTGATTTGGCTACTGGGCAAAACGAGGCAATTGTCTGATTTTTGGATGAAGGTGATTGGGAGCAGTAATCACAGTCTCTGTCTTAATGGTGATTAAAACCAAGAAGTTACTGGTGAGCCAGTCACTAATACGGGACAAACATTGGACAAGGATGGCCAACTTGTCCAGTTGGTGTGGTCTAAACAAAAAATACAATTGACGGTCATCAGCATAAATGTGACAGGAAATATAAGAAAAGGACTGAATAAAGCTGGTAAGTGGGATAATATAAGAGGAAAACAAAAAAGTGGACCCAGAACTGAGCCTTGTGGCACCCCACAAATTAAGAGGGCATATTCAGAGAGAACCTGTCCGTGTCCACGCCTCTCACACAGGGACTGCTGGACATGGACACCAGTGACCCACGCGATCCAAAAAGGAAGTATAATGGATAGATAGAAGGATAGATTAAAAAAAACAAGAAATTACAACGTACTTAAAAATAAATCCACAAACACAAAATACAAAAACAAAACAAGTATAATTTTATAACTAACTACTAGCTACTTAATGCATAAATTTGTAAGACCTGATATAAACTATAATTAAAAAAAAAAAGTAAATTGAGCGCTAGACATGATTTACTCAAAGCATCAGAAGCAGTCAAATTACAACAAAGTCCATGATCAATAATCCAGGTATACAATCCAACAATTTTTAGTCAGGTCATCTGGACAGTTTTTCTTTTTTCAGCAAAAACAAACAAACAAAAAAAAACTGTCCAGATGACCTGACTAAAAATTGTTGGGCAGTCAAATTACACATTTACAAAACTATCAAGTTATTCTTTTGCTCTAATTAGAACTTTTATTTAAGGTAAATGGACTGTACTTATATAGCGCCTTTCTATCTTGTTTCAAGATACTCAAAGCGCTTTACACTACAATATGTGCCTCATTTACCCATTCATACAGCACTCTACTAGATCTCTACAAAGCTAATTGAACAAATCATTCTAAAGAGACTAATCAGAGCTTTATCACATTCATACACTGATGGAACACACATCGGAGGCTATGAGGGGTTCAGTGTCTTGCCCAGGGACACTTCGGCATGTGACTGCTGGTGGATTCAAACCCCCAACTCTCGCATTGGAGGACGACTGCTCTAACCACTCAACCAGAGCCGCCCAAGGTAAAAAACATCAGTGACACCGTTGCTGGTCATGTTGACAAGATCAAACTTATTTTGGTAGTTTGGTCTGGAGCATTTAGGTTTTGTCATACCTGGGAGTAAAACTGTTGTAGGAAAGGTTTCTTAGCTGCAGGCATCATCGTGTCCAGGTGGGACTGCAGGGACTCGAACTGCTCAGCCAAAAACACACTAAAACACACAAACATTTAAATTAAATTAATTAGGAGTGTCATAATATGATTTTAAAGAAGTTTTGTTGCATCAAGTAAAAAGTCAGTTATATTTTTTATTTAATTTACTGTAATAGTTTGAATTCTTCACAAATTACTTTAGAGTAAATTTAAAAAATCTATAAACCTGTAAAACTTCTAACATAAAAAATGATTTTCTCCTTATTTTCACATTTTTTTTCCACGTTTCTGTTCATCCTATTACGTTAGTAGATTCATCATGTTGGATGGCGCAGCTCCACTCGTGTTGTGATGCTTCACCTTCAGTGACGTTCACGCAACTGAGAAAATACTCCAAACTGCTAAGATTTGACTCGCTGCTCCAGCCATTTGATCTCATGATCAATAAAGTATAACATAATAACTTATTTAGCTGAACAGATTTCAGTGTTCTCACTCCATAAATCATTCTCCGGTTTCTTACATTTAAGACTTACACTGACCAGAAAACATCACACTTTCAATTTTCAGTGCTCACTCCCCAAAGCAAGGTATTATCTGAGCACAACAAATCAAATTTTAGGAATAATTAATTTGATTTGCTGACCTGCAATACAGTCACATCCAAAACAACCATTCCATTGTGCATCCTGGTCTGACTAAAAAGACTTTAGAGAAAATGTGAACTAAATAAAAACTGAGTGAGCAGGTCTGAGTGGGCAGAGGTTCAGACTTCAATGTTGGGTCAAACAAAAAATAGCTCAGGTTGTTGAACAAGACTCACAAAAGCAGTTTAACCACAGGTAAAGGTTAGAGGAAAAACTGAAATGTACAGTTTAAGAGAGGAAATCTGGAATAGAAGAAAACTAAACTCATAATAGACTTTTGAACTTAGGTTTGGTTAGAATTCATTCAGAAATAAAACGAACAGCTAAGAATATTCAATGTCCACATTTCAAATATTTATCTTATTGCTGGATTTACATGATCAGCTTCAGACCATCTGTGAGGAAACACCATTTACGTAAGAAGCTCAACTCAGTGTCAGCGTCGTTCAGTTCGACCCCAAAATTAAGCCCAGTGGACTTTTGTTCTTTTTTTTTTTTGTCCAGCAGGGAAAATCATGTTACTTTCAGCTGGAACATGTTGTTTGCCTCGGCGACACTGAGCAGCGTGTGGAGGAAAAAAAAAAGACGCACAGCAGTTCAGTTATCTGATCACGCTAGGGAAAATAAAACAACAGCTGGAGGGCTGAACAAAAGTAAAATGGTCACTTTGCTCCGATCTGGAAGAGTTTTCTGACATGAACCAAGAAAAGCTGCTTTTTGATGTTTAAAATGACATGAGGTTGTTTGGGACCCCTTTTCCCCTAAAAACACTTTCAAGCAAAACAATTTCTTATGCCTTGAAGTCTGCCTCATTTTCCTCTAAGAATATTTTCCTTTCAAATGTTATCCAAGAAACATACTCACCTATGCACTTTAGTTGTTATCCTTTCATTATTCTCTAGAGCTTATTGCTGCTTTAAATAAACTTATTTGTTTGTGGGAGGGTTCAGACCTATCCAGTGTTTTCACAGCAGTGTTGTCTGAACCCTGCTTCACACACTTTCATTATAAAGCTCCTGTTGTACATCGCAGAGCTCTCAGGATCCTGGAACTGTCAGCACCGATGATGGCTTGACCTAATTACGTGCGAGGGTGGCACAGAGTGGTGTGTTTTTAGATGGCAAGGGAGAGAAACCACTCAAGCAGAACAAGACCAAGAAAGCAGATATAAAGAGAGAGAGAGACATCTTGAGAGTTGTGACATGATATAAGAGAGCCTGAAATTCTTTTAAGGAGGTAAAGTAACTTTTCCTGCAGAATGTGTTTGCACAAAATGAATGGGAGGATGAATGTTTGATGGCCCAGCTGTTCAACGCTTCATGAAGATAGAGAGTAAGAATCAGAACCTTTGATGAACTTTAGTGCCAAGTTACATCACACCAGTGGAAACAAATCAAGTTTGAACAGCTATGATACAATCTAGGTCACAGATATTTTGATAGATATGTGTGTTCATCTATATTTCTTACAAGTAACAAACGCTGAAATATTGACTACTTAGTGTTGTGTACTTACAGAGACTCGGTGGCCACCACCCTCTGTGCCAGCCCGTACAGGGTCCCACTGTTGGTGAGGACCACCAGCTGGCTGAGATGAGGACTGGGCACCTTTTCCTTCCTGTCCTCTGCTGGGCCGTGGACTCCTGCATTTTCCCCCACAGGATCCTGAAAGAAATTTGAGCCATTCAGTGTACAAAGATGTGGACAGGGGGAAAAAAATGCAGTATGAATTTTTTAGTTAAAATTCACATTTGGCTCTTGAGGATATGTCATGAAAGAGAAACCTCACAAAGTTGTTTAGATTTTTATGTAGGATATAAACTGAATAAAAATAAAAACTCCAGGAGACCATTCTATTTGTAGTTGCAATTTAAAATCTAGTAGGAGAGTAATTAAAAACAATAAATGATCTGACTGGAATGAAAAGGAATGAAAAGTTTATTTCCATACTCTGGAGCAGCTAAACGTAGCCTTCAGCTAAAAGGCTCATCTCGATATACAGTGATCCCTCACCTATCATCTGTCTAAATAAAGGTTGAATGAATCATGGGGGTTATTTTCCAGAGACAACCGTGGTAGGTGAAAATCTGCAAAGTAGCGGCATTATATTTATTTTATTATTTATATCAGTGTTTCCCCTAGATAACTTGCCATGGCAGGGCACTCTTCTCGTCTGCGATTTTTGTCGACGAGGGGTGGGGTGGGGGGAGATGGAGAGACGTCTGAGCTGCGTGCTGTTTGTACCGACAGTTTTCGAGGGGTGGGGGTCAGCATGAGGCTTCAGCATGAAGGAAGAGGCAGCGTGAGCACTGCATTTAGCTTTTTCGCTAACGTGCCTGTATTGCGCGCAGTTAGCTTAGCGCTCCGTCAGTGCCGATAGGGTGGGGGTGTGGGGTCGGTTAGATGCACAGTTCAGTTTGGTAAGCGGGGTGCTCTGCTTGTATAATGGTAGGGGAAATGCTGTATAGATGTAGCCCAGTTTGAACTGCACTATATAGTACCAAACTAAAGTGCTGGTAATATCATTTAAGTTTAAAAACAATGTCTAAGTCATAAAAGTGGAATACATATGAAGGATAAAAACTCTTGCAATTTAAAAATGTATCATTTTAAAAACAGTTCATATTTGGTCAAGAAAATCTAGTTTAAGCAGACCGAAACAGGCAGTTGCCATTTTTACTATGTTCCTTGAATGCTACACATAAGTTTGTTTGAGGAGTGCTACACACGGGTAAATGCCATGTGGCAGGTTACAACCTACTACATGAGTTGTGCTAAATGTCAGTTGTGTTCAGTTTTGTTTGGTATTGGATTAAACATTTTATTTTGCCCTATCAAATGGGAGTGGGTGGGATTAATGGTGCGCTGCATGAAACGTGAGTGTGAAGTCAATAACAAAGTAAAGCTGTCCATTACAATGGTTAATGCAGAGTTGCCAACTGTAATGGACTTTAAGAAGCATATCAAAGTGGACCAGGAGCTAATCTTTGGACCTGCTGGACAAGTTAGAAGTTCCCCATTCAGCTGTTTGGATTCTCATCTGTGAGGTTGCTGCCAGGAAGGATCTCAGTGTTTGCGTGACATTACCGGCCTACTTACTTTACTCAGTGCCATATTAAAGGGATCTCCACATCTACCTTTTTTCCCCGATCCAGTCTCGATCTCTGAAGGATTTATGAGTACAAAACTAAACCAGTGCACATGTTTTTTATTTTAATTGCTCAATTAGCGAACAAGCTATTCGTTTTTACCTTCCCCGCACCCAAGCATCAATTCAGGCCTGCAACAGGTTATTTTGGGGTTGAATTTTATGTTTGAAAAGCCTTAACTGAAATATTAAGAGGTAATATGGACAGCAAATATTTGGGTTGAATTGAACAAACTGAACGTACTGTGAAAAGTTGTTTTTGTGTTTTATTTGTGCAACAAATTCGTTATTACATTTACTTTTTTTTCCTTTCTTACTAAAAGTGTCTTTTAAATTTAAATCAGGCATCATTGTCTTATTTGAAAGTTACTTTAAGTGTTTTTTGTATTCCAAGGGAGTGTATTTAATATACACATACAGTTATCAGAAGTAAATTCTTAGTGGGTTAAACAAAGTGTAAAGTTATAATTTCCTGCTAAGTGGAGGCATCACCATTAATGATATTCTTATGGCTAATGATTCTGGTGAACATGTGGTTCTTGTCCTGCTCGACCTAGCCGCTGCCTTTGATACTGTGGACCACAACATTTTAATATCACGCTTACAGCACCAAGTGGGTATCTGTGGTACTGCACTGAGCTGATTTCGGTCCTATCTGGCAGACAGAACCATGTCAGTCAAAATAGCTGGGTCTGAATCCTCCACTGCTCCTCTGTGTTTTGGGGTTCCACAAGGATCTATTTTGGGTCCCCTGCTTTTTTCCCTTTACTTGCTTCCATTGGGGTCAATCCTTAGAAAGCATGGGATCTTTTTTCACTGTTATGCTGACGATAGTCATATTTATATGCCACTAAAAAAGAAAGATGCCCCCTCAATTAGACCACTTCCATTGTGTCTTGAAGACATCAAAGCCTAGATGTATTTAAACTTCTTAAATTTCAATGAAAAGAAAAGAGAAGTGATGGTGTTTGGTCCTAGTAGCTCCTGTGAACCTTAACCTGTTGATCTGGGCCCTCTGGCACCATATGCAAAGAAAACTGTTTCTAACTTGGGTTTTAAAATTTAAAATTATTTTTAAATTAAAAAATTTCACTACAGCTTGATTTATGTTTGGACAGTTTTTGTCCTGTTGAGCTCTCTGAATTGTCATAAATAATAACCTCATCCAAACCATCCACATGTCTGCTAGATCCCATCCCAACCAGACTGTTTAAAGAGGTATTTCCCCTAATTAATGTCCACATTTTGGATTTACTTAATTTGTCTTTAATGAATGGTTATGTACCACAGCGCTTTAAGGTTGCTGTAATTAAACCTTAACTTAAGAAGTCTGACCTTGATTCAGAAATTCTGGCCAACTATAGACCAATATCTAATCTTTCATCTAAAAAATTCTTGAGAAAATAGTTGCAGGTCAGTTGCGTGAACATCTACAAAGAAATAATCTGTTTGAAGAGTTTCAGTCAGGGTTTAGAGCTCATAATAGCACAGAAACAGCACTAGTAAAAGTCACTAATGATATTCTCATGGCCTCAGACAATGGACTTGTGTCTATACTGGTCCTGTTAGACCTCAGTGCTGCATTTGATAAGGTTGATGATCACAATATTTTACTACAGAGCCTTGAATATGATATTGGGATTACAGGAACAGCTTTAAAATGGTTTAAATCATATCTATCTGATAGATTCCAGTTTGTAAATGTAAATAAAAAATCTTCTGCATACACCAAAGTTAGTTGTGGAGTTCCTCAGGGCTCAGTGCTTGGGCCAATACTCTTTACTTTATATATGCTTCCATTAGGTAAAATTATTAAATAGCATGGGATAAATTTTCATTGTTATGCTGATGACACAATTATATTTGTAAAATAAACCCAATGAATCCAATCAGCTACTTAGACTACCAGCATGTCTTAAAGACATAAAAACCTGGATGACCCTTAATTTTCTCCTGTTGAACACAGACAAGACTGAGGTTTTGGTTTTTGGACCTGAGCACCTTAGGAATTAATTTTTTTGTCTTTCTCCCTCCTTAGATGACATTAATCTGCCCTCCAGCTCTAATGTTAAAAATCTTGGTGTTATTTTTGATCAGGACATGTCTTTTATCCCCCACATTAAAAACGTTACTAGAACTGCCTTTTTCCATCTGCGTAATATCACTAAAACTAGAAACATCTCATCTAAAAATGATGCAGAAAAACTGGTCCATGCATTTGTCACGTCTAGACTGGACTTTTGCAATGGTTTATTATCTGGGTGTCCAAATACTTTTTTAAAACGTCTTCAGTTGATCCAAAATACTGCTGCCAGAGTCTTAACTGGAGTTAGTAGGAGAGATCATATTTCTCCAGTTTTAGTTTCTCTTCATTGGCTCCCTGTCAAATCCAGAATTTAATTCAAAATCTTACTTCTAACCTACGAAGCTCTCAACAACCCGGCTCCATCTTATATTACAGATCTTATTGTTCCATATTTTTCTAACAGAGCACTTCGCTCTCAGGCTGCAGGTTTACTTGTGGTTCCTAGAATTTACAAAAACAGAATGGGAGGAAGATCTTTCAGTTATCAGGCTCCTCTCTTGTGGAACCAACTTCCAATCTCTGTCCGTGAGGCTGACACATTATCCAGTTTTAAGACTAGGCTTAAGACTTTCCTTTTTGCTAAATCCTATAGTTAGGGTTGGCTTGGGCTTCCTGAGCTGTCCCTTAGTTATGCTGCTATAGGCTTAGACTGCTGGAGGACAAACTGACCAGAATTTTCACTCTGCTACTGTCTTTACTTACTCTGCTCAACCTGTTTTGTATTTGTAATTATTTTCTCTATCCTTAACATGTGTTTTTTGTCTTTCAGATACACCTGGACCTATATCTGGACCTACCATTCTATGTTCGTCTGTCTCCCCTTCCTGTCCTCTCAAACCAGCCGGTCAAAGCAGATGGCCGCTTGTCCTGAGTCTGGTTCTGCTGGAGGTTTCTTCCTGTTAAAAGGGAGTTTTTCTTTCCACTGTTGCCACTGTGCTTGCTCAGGATGGGAGACTGCAACGAAGCCAAGATTCAACTTGTCTGCTGGATTCCTTAGATAGAGAACTTTACCAATTGGCTTTTATGTATGTGAATGTTTCTGTAAAGTGCCCTGAGACAACTTTGTTGTGATTTGGCGCTATATAAATAAACGGAATTGAATTGAATTGAATTAAATTAAAATGAACAGTGATTTTAAATTAGATTCTCAGATTGGAGCAGTGGTTCAAGACCAGTTTTTATCACCTCAGACAGATGGCTATGGTAAAGCCCATCCTCACAAAACAGCAGCTGGAAACAGTAATCCATGCCTTCGTCACCTCTCAGCTGGATTACTGCAACGCTCTTTACCTTGGAGTCAGCTAGTCCTCCCTCAGACGCCTCCTGTTGGTCCAGAACGCTGCTGCTCAGCTTCTAACTGGAGTTCAAAAGAGGGACCACATCACCCCCACTCTGGCTTCACTCCACTGGCTGCCTGTTCATTTTAGAGTTTATTTTAAGATTCTATTATTTGTTTTTAAAAGTTTAAATGGTCTTGCCCCTTTCTACTTCTCTGAGCTGCTGCACCCATACTCTCCTGCTCGGTGCCTCAGATCAGCTGATCAGCTGCTCTTGGAGGTGCAGAGGTCCAAACGGAGGCTCAGAGGGGACAGAGCTTTTTCTGTTGCTGCTTCAAGACTGTGGAACAATCTCCCTCTTCTCATCAGACGAGCTCCTTCACTGTCCAGTTTTAAAACTCTTTTAAAAACACATTTTTACTCCATGGTTTTAAGCACAGAATGAATTTTGCTCTGCACTGTTTTTTTTAATTTTTTTTATTGATCTTAATGTTTTAACATCCGTTTTATTTTTATGTGTTGACATTTTCTTGTTTTTATGTGTACAGCACTTTGTTGCAGCTGTGACTATTTTAAAGAGCTTTATAAATAAAGTATTATTATTATTAATAAATTAAATGCAATAAACAATAAGTTGTATCTCCTGTAATCTGTTAGTATAGTTATCTTTAAAATAACATTCCCAGAGCCCCGACCAATGTACTACATTTCAATATAATCTATTAGTTAACTCTTTAGCTACGTGGTATAGGCGTTGCATATATATTTAAGGCTTTATAAAGCCTTCCCACACTATTATTAAACTTTCCCTCTCTCTTATAAACACTTAAAACACTTTGGCGATCGCAACGAAGATGGCGACGATGAGATGAATGTACAGTAGTGCACAGCATGTACAGTACATAAAATATAAAAAACTGGGTTTAAAAAACCCACAATATAGTGAAGTGAACTGCAAAATAGTGAGGGACTACTGTAACATAAAACACTTCTTTAGTAATTACTCAAAAGGGGCATCATTTAACTCTCTGAAAGATAAGAGTGGACATAATCCTCTGGATTTAGGTAAAAAACGTATTTTAGTGTATTTTATATAAAAGAAGCTGTGGCATGATGACAGTACTTAGGTCATCTTTACAATGGATGACATAAAAAAGGTCTTGTTGAGGTCTTCAGGTGTGTATTAGGAATGCATCGAGCTCCCTATTGTGCTTGAAAGAGCATGATAGATGTGGAGGTTTTAGCATATATATGTACAGCATATAGTACACTCAGGGACACCGGTGCGGTCTGGCTATTAAAATGTGAAACAGGATTGGCTATGCTGGACTCATGCCTTGTTGATGATCCTGATTGGGGCAAGGTCATGGAGACAACCTTGCACACACTTGATACCAGTGATGGTAGCTCAGTTCTAGCGTGGCTTGACCTTCTTAGATGTAGCTGAAGCCTGACATGATTCAAGAAAGCCACCTGGGACTCAATTTTATTGTACACCTTAGACATTCATTCATAAAATCCTCATGACATTCATATATAGGAACTTGAGGTGGGCACATGGCTATGGGTGGTGGGATGACCTTACTCTCACCCCCTGTGCCTGTGCTCACTTACAACGGTTGCATTTAGACACTAGGGTTTGGATAGAGTTGGGGTGGAGGGGAAACTGGCATCATGCCAGCCTTTGCTCCTTCTTCTTTCCTTTTTAATGGCACTATACAACAACACACATCAACAGCACATCTAGGGGCGGGGGTGTATGTGTCGGGGTCTTATTTTATTTTTTATTTTATTTTTTTTCCTACCCCCCTAGTTCCCTGACTGCCATTCCGGGGGTGGGGTCCGGGATAAGGGCAGGCCGTCGGGTGTTGACCAGGACTATGTGGGGGTTCGGGGTCTAGGGGGTTGCCGTGGGCGGTGCTGGCGCTGTGCTCTCCTTGGGGTTGTTTGGACCCCCTGAGCTTGGCTCTTGGGTGCCATGGTTGGCCCGCTGGCCGGGGTGGCTGCCGGGGCCTGGCGGGCGGTCGGCTGGGGGCGCGTGCTTGGTTGTTGGCGGTGTGTGGGGGTGGTCGGTGGCGTGTCCTCTTCGTGGTGGGGGGGTGTCCTGTCGGCGGGGCATGGCCTGGGCCGGGTCTGGGGTATTGGCTCTTCTCCGCTCGAGAATGAATGGGTTTACCTTCTGGGTTTGGGCATGGGCTGCCCCCTGTAGAGGGCGGGTACATGTCTTGGACCTGGGGGGTATAGAGTGCGTATCGGGAATAAGAATGAAATGTATTGTTATTGTATGTCTTTGAGTGAGTGAATGTGAGACTGAGGTTGGGATTGTGTGATTGTGTCTGTGTATGAATGGGTATTTGTTAGGCCGAGACTCAGACTGCCCCCTCTTTGATACAACTGGGGGTGCTTGGCATCGCGCCCCTATCGCGCGGCCCCCTGGTGGGGTGTGCCCTTGCCTGCCGGCGCGCTTGGGGCCCTTGGTGTCGGGGCTGGGCGCTTGGGTGTGTGTCGGCTTGGCCTGGTGTCTGCCTGGTGGGGCTCGGGTCCTCTGGCCCTGTCCGGCCTTGGCCTGGGTGGTGTGAGTCCTCGGTGCCCGGGCCTCGGTGCCCGGACCTGGACCTACATCGGTGTGGCGGGTTCCGACAGAGGCCTATGAGTTTGTCGCTGTTGGCCCCGGGGGGTCACTGTATGTGTTCGCTGGTGGGGATCTTCCGGTTCTCCCCTGTGGTCCGTTCTGGGGGGTGGGTATACACTTGTGCATGCTCACAACCACACACAAATAGAAGCAGGGATGCTTATGTAGGCTTTATATGTAGATATATAGATATGTATATTCATGTATATTCATGTGTATGTATGTATGTATGTATATAGGCGTAGGTATGGGTATATATATTTATGGAAACACTGCAAAGCCATGAATATTTTAAGTTCTTTATACGTATGTATTTTGTTAATGTGTTTTGTCATGCTCTTTGCAGGTGAACAGACAGTGGCCGGGTGTTTTGCCGTGTGCTCTCTTTGTGTATATTTCTTATATTTTGGAGTCTTACTTTGTCTTTTCTTTCTTTCTATCCTATTAAAAAAAACAAAAAACCCTACACTAGATAGTCACTAGAATAAATATTTCATAATAATGGTGTGGAGAGGATGGCTGTAAGGGGAGAAGGGAGGCCATCTATAAAAAAAAAATTAAAAAAAAAAAAAGAAGAAAGTTGTACTAGGCGAACATAGGGAGTGTGGTGAGGGTGCAGAGGGGCATCCTCTCAGGAGCAAGACCGTCACTCAAACATACACGGTTTTTCTTTCTTTTTTGACCCACTTGGAAAATAAAATTTCTTTTTTTTTTTGTTTACATGCTGATCTGTTTACCCAAACCTTAAATTAATGTGATCTTCTAAGAAAACTGTGGTTTATTTTTCATTATTTAATCCAGAGGTATCCAATCCTGGGGCTTCATGTACAAAGGGTTTTCATGTAAAACTTCAGCTGTATCAAGAATGAATGTGCAAAGTGGTGCAGAAAATACCTTTAACAACAATGGCTTTAGTCTTCTTAGAGGATATAGCAAATGGTGCAATACACAGAGAGCATGTATGTAGAGACAGACAATTTTCTGGCCCACAATGATGACTGCCTTATCAGTCGTTCTAGGCTTCCAAGTACAATCCTTTTGGAACTGTGCTTGGAGCTGCGGCCCATCTTGGAGCTGGATAGAGTGAGAAGCCATGCACTGCCCATAAACATACAGCTGCTGACCACACTGAGATTCCTAACAATGGAGGCATTCCAGAGAGAGCTGTGTGGGATGTAGTTATCCATATGTCAATCAGGTACATCAAATTCAGTGCAATACAATGCAGTTTAACAACATTAATACACAATTTGCAGTGACAGCAAGTTTTCCTAATGTAATTGGCAATACTGACTGCACACACATTGCTACAAAAGCACCTTCAAGGGAATATGTTTATGTTAACAGGAAACATCTTCATTCAAACAATGGGCAAATTATATGTGATGTGCAAAAGCAACTAACCAACATTTTGGTGAGATGGCCAGGTTCGATGCACAGTTAACTCATTCTGATGAACAGTACGTTTGGGAAGAGACTACAAGATGGCACGGTGTGTGATGGGTGCTTCTAAATTAATTTAACTGTCCAAATACGTCTGACCATTTTTGCTTAATTTCTGCAGGTGTGCACAGCTCTGACCCCACAGCATGTACAGCTTTGCACGCATTGTTACACTCACTCCTCTTGCACTTGGCACTAAGGCCAGAGGATAGTGTGCCAAACTCCAAATTGTATTCTGGGAAGTTCTTCTTTTTCCTGCCTGTACACATGCTTTTAGATAGTGCAGAGGAGATTCCTCAGGTGCAGGGCATATTTAAATGGAGGTGTCACATGAGGTATTACCTCATGTGTTTTTTTTTTTTTTTTCATTCAACCTTTATTTAGACAGGTAAATCCCATTGAGCCTTGAGGACTCATTTACAAGAGAGACCTGATTTCAACAAAGAATGATGACAACAATGGACAACAGCAACAACAATAAACAGTTATAAAAAGTCATACAGATTTTATTTGATTTTTTTTACAAATAGGATGGCTAAAAAAAAGAAAAGTAACAAAAAACAGCTAGATTCTAAGGTAAATGTAGAAAACTAAAAACAGGAACATGTCAGCATTGGTCCCTGCCAGGAGTCCAGCAGATTCTTAAAGCCACTTAGAGAGGTCAAGGTCGAGAGCTTCAAATCTTTTTGTAAGATATTCCAGGAAACAGGAGCGGAGTAGGAGAAGGCCCTTTTGCCTAGTTCAGTCCTCATTGAGGGAACACTGCAGGTAATGATGTCCTGAGAGAGCACGTTGTAGCTGCACTCACGCAGAGACATGTAGGAGGAGATGTATGAAGGCAGCAGACCAAGAAGTGATTTAAAGATGAAAATGTACCAGTGAGAGAGTCTCCATGAAGTTAATGATGTCCAGTTAACCAGTGAATACAGGGTGTAGTGGTGGGTACGATAATCACAGCCAGTTATGGATCTTAGTGCACCATGATAGACAGCATCCAACATCTGCAGGGTTCTTGTAGGAGCGTTCAAATGTGCGCTCAATTCCATACTGATTGGGACGTACATAGGAAGTGTGCTTGGATTCATGTGTACACATGGTTTAACACATCTGGATTTATTTGTGCATACACTGTTTTCTTGATTTAAGCATATGCCATGCTTCAGTAGGAAATCTACACAAGTCTTTGTACATGAGGCCCCTGGTCCCTACGGGCCACTGTCCTGCATGTTTTACTTGTTTCCCTGCTCCAACAAATCTGATTCAATGGCTGAATTACCTCTTCATAAGAAGAAAGAAGGTCAGATGGTGATGGTCATGGATTTCAGACGGAGCAAAGACACATACCTCCCGCTCCCCTGAACATTCATCTGCGGTGGAAGTGGTCTCCAGCTACATGTACTTGGGTGTACACCTGAATGACAACCACATCTGGAGCAACAACAACACCAGTCTGATCAAGAAAGCTCATCAGAGACTCTACTTCCTCAGACGGCTGAGACGAGCTGGTCTGGGAAGCTCAGTCCTCACCTCCTTCTACAGGTGTGCAGTGGAGAGCATCCTGTGCTCCAGCATCAACATGTGGCATGGAGGCTGCACAGCTGCAGAAAGAAAAGCTTTGCAGAGAGTGGTGAAGGCTGCACAGAAGTTGTTGGAGTCAGTCTCCCCACCATCACATACATCTACACCTCTAGATGCAGGAAGAGGGCCACCTGCATCATGAAGGACCCCACTCACCCAGCACACACACTGTTTGCCCTATTACTACTCTCAGGCAGAAGGTTGCAGAGCATTAAGTGTAGAACCACTAGACTGAGGAACAGCTTCTACCCTTAAGCTGTTAAGACTCATAAATCCCAAACCAGGAAAATCACTAAGGCAAAAAAAAAAAAATCACTGTAATGCCACTTTAATTGGTAATTTGTGACTTATCTATGCTGCTGATTATCTCATGCTGCTGTATTCATTCGTACCCAGCTGCTCACCACAGAGTTATGTTCGAGCTACTGTTGTTACGCCGTCTTGTTTTGCATTATTAGTGTTTAGCGTATATCTTAGCTCTTTTAGCATACCGTTTGGTGTTCATTTAGCGTATATCTTAGAGCCTTGTATACTATTGCTATACTTTAAATTTTTGCTATTTTTGGGTGTAACTGGGACACTGAGTACACAGTTTTGTTCCACCTCATGTACCACATGTGATGCGAATGACAATAAAGAAACTTGAACTCATGTTCTGAAGTATGTAACTGGTTAATTATATCACTCTAAGTAACGCTTCGAATTCCACCAAATCGGTCATGATTTGTTAAGCAAATCAGTAAATGTTTTGTATTAGTAGCTACTTTTTTGAGCAGAGCAGTGAGTACTCCGGTATGTCCTACTGCACTTGAACGCAACCCACTTAGCCAGGTGCACTCAAAGACATACCAGACGCTGCTTTGGGCTACCAGAGGTAGGATGTGTGACACCCTGGATCCTGATACAATACATTTTTCTTGCTTGATTCACAGTTATAAGTTGTATGTATGTACGGCACGTGTGTGGGAACAGGAATGTTGTTTCTTTGAACACAGAATGTTTTCTGGCCTATTTGAGCTGAAATGTATGTTATTTGAATGAATAGTAAGCTAATGTTAGCTTGTGTGTCACTGTTATACTACCGCTAGCTTAATTTCGTGCCACGTGTTGTGCCTTCTATTAGTTTTACGGATTTTTCTTTATCTTGTATCTTAACAAAATAAAAACAAATCAAAAGCAAATATGTTCTTGTTTTTAGTATTTCACCCTGTTTTACAGCACCCTGATTTATTTACACACTACTCTTATTTTTAACTGCATTTTTACTGTAGTTTATTGTTGTCGTTGTTTACTGTTATTGTTGTCTGTACTTTATATGTTGTGTCTGGAACAGGTCTCTCTTGTAAATGAGTCATAGTGACAGTGAGAATAGCCTGTATAAATAAAAGTTGAATGGAAAACAATAAATAAATAAAAATAACAGATCTGTAACAGATCAAAGCTAGACAGTGAAAATGAACTCAGAGTGACGTTGTGACAACTACAAACTGGGTTTGAGATCTGCAGCCACAAGCTGGATCACACCAGTCACTGAACACAAGTGAGAATTAAAGGAGTCATTTCTGCTCAACAAACCTTTATTTTTCCACCTTTCAGGGACTTGTTTGTGTTTTTAATCCCATTTCACACAGAGAGGCATTTTTTAAAATATATTTATTGATAGAAATGTTGAATATTGTCATCCAGTAAAAAAATAAAAATAAAGAAACTTTCCAGATGACATGATTTAACATTTATGTGAATTATTTACCTGCATGATTGAGTCTACCTACTCTTTTTCTTGTATTTTTTAAACTTTTTTTAGTTCAATTTAGGGCTGGGCCATATCATATCGTTCACGATAATACCGGTAAAAACAGTGTGCCCGGGCAAAAAAAAAAATCATATCATGATATGCTAATTTCATGACATAATACATCAGGGCACCCCGCCCCGTTAACTGAACCGAGCGCGCCCAACGACCACACTGAAATGCGCACCGCCCCTCCACCTGTCAGTACTGGTGGGATGCTAATTAGCTGCGCGCAATACTAGCTAGCTAAAAACAAACAACGCGCGGCTCAGCTGTCTCTCCATCCAGCTCTAAACTGCAGGTACAGACAACTCAAGTGTCTCTCCCTCCCCCCGCTATAAGCTGCCACTCGTCTTTTTCTCTGGCTCCGCACTCCGCTCTGAGCTGCCGGTGCGGGCTACGTCTCCCCCACTCTAAACTGGCGGTACAAACATGCGCAGCTAAACTGTCTCTTGAGTTCACAGTCCATGGAGCAAGAACAGAGTCATGTGATCAGAGAGCATCAGAGAAATGAATCATTCCTGCAGGAACAGAAGAAGCTGAAACTCCACAAGCTTCAGGGTCAGATGATCACCTTGTTCTGGAAGTTATAGCTCATTTAAAGACAACATATATTTTGTTTGTTACATTTATGCTTAACAGATATTAAGCTTTATTTTATTTAGTTATTTTGGGAAATTTCACCTGCACTTCAGTTTTTGTGGTGGATTTATTGTACTATATTTTGTGCAGACTTTTTCAATCTAAATAACAGAAGGATCATTTTTATTTTTATACTTGGAGACTGAATACTTTACTAAATAAAGTAATTTTAGTAAAATTACCCCTTGTTTGTTTAAATTTTATGTAATACTGCAAAGCAACATGTTAAGTTAATTTTGTCAAATGAATAACTAAGGTTTCCTGGGGGGGGGGGGGGTGTTTTGTATCGCAAAATTTATCGTTATCGTCAGAATGCTCTGAAATATCACGATATTATATTTGAGCCATTTCACCCACCCCTAAAAAAAGTTGAGGTGTGAAATAAACTGCAATGGACTTTGAAAACAAAACGTGTGTGTGTCTGATTGGAGAGTTTGTGACAGGCGGGGTGAGGATGGGGGGGGGGGGGGGGGGACAGCAGAAAAGGTTTGGGAACCACTGGTCTATTGAATGTAAAAAAATAGTAAAGAGAATATTTATGTTGAGACTAAAGTCCCTTCACACTCTTCATCATCATCTTTTGGTTGTTCACTCTTCGGAGGTCTCCACAATGAATCAACCTCCTCCATCTCACTCTGTCCTCTGCATCCTCTGTCCTCACTCCAACCACCTCACTACAGACTCACTAGCTAAAAAGCTAAAGGTAACGCTCTGTTTGCCTCCGTAACACCCCCGCGCCCCCCCCCCCCCCCCCCCACACACACACACACACGCGCGTCTCTGTCTCCACTCCCTGTCAACAAAAATCATGGAAGAGATGAGCGCGCTGCCAAGGCAAGTAATGTAGGGGAAACGCTGTACCCACTGTCCCTCCTCTGGACATGTCCAAACCACTGTCCCTCTTCTGGATATGTCCAAACCTTCTCAGTCTGGTCTCTCAAACTTTATCTCCCAGTTGTTCAACGTGTGCTGTACCTCTGATGATCTCATTGTGTCTCTGTCTCCAGACCATACAACATAGCTGGTCTCACCACTTACAGCCTGACAAATTAAAACCTTGGACACAGTGCATGCTTGTACACAAACTTAATCATAAACTCAATCATCACCTACACACCCTAAAGTTTTGGTGACGAAATTCTTCTCAAGCATCTTAATTCTTCGACATATTTCAATATATCTCTCTACTGAGCAGGATTTTTATACATTTATTTGAAAAACAACAGAAACTGAAAAGAAAATAATTAAACCCAAGTTCTTCCCCATCAATCATAATATTCCGTATTTGCATAAAAAGCCCATCAAGACTGTATCCAGAAGGGCAGATCAACATAATGTATTACTATATGATGAAATCTGATACATTATGGCACCATTACGTATCATACTAGTGCACAGAGTTTTCACAGTTATGTTGCAAAGCCTTTAAAAACTGCCTCTGGCAGATCAATAGCAATCATGCAGGTAATAAACAAAAAAGAGCTAATAATGTTGTACCATAAACACCCACTAATGTACTGCAACCTGCAACAATCTGGGTATAATATTGCATGAGGTTTTCTTTTTTTTCTGCAGATGAGCTGCAAAAAGCTTTTACTATTGAGGCAGCATCAAGCACCCAAAAAGGACGGCCCTGACTGAGTTACAACTTACAGTAAGTAACTGCTTACATCAAAATAAACAGTGTTTCATGAAAAAATACCAACACACTTGAGAAAAAAGGCAGAAATGCATATTGTTAGCAACTCTGAAAACTTGCAGGAGCTTAAAGAAATGATAGAGGTGTGTGTGTGTGTGTGTGTGTGGGGGGGGGGGGGGGGTTGTAAAACCAGGGTAGACAATTTTTAAAGAAGACATCTTGTATGCCTGTGACAGCCGTGACTTGATTACATGAAGAAATAGTAAGAAGTACAGAACACGCAGTGCATCCAGAATGCTCTGGAGATAAATTCATGATTTAGCCTCCTTATATTTGACAGCTGCAACTTTTCCAGGACCTCTAACTCATCCCTGTGCATTCAGCCAAACCTTGAGTGTTGCAAATAACGTTATCAGATTGAAATTCACTCATAGGATTTATACTGAAACTGATAGGTTCGGAAAATGTTGAGAATCTCAGGACCATTTTTAAAATAAACTTTCTAATTTGGCAAGAAGATGGGGTGTGTTCTTGAAAGTACCTGCTCATTCTTCTATATCCAGCTGGGTTTGGAGGGATTATAGTAATTTTGAGCTCTACACAGAACTACAGCTTCATTTTTATTATTTGTAATTTAGAGCACTCAGTTTTCTATTAAATGTGTAACACGGTTCACCTTCTTTCAAGCGTTTTGAAGTGGGTTTTGCAGACTATTGTTCTGTAACAGGTTGAACTCAGCACTGAAATAATCCTCTGTATCACAGTTGAAATCACAGTCTTAGTCATAATTTATTTAGATTGTTATTTTGGAAATAAATCCATTTTAGAGTGCTTTAAATATAGACCTAAAAACTAAAAAAGATTAATGGTAAGTTTGCAGTTTTATGCAGTCCAAATCAATTTCATTTTGGCTAAGTTTATGCTTACCTGTTGTCACACTGTAAAACATTGCTCGTGACTCACCATAAACTAAAGTCTTGAGTGATCTAAATCTACTTTATACTGCTATAAAAATGTCATCTAGGTTACCAAACACTGTAAATATTAAAAGCCACTAAAGTCTACAGTTTTTTAAACCTATAAAATCAAATAAACATGACAGATGTGCAGATGTTATCCAGAAAAGCCATTAGTGTCCACCTTGAACAACAACAAATGAACTAAAAAGTTAGTTTTCCTGCTGCCTTTTGGTCAAAATGGAGTAGTAGGACGGTTAAAACAAGAACAGCAACTGGAGGAAATTTGTTTAGATAATCTAAGTTGCACAGAAACAGGCAAAAATAATAAACTGTAAAGTGTTAAATTATTTACCATTAAAGTTTGTTTTTTAAAGCTAATATAAAAGCAAGATCTTACTTCCCCAACAATACTGACAGAGGAAAACATTTTTCATCTAAAAGAAGAAATGTTTGGTCTTTCTTAAGAGTTGAATTTTCTCTACATCAAGTCTTACTTGCAAAAAGGAACCAGCTTTTTCCCCCACACCATTATTATATATAAGACAAGAAGAAGTATGGCGATGGCCCCTGTTGCTGAGGAATCTGAATAGTGAGCGTTTGTAGTTTTTGAGAAGAGTATTTTTCTGGACTGGAATTGAAGAGGGAATGCTTATTGTTTTAAATCAAAGTCAAGCGGCTACGAGTTACATTGAATAAAAACTGAGGTAGGTTTGTAGTTTTTTATTTTTGCTTGTCTGAGGCAGTACACAGGGACAGATCCTGGCAAGTGGAGGGGGCAATTTTATCCACCAACAGGGAGAAAGGCGGAGTCAGTGGCCGATGGTGGATTTGTCCACTTGCAGCCACCCCAATCATTGAAGAAACTATGTTTTCTAGTTTTAATTTAGCTTAAAAGTATAGTGTCTTCAAATAACTGAGGTGACTCACTCACTCACTCACTCACTCACTCACTGACTGACTGACTGACTGACTGACTGACTGACTGACTGACTGACTGACTGACTGACTGACTGACTGACTGACTGACTGACTGACTGACTGACTGACTGACTGACTGACTGACTGACTGACTGACTGACTGACTGACTGACTGACTCACTCACTCACTCACTCACTCACTGACTCACTGACTGACTGACTCACTCACTCACTCACTCACTCACTCACTCACTCACTCACTCACT
>NC_056516.1:9461808-9466787 GCF_014905685.2 Nematolebias whitei | reverse complement strand
TCACTCACTCACTCACTCACTCACTCACTCACTCACTCACTCACTCACTCACTCACTCACTCACTCACTCACTCACTCACTCACTCACTCACTCACTCACTCACTCACTCACTCACTCACTCACTCACTCACTCACTCACTCACTCACTCACAAGCTAAACATGACTGTCATTCTCCCTCGGACTGGGGCTCCATGCAAGATCTCACCTCGCGGCGTATCAGTGATCCTAAGAAAGGTGAGGAATCAGCCCAGAACTACACGGGAGGAGCTGGTCAATGACCTGAAGAGAGCTGGCACCACTGGTTCCAAGGTTACTGTTGTTAATACACTAAGACGTCAAAGTTTAAAATCATGCATGGCACGGAAGGTTCCCCTGCTTAAATCAGCACACATCCAGGCCCGTATTAAGTTTGACCATGACCATTTGGATGATCCAGAGGAGTCATGGGAGAAAGTTCTGTGGTCAGATGAGACCAAAATAGAACTTTTTGGTCTTAATTCCACTCGCCATGTTTGGAGGACGAAGAATGATGAGTACCAACCCAAAACACCATCCCTACTGTGAAGCATGGGGGTGGAAGCATCATGCTATGGGGGTGTTTTTCTGCACATGGGACAGGACGACTGCACTGTATTAAAGAGAGGATGACCGGGGCCATGTATTGCGAGATTTTAGGGAACAACCTCCTCCCCTCAGTTAGAGCATTGAAGATGGGTCGTGGCTGGGTCATCCAACAAGACAATGACCTGAAGCACACAGCCAGGAGAACCAAGGAGTGGCTCCATAAGAAGAATATCAAGGTTCTGGAGTGGCCTAGCCAGTCTCCAGACCTAAACCCTATAGAAAATCTTTGGAGGGAGCTCAAACTCCGTGTTTCTCAGCGACAGCCCAGAAACCTGGCTGATCTAGAGAAGATCTGTGTGGAGGAATGGACCAAAATCTCTGCTGCAGTAAACCTGGTGAAAAACTACAGGAAACCTTTGACCTCTGTAATTGCAAACAAAGGCTACTGTACCAAATATTAACATTGATTTTCACAGGTGTTCAAATACTTATTTGCAGCAGTAACACACAAACAAATTATTTAAAAAAATCATACATTGTGATTTCCAGATTTTTTTATTTAGATTATGTCTCTCACAGTGGACATGCACCTAAGATGAAATTTCAGACCCCTCCATGATTTCTAAGTTGAAAAACTTGCAAAGTCTCAGTGTCTTTTCCTCACTGTACATGTTTGATTACACATGTGCTACACATGTTGATGTTGTACAGTGCGTCTAATATATTGAATGAATGTGTGTGACATATTTCTTCTTTCTAATCGGTCATAATGCACGCTGAAAAACACAAAAGGGGCAGCAGAATATACCTTGCCGCACCGATAGGGGGCAGTGCTGCCCCAATAGAGACAATGAAGCAGATGGTCTCATAGTGTTCTTCTGTTACACAGAGGGGCGGGGGGTGGGTTGGGGGTGTAGTAAATTGGTACACTTGTTTAAATTTGTTTAGACAAAATAGAAGATCATATCTAAAAACTAAAGGATTTTTCCAAATGGACTGCACATATAGCACTTTTCTATCTGATCAAGACACTCAAAGCTCTTTACAACAATCTGTGCCTCATTTACCCATTCATACAGCTCTCTACTAGATCTATACAAAGACTAATCAGAGCTTTATCACATTCATACACTGATGGGACACACATCAGAGGCAATGAGGGGTTCAGTGTCTTTCCCAGGGATACATCAGCATTTGACTGCTGGTGGAATCGAACCCCCAACTCTTGCAATGGAGGACGACTGCTCTAACCACTCAGCCACAGCTGCCCAAAATCATCATAATTGTTCCAACCTCATTCATCTTAAATAAAGGTAAGATAAGAGTATGGAGTTGATTAAAGCATAATTAGATGCCTTTAAAAATGTTAAATTTAAATATAAGCTTCTAATTTGGGTTCATTTATGTGAGCATCCAATTCCAGACGAGTCAGCCTCAGCTGTCCAAACCTCACCGCACGCCACTGCTCTGCGCAGCACATCATATCCCCAATTGCTCCCCGGGCAGCTTCAATAGCTACCTACTACTCCACCTGGTGGTGGATGGGGTAAATGCAGAGACAATTTCGCCATTGTATGGGAACATAAAACGATGACAATACATAACACATTATTATTATTATTATTATTATTATTATTACTATCCTGTTCACAAGACGGACAGAGGGTATTTCTAATTCCATTCTTGTGAGTATATGTGGGTAAAACAGTTTTTTAAGAATTTAGGTATAAACTTTTTTTGACTGCACTCCTTCAGCCAAAACAAAGCTTCTTGGAGGAATTCACATCTTTTTTAAATGCATGTGACTCTGCAGGGACACTTCAAACAAAAGACACGAGCCATCGGAAAAAGCTGTGTGCATAAAAGGAGAAGCAGAAACAAAATAACATTGGTGACATTTAAAATGGAATGGTTTTGCTTTTTACCAGCTGTATGGAAGGAAAGAAACAGAATCTTAGATGAGGGTCAGGTCCTGAGAGCTTGTAGCAACCTCAATAATGTTTTCTCTGTTTGAACATTTAGGATACAACATAAACCAGCATGAGTGCTTATTTAGAAGACTTATTACTTAATATTAAAGCATAGTTTAAGGGCAAATTTCCTTTCACAAGAAATAATGACATTGCCATGAAGCCATTTGGTAATTCCTTAGCTTTGATGTTCTTTCAAGGAATACATTGGAAAAAAATATACTTTATCATAATTCGATATAAACATACCTACCATACCCTTTATGATCCTAAATAGCTCACAGCTCTTTTAGTCCCATGAATAAGTCAAAACAACATTTTTGTCTTCTTAAGTTGTGGGTTATTTTTTCATGTTGTAGCATTGAGGAATATTTAGATTTGTTGACATGTTTTTATTATATCCTGTGGAATTATCATGCAGATTAGTACATGTCTGATCCCATTCTGATGCCAGGTAAAACCCACCCTCTCCACTGACACACAACATGTAAAACCTCGAATCCAGTGTTGAAAGGTTTTTACTTATTATTTTAAGATGGGCATATTCTACCAGCCTCAAGGCAAAAAAAAAAAATAAAAGTTTCAAATCTCATCAAAAACAAAAAACCAAGATTGAAAAAATTAAATCAGAAATCTTCAACAATATTGGGGTACAATAAATGTCTCAGATTCAGAAGCAAACTAATCAATGAGAATTCAGCTTTAAGTATAACCACATTAATAATCAGTGCAAACCAGTGGTGATTTTAGCCTCTTTTTAAGGGTGCTCAAGCACCAATACATTTTAACTCGTTCACTTCTGAAAATTTAAGAAACCATCATAAGGACTTTGTAAGGAAACTCACTTCTCAAACCAATTTACCAAAATATTGAATACATTTGGAATAAATGATGACCGTCTTAAACAGGACAATAAAATCTATGATTTTTTTTGTACGAGTCAGATCGTTGACACCACCTGTCAGTCAATCCAGCAGGCTCGCCAGCAACTGACCAATCAGCAACCTCCATTTGTCCTGAAGTGAAACGCCCCTTACCAGCAGGATCTGCTCCTCTTTTTCCTTCGACAACATTGTTGGGGTTTTGCATTATGAACGCTTTGCAGTCAGAGGAATTTCATAAAAAATCATAGTAGAGAACATGTAATTTAGACATGTGTTACCCTGAGTGTTTAGAGGGTGGAATAGTTTATTTAGTTTCAAAAACTAAAGGGAGTTAGGAAAAATGTAAAAGATGATAAAGGCCAGCAGCCGACACCATGAGCAGCTGAATACAACAGTTATAAACAGCAAGTACCACATGTTCATCTGTACAAAGAAAACTGCAGGGAGATCCTACATTTTCTGCCATAATTACATTGTATGCTTAATGGTTAAATTAAAGGTTAATGCTTAAAGCTAACTATGTTTTTTTGTATCTTTTAGGTGTACTGTACCATATCATCTTATTTACAGAGCACTTAAAACAGCAACAAGGCCAACCAAAGTGCTGCTACTGTATATGTAATAGGGGAGACGTGGTATGGTTGTAACACTTTTTGCTTCAGCACCTGTAACTCACTGAACTTTTGAGCTAGAGTTCTCAAACGTTTATACAAAGCACATAAAAAATGTTTTTCTACAAATGGCACCAATTCAAACGTCTGCAGGATACTTGGCTTGGCAGGGAACTCATCTCTTTGTTTTTTTGGAGGTTTTTTTTTTTTTTTATGATGGAGCAGGGGACGGAGGGGGAGACAATTCAGTGTTGTGCACTAGCTCAGTGCTCAGAGACAACAGACTGCAGGAAATGGCATCTACTTCGTTCAAAATTTTATGGGGGAGGACCCACCGACCCCCCACCAGTGTGTCCCAAATGCTTCTGATCTGACGCCAATGGCCACCGTGTTGTTCAAGTCAAGAGCCATTGTCAGCATTGGGGGCTAAGCACCCCTAAAGCTTAGATTCTAGAATCGCCCCTGGTGCAAACCATGTCCAATCTAGTTTATTTGATATCCTTGAAGACAAAACTCCACCAACAATTATATTTCCCTTTTAATAATAACATTAAAAATGACAGATGGAGTCAGTGAGTAAAAAAAACAACCTGTTTCCTTCATTGCAGAGTGTGTGCAATATGAAAACCGCATTAGACAAATTACAAGTTTGTATAATTTCCTTAAGTCCTACAAAATGCAAACAATGCAGAGCTTTCAAAAAAGCTTGACTTGTACTGAAAAAAATTATACAGTAGTTCATATGATTTATATTCTGCAGCTGCTCAAGATATTTGAAGGGAGTTTTAATAGTTCCCTGCTGTTTAAATGAAACAAATAATAAATTAGATTTTTTTTACAACTGATATCTTTACTTGTGTAACACAGACTACACACACACATCTGTGCCAGACTGACACAAATAGTAAAAATTTCAAATAAGTCGATTCATTTTTCATATTATATATA
>NC_056516.1:9430737-9461408 GCF_014905685.2 Nematolebias whitei | reverse complement strand
ATATATATATATATATATATATATATATATATATATATATATAAATAACTTTTCAATACAACAGAAGTACCATGTTTCAGCTTGCAGCTGGGATGAACTTCTACAACACACAAAAAATGTTTTGTTTTGTTTAAGAAAAATAAATGTATAAAGTGTAGACAGGCAGAGGGCTAACTACAGGTTGTTCACATTGAACATATTCATAATTTATTCCACTTTTCCGAAAACAACAACAAATGACAAACTCCCAAAGTCGAGCAAATCTTTACAACTTATGTCAGTTTAGATGGTGATGGAAATGAAAATGTTTATGTGTTTTCCTCCTGTGAAGACATTCACCTCAGTGCATTTGTGAAAATATTTGAAGTTCTGACCCGGTTTAACCCGAGGAGTGAGATCTGGAGTAAACAGTTCACCCAACAGCTAAAAAAGTAGATACAACAGATGAATTATTGGTGTGTAAATCTAAAGAAAGGGTTGTGCTATTTGATGTTTTAGGAATTTTTGTAAAACTGTTGAAAGACTATAAATGTGGCTTGTATAACAATCCTTATTTAGAGATTTAAAAAGTGTCATGGTATAGAAACATTTTGGCCGTGTTGCTGTTTTAAGTGCTTTTTAAATAAAGTGGTACGGTGTGGTATAAAATGATGAAAAAAGAACAAAAGAAATATTTAAAAAATAATTCTTACCAAGTTATTTAGTTGTACACTCATTTATTTCTATGAAAAGTATTTATGTTACAGATTTTTCTGAACCAATTCATATCAGTGATCAGCCACATTGGCAGGTGAAGCCAAAAGTGATTTTTAAATCATAGAAGACAATAAAATCAGTAGGTATGTTATGAGAAAAATACACTTCAGGGTACCATTTAATCTGAGAAAAAGCATGGGGGAAAAAATCTACTGAACATAATGAAATACTGAAGAGGTGGCACGGTAGAGTTGCATTTGGGCCTAATAAATCTGGCACGGACCGGATTGAGCCCGTAGTCTCACACCCTGAGTCCCACCCGGACCGAATGGATTACTGGTACTTAGAGGGCCGAACACGAAAAAAAAAAACCCACAAGCTTATACTGCTTTTGTAAGCAAATCAGTTTGACATGATAGTTTTAAAAATGTAACGAAAGGAAGATATAAGATTTATTTTTATTAACAAGTCACAAAATGGATATTAACATTCAAAACGTTGGTTACGTACTGTAACCCCAGATTCTATGAATATAGGCGTAGCCCTTTAAGGCTGTTGCTGGTGGGTTTATCCCGTCATGCAAAGCATCGCACTGAAAAAATTAGTCTACGCCCACCTGCGCCCGCTTGCCCAAAAAACATCTTGTCACTCAGCTCTCCATATGTGTAAAAACGCATTGCGTAATTACGCGCACCATACACAGACGCGCATTGCGTAATTTACGTGTTCCGAGTGCATGAACGCCCCGCAAAGGTTTTCAACAGAAAAAGAGGCTGAAAAAAGGCCGTGAAAAGAGCAGATCCACGGCTCTTCAATATGAACATATTAATAATAAATGAACTGATTATTAATCAAAAGAACTGATTGATGACAGAAGTCATGAACTGATTAGTGACAACAGAACAAGAACAACAGTCACAACCTGTGACTGATAACATCTCACACTGTAAATGCATGCAGTCAGATGTGAGTTTAAACGAGACTCCATGAAACAACAATATTCATTCTGTTAGAACACTAAGGACAGAATTTGTCATGGAATGAGCCGTCACATCACGTAAATAAAAGCGAATAAAGGAACAGGGTGTTGACCACACAGCCACAGTGCAAATATCCTGCATTGTCATACCATTATGCAAAGCATTTGAAGATGCGATACCTCTAGTTGAGTGCACCCTGAGGTTGTCAGGAGGCTCTAAATCTGATGCTCTATAGGCTTCAGAAATGGCCTCACACAGCCAGTGTGACAGGTGTGGATAACGGGCGACCTGCAGATGCATCTCTATAGTGCACAAACAAATGTTGTCTGACGCAATGCCGCCGTGCGTGTTACGTAACACGTCAACGCACGTAAAGGGCAGAGAAGATGGAAAGATGCTTCTTCTGATTTGTGGGGAGGAGGGAAGAATCCCTCCAACGATATCGCTCTTGATTTAAATGAGCTTGTGATGTTTTAGGCATAAACGCTGGATTAGGTCTCAGATCAGCTGAGCTGCCGTCAGCCTGAATTCTGAGACATGACGGAGCGACAGAGAGGGCAGATAAGTCACTCACCCTCTTAGCGGATGTTAAAGCCAACAGCAGGGCTGTTTTAAGAGACAAGAATTTAATCGGAACCTGATCTAGTGGCTTGAATGGAGCTTTGATCAGGGCTCGCAGAACCAGCGTTAAATCTCACTGTGGAGAAAGTGGGCGTGAAACAGGCCAGCGTCTCTGTACACCTTTTAAAATACGCTTCATCAGCAGAAGATTAAAAGCTGTTCTGCCCCTGAAACCTTTGTGACAAGAAGAGATGGCTGCAGCGTACGTTTTAATCATGCTGAATGCCAGATTTCTGTCCATCAGCTGCTGCAGAAAGGACAGCAAGCCACCTAGTGGACATGAGGTGGCCTCTACACCTTTCTCCGTACACCAGCGCTGAAAAGCTGTCTACTTCAATGTGTACAGCGCTGTGGTAGATGCAGCACGCGAATCCTGGATCGTGCGCATTACCTCTTGAGAGAGACCCATCCTCTCTAAATGGATCCGCTCAGCAGCCAGACCCAAAGGTGCTGGCCTATTTCTGGGTAACTCCTGATCGCTCCTCCCGCCTGCAGGAGAGCATCCTCCCTCCACGGCAGTTTCCACGGGCGCCCCAGTAACAGGCGTCATAGAATTGGGAACCACGGGGCATTCACGTGCTCGGGAGCCACCAGGAGAGCTGTCAATCCCTCCTCCTGAACTCGGTTCAGAAACCGTGATATCAGAGGGAGTGGGAGAAATGCGTAAAGAAGCATTTTGGGCCACAGGCTGTGAGCAAACGCATCCACCCCAGCAGTAGTTCGTCTCGCGGGCTCAGTGAGAACCAAAGTTGACACTGAGCGTTCTCTCGTGTTGCAAACAAGTCCACGGCCGCTTTGCCAAATTTCTGCCACGTCTGAGCCATCAGCTCGGGATGGAGGGTCCAGTCCCCGTGATGCGGACCGCCCCTGGACATCACACCCGCCCCCCTGTTCAGAACACCGGGGATGTACACTGCTCTGATGGAGAGCAGATTTTGGTGTGCCCAACACAACAGCTGTCTTGCAAAGTGTAACATTTGGGCTGAGCACACACCCCCCTGCCGGTTTATGTATGCAGCAGTCACCTTGTTGTCTGTGTGGATCAACACATGTTGATTCCGCAGCACACAGGCAAAGTATTGAATCACATTCAGAACCGTGCGACACTCCAAAACATTTATATGAGCTGCTGTGTGGGGTGGCCGCAGCGCCCCCACAGCTCGAGACAAGCATGTGCCCCCCCAACCTGACCTTGACGCTTCTGTGAAGACTGACACGTGTGACGTAGGTCTGCTGATGGGAACTCCCTCAGACAAAACAAGAGGATTTCCCCAGTGTTTCAGGTCGCTTCTCACGGAGGGGGGCACATCGATCAACCGTCTCTTCTGCCTCACCGGATCCACACGCAAACGAGCGAACCACATCTGGAGACGTCGCATGTGGAGTAATCTCAACGGGATCACCGTGTGAGCTGACGACATTGTTCCTAACAACTTCATGACAGAAACAGCTGTTACCACTCTGCCCGGTTTCACGTGGTGGAGCTGGTCATTTAGAGCTTCGGTTCTCGTCTGCGATAAGCGAGCCCTCATAGTGACCAAGTTTAGCTCCACTCCCAAATAAATGATCGTCTGGGCCGGGAGAAATGAACTCTTTTTCCAGTTTATGGTGAAGCTGAGATTTTGCAGGTGTGACGTCAGCATCAGAGTTTGTGCTGCTGCCTCCTGTCTGGAACGGGTCAGCAGCAACAGATTGTCCAGATAAAACAGAATTCTCATCCCTGCACTGTGTAACGGCTGCAGAGCCGCCTCCACGCATTTTGAAAACGTGCGTGGCGCGAGGGAATACCCAAACGGGAGTCTGTTGTACTGATACTGGATCCCTTGAAAGGAGAAGTGCAGGAACTTTCTGTGCTTTGGAATGATCGGGATGTAGGCATCTTTCAGATCGATGGAGGTAAACCAGTCGTTTTGCTGAATGTTGTCTAACAATTGTCTGGTTGTCAACATGTGAAATTGTCTCTCCATGATTGATTTGTTGAAAATTGACAAATCCAAGATGGGTCTCATCCCTCCGGTCCGTTTTGGGACCAGGAAGTAACGAGAGTAGAACCCTATGTTTTCCTCTCCTTCTGGAACCCTGGAAATTACATTTTTCACCAGAAGTTTCTGAACCTCCGTGTGAAGAAACGAGATCTGTTCTGGGCATGACAGAATCGTCTCTAAAATTCCTCTAAACGGGAGGGGAGGGGGGGGGGGGGGGGTTGAGCTGCGAACTGCAGCGTATATCCCCTGCTGATAAGACGGTTCATCCATCGGTCTAGAGAGCATGCTCGCTGCCACTCCGCGTAACGTTCGGGGAGTGGACGCACGTCTCTGTGCTGCGTCATGTTTTTTACGGACTTCAACCAATTTACAGCCTCTACCGCCATCATGTGCTGCGAAGGCGTGCTTCGAGCGACCCAAAGTGAAGCTTTCTTGATAGGGCCCTGAAGGAACCTCTGTGCCGTGCTCAGGCTGCGGGCTCACATCCGTGCTGATGTGAGCTGGCGTGCGCTGAGGAGAGGCGCACGCACCCATGGCCATGCGGTGCCGCTTTGGCGAAGGCTGCACGGCTTAGGGTGAGAGCAAGGTTTCCCATTGGACTCGGTCTGCTGAAAACATTCACTTTTGGCTGTGTCACACGCACCTTTTGTGTTTTTTTGAGCTGCGGTGATTTTTGAAAACCTGTTTGAAGGACACCGGCTCGTTTTGTGTGGAGGATGTGTGAGAAGAAGTCACTGTGAGATCATCCGAACTGACAGACAGGCTGAAATCAGACACTTTAATTCCTGAATGATGTTAACGTTTTATTTCAAAACTCAAACCATCATTTTGCACACACACATCCTCCGCAAGGAGTCATTTTTTGAATCTTCTCCCCCATGAGCCTTGCGGTTGATTCTTCCAGGGGGCGCCTGTTGGCGGTCTCTGGGAAAACGCTGTACCACTGGATGTCGGGATGAGGAGGGCTGTTCTCTGATGGGAGGGGCTGGTGGTGGAGCGGAGCGAGAAGATGCTGCTACAGCTGTGGCGCGTCTTTGCTGCCGTCTTTGGTCACGTCGCTCTCTTCAGCGGGTGGGGGGCGAGAAGAAGAGTGTGGCTTGACCAGATGGCGCACAGCCTCCAACACCTCCTCCGACTTCTTTGAGTTGTCAAGCATGGCCTTGAAGTTGGCTCTGAACAGCGCGTCTGTCGTGATGGGGCCTTCCAACAAGTCCTGCAGCTTTTCTGGCAGAGAGGGGAAGTGACGGAGCCAGGTGGATCGCTGAACCATCGTCATCCAGGCAGCGATGCGAGACAGGCAAACAGCAGAAGAGGCGCACAGGTTCAGGATGACATCAGACGCCTTGCAGAGGGAGCTCTTCATCTCCTCAGGCAGGTCTGCTCCTTCCCACCTCTTTGAAATGCTGTACGCTAGCAGCGCAACATTATTGTTTGCTGCGGCCGCCTGGAACGCACACTGGTGAGCTCGGTTGGAGAGCGACGTCACCGTCTGGTCATGCTTCCCCGGAGGCACAGGACGCTGGTCCAAACTAGACATATTTGCTCCGAGAACCTCCGCCAGACTTGGCTCCAGGGGGGCACCAAGGAAAAGCTCCGCTCAGTAAACCCGTCCACTCTGGTGATGGGCGCGAATGTGGAAACCGGCACTCTCAGTCTACCAGGTCCGGCTGTAGCCTCATTCCAGTAGGACATCACTGCTGGGAAACGAGGTCAGATGGGATCAGGACGGCGAGCCGGGGTGGAGCCAAATCTTCCCACTAGATCATCCGATCTGGGCGGGGGGAGGAGAGGGACGGAAAGTCCCTTCGTGTCAGCCACCTCCTGAATTATGCCGGGTAGCTCCAAGAGAAGGGCATCGACGGCTGGGAGCTGTGTGGTCGCTGATGGGTAAAGGCCCGGGGGGGGGGGGGGGGGGGGGTGAGCATTCGCTCGGCCCCCCTCGTCCGGACACCATGCTCTCCAGGAGGGAATGAGCAGCGGGGCTGCTGCTGACATCGCCTGTCCCAGAGGAACCATCCAATTCACTCCGAGAGCTGGTGTTGAAAAAATCAACGGCGTCATCCAGCAAACAGTCTCCTCGCCACGGAGAGGCACTCCTTGACGTTAGCCTTGAACAAGGCTGCTCGCCTCTGCCTCTCCTCCGAGGGGAGGAAGTCACAGAGGTGGCAGGAGGAGGCGAGGTCGGCATGGCCGGGACCCAGGCATCCTTCGCAGATGTCGTGCCGGTCGAAACTCAGCATGTAGCTGGTCTTGCAGGACGGGCACAGGCAGATGACGTTGGTGCTAGACATTGTTGTTGAAGCTCAGTGCTATATGCTTGCTGAAGAAAAATGGGAGCCGATTACCTGCTCTTAACATAATTTATACGGACCGGGTGGGGCCCACACAATAGGTGGGCGTGGACTAATTTTTTCAGTGCGATGCTTTGCATGACAGGATAAACCCACCAGCGACAGCCTTAAAGGGCGAAGCCTATACGAAATAGAACTATGTAGTGGACTAGGCCTACGTCGAAACCCAGTCTAAGGTCAAAACTCTTGACCTTAAGAACCTTGTGGGACAGGAACTGTCATTTCATGTATTTGAATACATAAATACAGGTTCACGCATCCTGAGACTTTCTTTCTTGAAGATTCAAGTGAAAAGAACACTCTCTTTTTATTATCATTACTATCTTACAAATGTTGATAATCAAAGTGTCTTAGTTCAAACCATGTTAGATGTTGCAGTGAACTAATCAATTTTATTAACTGAGTAATGATTTTTATTCTCATGTTAAAAGCTGTTGCAGAGTAATTATGCATTTTTCTGATTTCTGCTTTTGAATGAGCAAGTGTGTGCGTTTACAAGGTTACAGTCAAACGAAAAACAAGTTGTTATGTTAAAACTGTCATGTTTTAGAATCCTCTCAGACGTAAATAGAGATGTTTTGCACCTGTTTCTTAAACACGCCACAACAAACCCTCTCGGTCTGTGAGAACATTTCTGAGCTGTCCCATAACAATTCTCGCTGTCTCTAACCTATTACGTCACAAAAACACACCCCTTCTGGTCGTTTCTGACCAATGAAAAATCCCAAAAAGTGAACCGGGAAAGAGTCTTTAAAATGTCAGTACTTCCTGGTCTACACAGACTCTCAGGTACTCAGAGTGACTTACGACTCACGGAGTTACAGAGTTCACGGAGTTGGAGAGTTGTCAGACTTCTAGAGTTCTGGAGTTCTGATGGAGTGCTGTTGGAGTTCCTGACATGACAACAAAGCTCTTCCGAGTTCCATGGGATTATAACTTTTTCCACTGAGGTGAATGTGTGTCGAACAGAGCCTCGCCACTACTTCTGACGGGCGACAGCCATTCTAAGGAGACGCTGGACAGGTAGCGTTAACGGAACACCATATCTGCTGATTATCATCAGAAAGGTAATGGGTCAAGTTTCCTACCAAGCGTACCGAGGCGAGCTGGGCTTCTGATGGAGAGTGTCGGTTCTGGCGAACATTCCTCCCCTCCCATTCAATCTTAACTCCCTCTAAACTTCTTCCCATCTTTAAACTTTTCTATCAAGTAGAAATTCTTCCAGATATTTAGAAATGTCTGTGTAAAATGCTCACCCACATTCATGTGGGCAAAAGATCATAGTTGTACAGTTTATAAATGTCTGTGGTGCAGCAACGGAAAAATCATGGCCGTATGATTTTTCCTGATTGATTGCTTATATTGTTATTTTCATAATTTGCCAAATTAATGTAAATGTTTGATGTTAAATTTGATTCTGTAAATAAATGACCGCATTCATTTTGATGGGTCAAATTTAAATGACGTCTCACTTTGCATTTCCTTAAATTCAGTGCACGTTTTATTCAGTCCAGAAAAATGAGGAACCCGCGTTAAATGATGAATATATCCCAGCATCTGTTCATCTACAACTAATAGTCTAAAAAATCTACTCTAAATATAGGCTATTATACAGATGAACAAAAATATTTTTAGAGCAAAATGATTTGGAAAAATATAGAATAAGGCAATTTAATTCAGATATAAAAAAATAAAAAAAAGTCATGCAAAATTAAGCTGAGTCATGCTGCCGGCTGATGACGGAGCAATATAATGTTCACCCACACTACACCACAGAATAAAACTGGTGTGTGCATGAAAAATAAATTGAAAAGGCCTACATTCTACAACAATGCTTACACTAATACTTTAATTAACAAAATATCTACAACAGACAATGGGTAAAAATGATGGATGGATGGATGGACGGACGGATGGATGGAAGACGAAAATACAAAAGTAAACATAAGAACTCAGTCATCGTAAAAAGAGTATTATGGTAATAAAAATAAAAATAAACATGTTTCATCAAGCACTTTAACATTCAAATTCATTCATTAAGTCACATTAAAAGAATCCACTTCAATGTGTTTGACTCGTGAATGCAGAGTAATCTATGCAGTTCTGAAATTATTTAATCAGGACAGCTCTAGTAGGAGGGCTCCAACGATGAGCTAATTACAACTTCTCCTGTAACTACCCCGAAATTTGCTCTAATTTCACTTGTTTAGTTAGGATTCAAAGTGAAAGATAAATTATATTAACAAGATAGAAAAAAAAAATAAATGGGGCATGAGATTACAGACTGAAGTGGTTTAAAAATGTTTGCCACCACCTCTGATGTATCAGATCAATTCAACTTTATTTATAGAACACATTTAAAACAACCAAAGTTGACAAAAGCACTCCAAATAAAACCTTAAATTAATAAAACAAGGTGCTCTGGGAGTGCACACCTACACTGAGACTCATGCAGTATCTTGTGCACACAGACAAGAAACCTTTAAAAAATTCCTGGATCCGAACCGTGATCCAGACCACCACCATCATTTAAACAATTGTTTTTGTGTGACAACCTCAACATTCCCTGAAAATAAAAATGAAAATCTGTTCATACCTTTTTACTATTCTTTAATAAATTCTAATAGAGGATTGATACTGTCTCTTTTCTTGATAGCAGCTAAAAATCTGGCTGCAGAGTCCTGAACCAGCTGCAGCTGTGACAATAGACACTGATTGATGCCGAAGTAGAGTTACAATAATCTAATTTGAAGGGGGTTGATGCTGTAATGACAATCTTCCTGTCATGGTTAGAAAGTCTTTACCACAGAGATTATCTGTTAATATAATATTATCAGCCTTTTGTTCCTTGTTGGGATGAATCAGTTTAACAGTGTAAAAAACAATGGTGTTTGTGTAAAAAGTACCTTTTCTGAGAATGAAAAGTTTATCTGAACTGAAAAAATATATGGATTCAAAAAAACAACCTGGTAAGTATAAATTGATAATCTTAGGTAATGTCAAAACATGTATTTTCATATAAAGGAGCATTTTATTGTCATTTTACAAAAGCTCTTATTGACGTTGGGAGGGTCCGACCAACACATGAAGTCTTTTCTAGCTTGTAGAAAAGTTTTTCTCTCTTTAGACTCTTTAGTGGATAACCCATGTGAAAATATGTTCTTGTGCTCCCTGAACACTTTAGGACAATTTAAGCCTAAGGAAGTCTGGTATTTTGACCTCACCTTTGGAGCACATAATGTTTCAAAACCTAGACCTTACCAACAGAACTAAAGCTAAATCATTATACTTCTTCCACAGGCCACAAGTTAGTCCCATGTGCCTGAATGGTGCATCCTAGATGTTTTTTTTTTGTTGTTTTTTAATACCATTTTATTTTACTTGTTCTTCTAAATGTGTGTGCTTTCTTTTATGATTGTCTACTGTTGTTGTTATCCACTGTTATCATTGCTCTTTGTTAAAATCAGGTCTCTCTTGTAAATGAGTCCCCAAGACTCAATGGGATTAACCTGTATAAATAAAGGTTGAATGAAAAATCCTGTTACTCTATCCACCACTCGTTTTTATCTCAATATGTCCATAAACCTGGATCAAGGTAAATATGAACTCAGACAATGTTAAGGTCGGCCAAGATGGGGTAGAGGTAGGGCAGCCAGCTGGGGACCCAAAAGTCCCAGGTTCAATCCCCAGCACATGTTGTGGTGTCTATGAGCAAGACACCTAATCCCTAATTGTTCCCCGGGCAGCTTACATAGCTGCCCACTGCTACACCTGGGTGTATCTCAGACGCAATGGGTTAAATGCAGAGAGCCAATTTTGCCATTGTATGGGAACATACAATGATGACAACACAGCACATATATTAACTTTTCCGCTGATGTTGCTCAACACATCAAGACTTTTTCTCTTTGTCAAGAACCTTTGCCTAAACAAAATGACCCCCCCCCCCCGCCCAAAATGAAAAAATAAATAAATAAAAAAAATTCACATAATTAAAAAATATAAAATAATAATTTATGGTAAAACTGAATTCATAAATACACTGTCAGCTCACTAGCACTGATAGCCCACAGCCCACTGACAGCCAGCTCTTCTGTCAAACCTTAGAGCAAGGCTATTCAACTGGTGGCCTGGGGGCCAAATCAGGCCAATGGGTGTGCTCAGTTCAGCCCACCGATGGGTTCATATTTAAATAAAACAAAATTTTAAACTGTAAAACAAACTTGAATAACTGCTGGATGTTTAGCCTCAATATATAATATAAATTATAACCATTCCCTATCCCAAAAAGTAGCTATGTTTACATGCGCAGAATTCTTTGACCGGATTCAAATGTGTTCTGTTTGAATAATTCAATTGTATTGTTTACATGGGCACAATCTGTTCATGATGAGCGTTTACATGCAGCGGGCTTTGTTCTGAACAGCAGTACTGACATGCGCAGCGTGGTAAACTCTCCTTAAAAAAATCCACCGAAGAAGAAGTTCTACTTCCGGGGTGAATGTAAACAAACCTGAGCACCCAAAATGGACCCGCGACAGGTTTTAATGACAGTGGAGACGTTACTGCACTCCCTGACTGAACTACAGGTAAAAGAGATCATTTTGAGCTCTTTCAAAGTTTCTAGTAGAAATGTTGTGTCACTCACCGACCAGTTTTGCTCCCCTGACATGCTAATATTATTAGCATTAGCCAGGCGGAAATAGCAAAGTCGCACATGCGCAGTCAGGTCAGTTTTTCACGATCAGATAAAAATGAACAGATCAAGCATTTACATGCGCACCGATCGGGTTACGGATCAGCGTAAACCACCCGTTTCGTTCTGATCACAAATTATATCGGATCGCGCCGAATACACAAAAAATAACCCGAACGGAGTGTTTACATGACACACTTTTATTCCGACCGGCCATTTGATCCAGTTACTTATGTCCATGTAAACATACTCAGTGTTTCCCCTAGTTAGCTTGCCATGGCGGTGTGCTCATCTCATCCATGATTTTTGCTGATGGGTGGACGGAGACATGTCTGAGCGAAGCTTGTACTAACAGTTTTTGAGCGGGGGCGAGGGGCGTTCAACATGAGGGAAGAGGCAATGTGAGTGCTGCCTTGGGCTTCTTAGCTAGAGAGCCTGTATTTTGCACTGATACCTTAGTGATATGTCAGTGCTTCTTGTGGTGGCCATCCACAAACTCAGTGGAGGACACCCTGGGTTAGGGAGGCTGTCAAGCTGAAGAAGTAGTCCTATCAGGCCTTGTTGGCTAGTGGGACTCCAGAGGCAGCTGAGGAGTACCGGAGGGCCAAGCGGTCTGCAGCCTTGGCTGTTTCTGAGGCAAAAGCTCGGATGAGGGAGGAGTTAGGTGAGACCTTGGATAATGACTCTCGGTCGGCTCCGAGGAGATTCTAGCAAACCATCAGACGGCTGAGGAGGGGAAAGCAGCACTTTACTAACACTATATTTAGTGAAGATGGGCTGCTGTTGATCTCAACCAATGATGTCGTCGGGAGGTGGAAGGAATACTTCTCGGACCTTCTCAATCCCACCAGCACATCTTCTGTGGAGGAAGCTGAGGCAGGGGACTTTGGGGATGATCCATCCATAACTGTGGCTGAAGTCGCCGAGGTAGTTAAAAAGCTCTGAGGTGGCAGAGCTCCGGAAATAGAGGAAATTCACCCTGATTTCCTTAAGGCTCTGGATGTTGTGGGCTGTCTTGGTTGATACACCTTTGCAACGTCGCATGGACATCGGGGACAGTGCCTCTGGATTGGCAGATTGGGGTGGTGGTTCTCCTCTTCAAAAAGGGGGGCTGGAGGTTGTGCTCCAATTATAGGGGCATGCCCCTCCTCAGCCACCCTGGTAAGGTCTATTCAGTGGTACTGGAGAAGTGAGTCTGATCGTTGGTCGAATCTCAGATCCAGGAGGAACAATGAGGGTTCTGTCCTGGCTGTGGAACACTGGATCAGCTCTTTACCCTCACTAGGGTCCTCGAGGGGTCATGGGAGTTTGCCCATCCAGTCTACATGTGTTTTGTGGATTTGGAGAAGGCATTCAACCGTGTTCCTCAGGGTACACTGAGGGGGGTGCTCCGTGAGTATGGGATTGGAGGCCCGTTGTTACGGGCTGTTCAGTCCTTATACAAGTGATGCAAGAGCTTGGTTCGCATTGCCAGCAGTAAGTCGGACCCCTTCAAGGTGGGAGTTGGAATCCGCCAGGGCTGCCCGTTTTCACAGATTCTGTTCATAACTTTTATGGACAGAATTTCTCGGTGCAGCCAGTGGGCGGAGAGTTTTCGGTTCGGTGGCCTCAGGATTCAATCTCTGCTCTTTGCAGATGAGGTGGTCCTGTTGGCATCATCGTACCGTGATCTTCAGCTCTCACTGGAGCGGTTCGCAGACGAGTGTGAAGCAGCTGGGATGAGAATCAGCACCTACAAATCTGAGGACATGGTCCTCAACCGGAAAAGAGTGGATTGCTATCTCCAGATTGAGGGTGAGGTTCTGTCTCAAGTGGAGGACTTCAAGTATCTCAGGGTTTTGTTCACAAGTGAGGGAAGAATAAAGCATGAGATTGACATACGTATTGGTGCAGAGTCTGCAGTATTGCGGACTCTGTACCGGTTTGTTGTGGTGAAGAGAGAGCAGAGCTGTAAGGCAAAACTCTCTGCTTACCGGTCGGTCTACGTTCCTACCTTCACCTATGGTCACGAGCTCTGAGTAGTGACCGAAATAATGAGATCGCCAATACAGGCAGTTGAAATGAGTTTCCTCCGCTGGGTAGCTGGACTCTCCCTTAGAGACAGGGTGAGAAGTTTGGTTATTCGGGAGAGACTCGGAGTAGAACCGCTGCTCCTCCACAATGAGAGGAGCCAGTTGAGGTGGTTCGGGCATCTGCTAAGGATGCCCCCGGATGCCTTCCTAGGGAGGTGCTTCGGGCATGCCCGACTGGGAGGAGACCCCGGGGAAGACTCAGGACAAGCTGGAGAGACTATGTCTCTCGGTTGGCCTGGTAACACCTTGGAATCCTCCCAGAAGAGCTAGAAGAGGTGGCTGTGGAAAGAGATGTCTGGGCTTCCCTGCTCAAGGTGCTGCCCCCACGACTCAACTTCAGAACAAGCGGAAGATGATGGATGGATGGATGTTCAATTCAAACAGAATACACATCGCAGTTTTTAATAATTTTTGTTTTGCATATTTAACTATACAGTAATTCAAACCTGATTCTAAATAAATTCTATTAAAACCCAACCAGCTGACAATTTTAGGAACGCAATGTGAACATTTTAGAGTTGGATGTATTTTTTAATCTTTTATAGGTCTGGCCATGTGCTGTGTGGTGCTGAATGTTCTTTTGACTAGTTTTTTTTTTTTTAAAGATTAAGTTTCTTAACAATAAATCTTCTAAAAAGAGATTGTACTCTTGAATAATAGGCAAAGTAGAGTAGAGAAGAGATGTTGCTTCACTGAGAGCAACAGTAAAGAGAGAAAAAAAAAGGAAAAGCTCCTCAAGAAAAAGAGCAGAAAAAATAAGTGCTTGTAATGCTGCCCATGTGGGGCACATGCACTTTTCAATCAAAAAGAAAAAAAGCTGAAGGAGTAAAGATACGCGAGGAAGCACTTCCAAGGCTTTAAAAGTGAGTGTAGAAGTTGATTTTTTTTTTTTTTTTTTTACAAAAACCTCATCGAGGGGGGAACGAGGTAAAAGTCAAGTGAGGTACAAGAAAAGCCCGAACTACTTATACTTAGGAACAACGACCTTCAGGTAACTTTCTCACCTTCCTCGCTCCTGTTTGGACATGAAAGTTTGTTTCAGAGTTCAACCATATACAGTCATGTACTGTCTCTGTCCCTTTCTCTAAAAGCTCACATTTACTAGAGACATAGTGAACACACAGAAATAAGATTAAAAAAAAAGAAAGCCAAAGGAAAGTGACCAACAAGGGAAAAAGAAAAATGTGAGTAGTGAAAAAAAAATTATGACAACAATAGATCGAGAAGACAGACCAGGAGGGGGTGTACTGTGAAAGCAAGTGAAGAAAAAATAAATGAAAACCATAAAGTGGGTGGGTAAAAAGAAAAGTGGAAACTCTCGTCTCTTCCCTCCTACCCAGCTCATAACCTTTACGCCATCACTCTATCCCCAGTCTCATTTAACCCCCACATCACTTCAGATTTATCTAATCTATCACTGACAACATGTTGCACCGTAACTAAAGTTCAAAACATCCCTGTGTTATTTTGTAGATTTTTGAAAACATCTTGGAGGGATGAAACAGACCGCAGCTTTTTTGGTTAATGTTGTCTTCAGCTATGTTTATAACACATTTTGCTGTATCTAGGCCTCCCAAAGCTGCTGAAACCTGAGCCAGCCCAGAAACTGGCTTGGTTTACATAAAGAATAAAGAGGAGCTTGACATAAAGAGTAATTGGAGGGATACTATTTTTAATATGACTAAATAAATCACTTAGCAGAAAAAAAAAATCACTATCACGCATCTTCGGTTTTTTATCACAGTGGTGTCAGAGTCAAATCCACGAACTGAGTACACACTGTTCACTCAGAAGATATTCACAAATCACAGAACTTGTCAAAGAAAATTGGTTGCAAGCTCCAAGAGGGAGCTCCCTTTTTAGAAAACTGACGTCTCTTTGGCAAGTGGTGGTTAGAAAAATATGATCGCTCACATTTTTCACTGTGAAGATTTCCACCTTTGTGTACTTATGTAAATAATCAAGTTCGAACTCAGTTCAATTTGGTGAGAGATTTTTTATGGAAAACAACAGAATATAGTATAAACAATGACACATCATCCAAAAGAGAGCCATACTATTTATATATTAAATTTAAAGCCCCCAAAAAAAGTCTATTGGACTAGAATTGTGCCGCTCAGGGTGGCTGCATGTTGGGAGTAGCTCTGTCACTTTCATTCTGAGATTTTGCTTTTGGAAACTTTAATTCCTCTTTTTCTAGATGTAAGTCACCTTTTTTTGGATGATTATTTCCTCTGGTATCAGATGCTGTGCAGCTGGAAGGATTTTTACTGAAACTTTTAACTTTTGGACATTTGTTATGATACGTAACCATAAAAACAAGGTGGTTTTTACAACCAGAAGCAGCTGATTAACATTTCAAAAGTTCTAATAATATATCAACTGCAGCCCCAAATCTCAAATGAGTTGAAAAGGAGGCACCGTGGATGCATTTCCGTCTCCCTGCCGGCTGTGCTGGAGTTCCTGACCACTGAGATCCTGAAACTGACAGAAAACATGGCTCGTGACAGCAGGAGGACGGGATCATCTCCCAACACCTGCAGCCAGCTGTCCGCAGCAACAAGGAGATTGGCGGGCTGATGGGAGGAGTGGCCATCACACTGGGAGGAGTTCTTCCTGGCATCAGGATGGTCCTGCAGCCTGAGGGAACCAGAGGCCAGCTGACTCTGGGTGGATGGATTGGACGGCATCTGCGGCCAGTTTCTTCGGATCCACTATGGGACAAACCTTTACAAGAGATCCTTCCTGCCTACAGCCATCAGTATCTATAACATCTATTAATGAAATGAGGATAACGAGTTACAACAACATTTAATTTCCCTTTGGGATTAAAAAAGTATTTTTGAATTGAATTGAAGTGTGCCCAGATACAGACACATTTGGCTCAGATTAAGAAATTACGCCAAAAAACTATGAATGTTACCATTTTAATTATTAGATGGATCCAGATTATTTCATGTTTTCTCAATAATTGTATTTAATATATAATAAACACAAGAAGGAACATTATAGTGATTTATTAAATAAAAGTAATGGTGATGTGAAAGCAACATGGCAAGTAATAAATAGTGTTCTGAAAAGTCACAAAGAAAAAACAGGTACAAACCGGATTCCAAAAAAGTTGGGACACTAAACAAATTGTGAATAAAAACTGAATGCAATGATGTGGAGGTGCCAACATCTAATATTTTATTCAGAATAGAACACAAATCAAAGATCAAAAGTTTAAACTGAGAGAATGTATCATTTTAAGGGAAAAATCAGTTTCCAAATTTCATGGCGTCAACAAATCCCCAAAAAGTTGGGACAAGTCCATTTTTACCACTGTGTGCCACCCCCCCCCCCCTCCACACACACACACACCCCTCTCTTACAACACTCAACAAACGTCTGGGGACAGAGGAGACCAGTTTCTCAAGTTTAGAAATAGGAATGCTCTCCCATTCATATCTAATACAGGCCTCTAACTGTTCAATAGTCTTGGGCCTTCTTTGTTGCACCTTCCTCTTTATGATGCGCCAAATGTTCTCAATAGGTGAAAGATCTGGACTGCAGGCTGGCCATTTCAGTACCCGGATCCTTCTCCTACGTAGTCATGATGTTGCGATTGCTGCAGAATGTGGTCTGGCATTATCGTGCTGAAAAATACAGGGTCTTCCCTGAAAAAGATGACGTCTAGATGGGAGCATATGTTGTTCTAGAACCTGAACATAGTTCTCTGCATTAATGGTGCCTTTCCAGACATGCAAGCTGTCCATGCCACAAGCGCTCATGCAACCCCATACCATCAGTGATGCAGGCTTCTGAACGGAGCGTTGATAACAACTTGGGCTATCCTTATCCTCTCTGGTCCGGATGACATGGCGTCCCAGTGTTCCATAAAGAACTTCAAATCGTGACTCATCTGACCACAGAACAGTCTTCCATTTTGCCACACTCCATTTTAAATGACCCCTGGCCCAGTGCAAACGTCTGAGCTTGTGGAGCTTGCTTAGAAATGGCTTCCTCTTTGCACTGTAGAGTTTCAGCTGGCAACGGCGGATGGCACGGTGGATTGTGTTCACTGACAATGCTTTCTGGAAGTATTCCTGAGCCCATTCTGTTATTTCCTTGACAGTGGCATTCCTGTTTGAGGTGCAGTGACGTTTAAGGGCCCGGAGATCACGAGCATCCAGTAGAGTTTTACGGCCTTGACCCTTACGCACAGCGATTGTTCCAGATTCTCTGAATCTTTTGATGATGTTATGCACGGTTGATAATAATAACTTAAAGGTCTTTGCTATTTTACGCTGGGTAACACCATTCTGTTATTGCTGCACAATCTTTCTGCGCAACAATGGTGGAATTGGTGATCTTCTTACCATCTTGGTGTCTGAAAGACACTGACACTCTGAGAAGCTCTTTTTATACCCAATCATGTTTCAATTGACCTAATTAGTGTTAATTGGGCTTCCAGCTGTTCGTTATATGCTCAATTTCCTTATGCCAGCCACTCATTGCTACTTGTCCCAACTTTTTTGGGATTTGTTGACACTGTGAAATTTTGAATCAACATATTTTTCCTTTAAAATGTTACATTTACTCAGATTAAACTTTTGATCTGTCTTCTATGTTATATTACGAATAAAATATTGACATTTGCCATCTCCACATCATTGCATTCAGTTTTTATTCCCAATTTGTTTAGTGTCCCAACTTTTTTGGAATCCGTTTTGTATTTCACAATATTTTTTGAAGGAGGACAATGAGATCCATGATGAAAATGAAATTGTAAATGGATTTAATCATTATTTTGTGAACGTTGGATCAAGACTTGCAGCTAAAATACCAAAAGTAGACAATAATGTGAACCATTCAGTTATAAGTTGTGACAACAGTATTTTTCTTAATGGAACTGGCAAAGAAGAAATAATGAATGAAGTAAAAAATCTTACAGATAAGAGATCAAAAGACTGGGTGGACATGGATATGATGTTTGTAAAGGACATAATGAGTCATGTTAGAGCCGTTTACATATATATATATATGTAATTTATCATTTTCAAAAGGAATATTTCCAGACAATATGAAAGTAGCTAAGGTAGTTCCTCTCTTTAAAAATGGTGATAAATGTGTGTTCAATAATTATAGACCAAAATCCTTATTACCACAGTTCTCAAAAATTCTAGAAAAACTATTTGTGACCAGATTATATAAATTTTTTACTAAATAAAACATTCTAAGTAGCAGTCAGTATGGGTATGGAGCAAAAAACTCTACATCAATGGCTCTCATGGAAATAATAGAACAAATAACTACTGCTGTCGATCAAAAACAGTATTGTGTTAGTATTTTTGTTGATTTAAAAAAAAGCATTTGATACTATTGACCACACTATTCTCCTTGAAAAATTAAATAAATATGGTATAAGAGGACCAGCATTACACTGGGTATCTAGCTATTTGAAAGATAGGAAACAGTTTGTACAAATAAATGGTGTAAGATCTGACCTCTGCAATATCACGTGTGGAGTTCCTCAAGGCTCTGTACTTGGATCAAAGTTATTTATTTTATATGTAAATGACAGTAAATGTATCAGGACTCCTCAAATGTGTCCTTTTTGCAGATGGCACCACATTTTTTGTCTGGGTAAAGATGTAAAACGGATGTTGGAATTGATGAAGACAGAATTTGACAAAATACAAACTTGGTTTAAACTTAATAAATTATCATTAAATTTAGATAAAACTAAATACATGATATTAAGTAACAAAAAGAGAACTGTTGATGATCCATTTAAAATTGAGGGTGTTGAGATTTGTAGAGTTAATGAGATGAAATTTTTGGGTGTAATCATTGATGAACAGCTAACATGGAAAAATCACAAATTCTGTAAGAATAAAAATAGCTAAATCTATTGCAGTACTATACAAAGTCAGGGAATTATTAAATGATAAAGCTCTGTACATGTTGAATAACACAATCATTGTTCCACATTTAATCTATTGCATTGAAGTTTGGAGGAAAGCGTAATAAACATTTACAAAACCAATTTTTATTTTACAGAAAAGAGCTGTTAGAATTATCACCAGAAAGCATTACTGTCACCCATCAAGCACATTATTTTATCAACTGAAGTTATTGAAGTTCCATGATTTGGTAGATTATAGTATTTTATCAGTTATGTATAGGGCTCAAAATAACACATTACCATTAAATATCCAAAGAAATGTTGTTAAAAGACAAAGTTGTTATAATCTTAAGGGGATAGAGATATTTGTCAAACCAAAATTCAGAACTAGTCTGAAGGGAAGGTCTACCTCAATCCAAGGAGTTGGATTGTGGAATGGTCTAGAGAGTGATGTGAAAAATGCCAAGTCAATGTGTACATTTCAGAAAAAGATCAAAGCTGAATTGTCAAAAAATATATATGAAGTAGCTTAGTGTGTGTTTTGTATTAGAATTAGAAAAATTAGAGTTATTCATTTTGTTCTGTTACTTGTAGATTATTATGATTGAACTAATTGTTTGAAAAAAGGGGCAGACATAATGAGATTTTTTCTTCTTTCCGCTGCCTTTCATTTTAAATCTCTTGTATTTTTTTTATATTGTTATTGAATTGTTTTGTATTTTTTTAAATGAATGAACTTTATACCATACCAATATATATCCATTACTGAATTTCAAGCTGGCAGCAAAATCCAAAAAGATGGGACAGAAATGCAGTAATACTGCCGTTCTTTCTCACACTTGAACACATTTTGGCATCAAGGCCACCAAGTGATGTAGTGGTTTAGGTGTTAGTTTGGCCTCTTCTTTGTCTAACGTGTCCAGAGGGTTGTTGTTTTCACACTTTTTGTTTTACAAGTTTTCACAGATTGTCCACTGGAAACAGGTCAGGACTGCAGGCAGCCCAGCCCATTAACCGTACCCCATTCTTTTCCAGCCAAGATTTTGTAACATGTTCAGAATATAGTTTTGCATTGTTTTACTGATAAAACCACAAATCCTAAAACCCAACTGGATTAGATTGCATGCAGTTGGAATTGTACTTGTTGCTTTTTGTTTTTTTCTAAAATTGTGCTCCGATATTCAATTTGTTGTCAAATGGTGTTAAAAAGTAAACTAAACTAATCTGAAATGAGGACATCACAATATGAAATAAAATAATTATTTAACAGAAGCATATGATTATGGATTAAAAAAATGACTTTTTAATATTATATGTAAAGGTAAACAAGTTCTGATAAAATACTCATGACAGTTACTGCTTTGCTCCAGATTGTGTGGAGTAGACTCACAATATAGCACCACCATCCTCTGTCTTTAGGGAAGACTTGGGGTAAAGCATTGTTTTTTTAAATCTCGGTTTTGTAGGGCTTTCAGTATTTTCTCCAGGTTCCTGAGTTCCAGGGTGGTGCAAGTGAGTAGCTACAGCTGGAGGTCATTCCCCTGATTGGCTTCAGGAGTACACAAGGCTTGAGATGAGTTCCATCCTACCAACTGGTACTTGTGCCTCCAGCCTTTTAGTGTACTCAGTGCTAAAGGTAATGTAATTGCCAATGTACAAACAGCTACTTTTGTCTCACACTTTGTACCCCACAGTTTATATCTAGGAGCATCTTATTTATGTTTTTTTTTTCCTAATTTTCAAAATGTATAATTGTATATTTTATTTTGAAGGACTTCCTGCTGTCTCTCGGTAACTTCCTGCCACTGACTAACATTTTCCTTTGACAGAGCTGGACGCTCGTGGCTCCCAGCATGCCGCCCCTCATGAGGGCAGGCGTTTGTGACACAGAGAAAATGCCCTCAGGTAATCAGATGTACAAGGCCTTTTGCTCGTGGTTTCAAATACCCAACCATAACTCCACCCACTCTGTCATCATGTGACCAGAAGTCTAACCTGAATGACCAACGAGGTACTCTTGAGGACCATCCCCTAAGAGAGACGTGAATTAACTTCTTTAGATCGTTCCCGTGTTGTTTATCGTATTTTGTGCTTCATGCACAGACCTGTTCATTTGTTCAGTGATAATGGAAAAAGCACGGAGAATTTCTTATGACGCAGCTTTCATGTTAAAAGTGACTGATCAGTCGATCAGTTGTCGAGGAGGACAGAGGAGGGCGGAGCTGCAGCCCGTAAGCTGCATCAATGTGTGTTGATGGACGGGCATTGGAGATGCAGAGCAGTTTAGTCTGGTACATGTTTTAATAAAAAAATTAAAATTCTTTCTGTGTCGGTAAATATGTGTTTAAATACCAGGATCTCATTTTAAAGTCAAATCCGAACATGAAGCTGAGAAGCAGAAGGAGTCTCCCCTTCCATCCCCCTCCCCTTTTTGTCAGTGGAAAAGTCGTCAGATTTATTTTTAAAGAAGTCCGTCAAGACATATTTAAATGTCAGTCAAGACATATTTAAATAAAAGTTTTTTAAAAATCTTTCTGCGTACAGTAAATATGTGTTTAAATACCAGTATCTCATTTAAGCTTAAACAGGGGCATTAAACAGAACTCAGGAGACGTTGGGGATTGGGGGGCTCTTCCCCATTCTCCTCCTTCTCCTCACATGAGCTCTTTGCTGAGTGGAAATCACATCAAATTTATTTAGAAAGCACATTTAAAAACAGAAGTGTTAATAAAATTGTTTACCAATAAAAATCAATGGTGCTAATTTAATGAATATTTACTGCATTCTGCATCATTGTAACCATGAGTCAGAGAGCCAAGCTTCGTGGCGATCTTGCAGTCTGAGCATGTGTTGAAAGCAAGCTGTATTCTGTGAACTCCATCTGCTGACTGGTTCTTGTAGCACAACAAGAAATCTGCACACAGACGGAAAAGACTTGGGGCACAAATCCTGACCATGAACGGTGGATGTACGCAGCTACATAACCAGAGTGTCTTATTTATGTACAAAATTAGGATTTATCTTATATTTAATAAGTGCGGCTTAGAGACAGGTGCATCTTAAAACCCGGCCATTATGGTAGTTACCTTGTGTTCTTTCCTTGTGTTTCCAAACTTGTTGACCTGAGTCTGATCTTCCTGGACCACTTACCTGATGACCTAAGGCCTTTTATGTTGAACTCACCTTTGAAGCTCCTACCTCAGCTGCACCTGTGCCGTCCAACCACTCACCTTCTTCTCTAATGGATCTTCACTTCCCCTTCTACTTGGACCTACCTGTTTGGAAACCCTCTGCATCCTTCTCCTGCTGCAACGAACCAAACAAACCATAAGGAACCAGGAACCAACATTAATATCTACAGCCAACAATCTTTGTCAAGAAACTAACCCACCTCCTCCACTCACAGGCTTCCTGATCCTTGCCTGTACATATATATTTCTACACTGTAAATATCCATCCATCCATTATCTTTACCTGCTTGTTCCATTTTTGGGTCACGGGGGTCACCGGTGCCCATGTCCAGCAATCACTGTGCGAGGGGCGGGGTACACCCTGGACAGGTCGCAAGTCCATCACAGGGCCACATAGAGACAAACGAGACAAACAACCATTCACTCTCTCACTCACACCTAGGGACAATTTAGAGTTACCAATCAGCCTAACGTGCATGTTTTTGGTCTGTGGGAGGAAACCGGAGTACCCGGAGAAAACCCACGCATGCACGGAGAGAACATGCAAACTCCTCACTGAGAGGCAGCAGCTCTACCAGTTGCACCACCGTGCTGCCCACACACTGTAAATAATCTCTTTAATTATATTTGAGTCTGATTCTGTTGTTCTCTCAGTCCGTTCTCTCTGGGTTCTCGTTCTCGCGACAGGTTTTAGCTTGAGATGAGATAAAAAGGGCCGTCTAAATGTCCACTTTACAGTCTATTAGATCTTGAGAATGATGTGCTAAATATGATCTTGGACCAGAGGAACCTAAAGCATTAAAGGTTTCAGTTTGTAGTTATAATGGTGAGACATGAATTTCTGGTATTCCCAATAGAAAGACTTCATAAAAACTGAATATTCAAGCAGGGATTTAACAGATAAGAGTAAATCTTTAAATACGGGGAAACTAGCAGCTTGATGATTATCAGTCTCTACAGTTTTTCCCCAAATAGATCAAAGAGAAGGGCAGAAATATTTCATAAAGATGAGAAAATATATCTTAATGAGGACACAGGTCACATAAAGAACTGTGTGTTGGAGGGCAATGCTTGTGCATGTTGCAGCTTAAGTATAATGAGATTCTGCTGTAATAAAAAAAAGAAACTACATGCCCCCTGAGAGTTTTGTCACACCAGGCCTCAAGGAGACGTAGCACCAAGCTTTATATCAGTATGAAAAGACATCACAGCAAAGGAGAAAAATATACCATCTTTCAGCTAACTTGCTTTTCCTTTTTAACTTAACCTAAAACCTTTGTGTCTGGTGATTGTGATGATCGCTGATGTTTTTTTAGTGAATACTTTTAGTACAGTCTGTCAGCTGAGAGATCTCCAATTTTCATCTAAAAATATTTTAAACCTACAACAAAATTTCTGAACACAACAAGCAAAAAAAAGAGGCTGGACATTGTGATCTCTGGCATTGTTTCTGGAAAACCACTTAGATTAATCCCTTTTCCACCCAATTTATTCAAACTAAGGAAGTAGTTCTATTTAAGCAGAAAACAAATACTCTTAAAAAGGGCAACCAACAATTTCCTACAAATATTGATTTAGGTCATTCTTAAACAGAAAATGACAGAAAAATCACTGTTTCTTTAGTTTATGCTCGTCTTCCAACAGAAGAAGTTTCAATTAACTTTTTAAACCAATAGGGCCAAAACAAAGGCAGCATAATATTAAAGTGATTTTAAAATTAGAGCATCTTTGGTCCCTGCACTTCCAACAAAGCACATTACTGCTTTTAAAAAGCCAGTTAGAAGAAACACAAGTTAACTTTTAATCACAATTACGTGCAAAGATTTGAAAAGATCCTTAAGTTTAGTCAACTGTGATAGGTTGGTAATTATGGAACCACACGTGTTATGAAGGATGCTTCAAGTTGGGAGCTGAAAGTGATCTATCACTCAAAGTTTCTCCATCTATCACTATTGACTGCTCACCCCCTCTCAAATTCATTCTATAGAAATTTATATCCAAGTGAAATGGACTGGCTGAAAGGCAATTACTGTCAAGTGGATCCTATTGCGCCTCTTTGTCACTCTAATACCTGAAATTGGGTTTTTATTAGATGACTGTCTTACGGAATTAGAGCCTTCATTTATTTTGTGCAACATCACCAGACCCCTCTAAGCCTATCTCAGACAACTTTCCTCATCCCACAGCTGTGGGTCCATTCACCTGCTCAGGGATGACAAACAACCATGAGACTGAAAGAAAAGCTTTTTTTCTTGAGGCTACTGCAGCTCAGAAAGCTAAACGGGGATAAATCAAAATGACGTGTACAAAGTCAGAGTTGAGAATACGAAGAAAGTAGAATCCATATTAGAACAACTTAAATGAAAGTGCATGAATTCCCTCATCGCTCTGCCTGTCACAGTGGGAGGTGTGAGGAGTCGGCAGTAGGAGGTGAAAAGGTTGAAAACAGAAGGCTAAGTTAATGCATCCAGTGGGATAAACTGTCTCCTCCATAACGATCAGGAGTATGTGCAGACTGCAGAAAGACCCCAACATAACATCAATTCTTGTGACATCCCGTCAGCAACAGGATAAACACCAACGCCATGCCTCTTAATTACAATATATAATACCCGTCAAAAGGTAATCCCCTCTGGACAGTGGTGATCCTCATGGCCAAACAAGAGGCCCCAAAAAAACTGAGCAGTCCAAACAATGACGTGCTCTCAAGACATCTGAGCTGAAGGTAGTATCAATACATTTTTATTTTTTGCTTCTAACTCTAATGTTTTCAAAGTATTTTAAACTGTAAACCTATATTATAAATCTAAACAAAGAGAATGGCTCTAATTGCTACACAATCTAAATACGTACATCGGCTACAAACACAGCGTTTGTTCTGTTTGTTACATACTTGACAGAACGCAAGACATCTGTTCTTGTTCATAACGTTGTGAGACGTTCTTTATACTTGGCTGTTTTATATCTTAAAGATAAACTGTAGCAAGAACACCTGGTAAGCCCTCCCACTGCAGACACGTCATGCACAAGCAGAAACAACTACACAGTGAGCACGGTTGTCCAAGTGGATGTTTCATGGAGGAGTTGGAGGAGGATGATCAGATGTTTCTTGTTATTAACCCAAGAGAAATGCTAATATGCAAATTTGTCACAAAGAGATTGTCACCGTTTCCGATAGACGGTGCGGGAACGTGCTGCAATAGTTATAAAGATGGCTGCATTTTCTAATAGCTTTGATCAGACCCTCATCCAAGCAGTCAACGTAAAATGAGAACCGTGTAGCTCACCTGCTTTTCCACATAACCATGTCCTTAAAGGTATGACTAATCACATAATATATGGCACATACTCCTGCAGTAAAAGGTTCTGCCAGGAGCTTGTGCACAGTGCAGGTTCTTAGAGGCAGTGTGGAAACAAGAAGATGTAATTTTTGTCATGCAACTGCGACAATGAGAACAAAAATCTCAATGTGGTGCAGACTATAAATCAGCCTTAAGGGGTGCTCTGTGCTCCCTCAACACATAATAACGGGATCAGTTATACTTACTGTGGCACACCTGCCCTGAGAATCAAACCCTATTAGCCATGTCAGTAAATGACATAAGTATTTTTTCTTTCTCTACATGCATGAAATTAATCTTATTTAAATATGGGCAAACTGCACCAATTTGTTTGGTAGCACAGTTTGAAGGACACCTCATTTTGCTAGAGCTTTGAAAAGTAGATGGACAAATTCATAAATAGTACCTACAAAACCTGTGCAAATCTTTAGTGAATCTGGACTGGTGTGCATTATGAAGTTGCAAAACTAAATTTGCAACTTCAGAATTACACACAGGCTCCTCCCACTAGGCCTGTTACGATAACAAATTTTGCTGGGCGATTAATTGTCTCAGAAAATATTGCAATAAACAATAATATTGGTTGAAATTTGACAATAATTAGTCATTATTGTCAAATTTAAGAAGAAATATTTGTTAATTTGTTTTGTACCTTTTCCAACCACTGGATGGCAGTATAAGATTGTTTGAACCGAAGGATGGATAGTGAGGGAGAGAGCAGCATGTGAGAAAATGGGAGGGAAGCCCCATGACATGACATGGGCTATCTCTCGTTCCTGTTTTTCGTTCTCAAAATGACAGACGCTTGATGTGGTTTGAGCTCTTTAGCATAGCATTTTTCACACAAACCTTTTAATAAAAAAAATCAGTAAACAAGTTCTCAGCTTCTTTTTGTAGAGAAAAACAACTTTTTACACAAAGGCACGGGTTTCAACTGTGAATTTTCGAGCTTCGACAAGATGGGGTTTTTCCCTCAAGGTTGGTCTGTTAGTTTAGCTTCTCAGCTTAGCTGCAATCCAAAAACGTGATTTTGGATGGTTAAAATAGATTTTAAAGAGAAAAGAGAAAGGGAGGGGTCAGTGAAGAGCACCGGAGTAGAGTCTTTTGTCATCCAGTGTCTTCGGTAGAAAGAGAGAGACACGAAGAAACGATAAAGCTGATACATGAAAATGAGGTCGATAATTTTCATTTATCATGCGATTAGTTGACTTATTGTTTATCACAACAGGCCTACCTCCCACTTTGCCAAAATCTGGTAAGTGCCAATAAAAGCACATGAATCCATCAAAGGGCAGATAAATCTGATGATTACATCATCAGTGAATAATATAGGAGCACAGCGCAGGCACTTTGGGACCTAGGTGGATTTAATACATTTTATAAATACACAGAAGAAGTAAGATGAAGATTTGTGTGTGTGTCTCTTGTCTAGCCAGTTAAAGTCATGGATAGACAGGAAGACACCGAGGTCTACAGACAAAATTCAAATTAATGGTGACTAGTGTGTCAGTTTGTATGGCTGTGTGTGTCTACTTTCTCATCTGTCACTGTCTCTTTGTGAAAAATTCTGCAGGCATCACAGCAGCCAGAATACTGAGGCCAGCACAAAAGTCATCAGATGTTTTTGCTGCAGTTTCAGTGCCAAGTTGGAAAAAAATGGGCTAGACAGAGTAGTTTGGTTCGCATCAGCAGACATTATCAACACACAAACACACACTCGTCCAATCAGCTCATCACACACCTGTAGATTAACTTGAACAAATGCAGAACCACAATTCCTCTTATTCTCAGGCCATATGATTTTATCTTGGTCCTGGGCTGATTGCAGTTTGTGAATCTGAGAAAAACGAACACACCGCTTGCATTTTTAGTCACACGCCAAAAAACTGTGCAATAATTCAAGTGAGTGGTTGTGTAGAGGGTTTAAGGGCATGAAATCACTGGAAACATAGCTGCTGAGGAGCAGATGATAACAGAAACAGATAAGATGGAAGGAGAATGAAGGAGTAAAAAAATAGAAACAACCAAGTAAAAAGTTGCTAAAACAAGTAAGAAAAATTAAATAATAAATACTCATTACTGGAGGTTTTTGAACCAGAAAAGGCTTCTGTTATCTCGCCGCTGCAAGCGCCAGCCTTTGTCAGCTGTTTTTACAATGTTGCCTACAGCAACAGCTCTCAGTCGCTGTCATGGCTGAACTTCCTGGCAGTGTCAGTATAACCACAGATGGGAGTTCACGGCATTATTCAGGCACAACTTGGCCAGAGCACCCGCCTGAAGCAATACTGCAGAATGTTTTAGGAATTTTCCAAGCAAAGATGTTAATAAACTCACTGACGATGACGTTTAACACCAAGCTCTAAACTCAGGCCCTTCTCTGTCTAACCCACAAGTTTCTCCCAAACTTTGCACAGCTTGTAAACAATCTACATAAAATAATCAAAACTCCACAGCAAGTGAAATTAAAACCAAAAGGTTTCGGAGAGGTAATCAAAAATACGGGCGACAGAGCGCACACGTAAACTATTGGATAATCTTTTACTTTTCCCCTGCGGAGGACCTTGTCAAAACTGTAGTTGCTTCGAACCTGAGAGCAGATGAAATGAAATGTTGCAGACGGTCATTTGGGACTCTGACTCATTACCAGCACATTGGCTCTGGAATCACAGACGCACTGGCTGAGCTGCGACGGCAAATCAGGGGAACAAAACCACATGGACTCAGCTGCTCAGCTGACATGTACTGTGCAATTAACTTTATAATATGTTTACAAATGAGGTCTACCTTGTCACAATCTCTGGAGTGTGTGTGACTGAGTGGATTTGTATGCAATTGGTTGAGCTTCTCTACTCTGCATGAATACATGATATCCACTTTTTTTTTTTTTTTTTGGAGCGCAAATACTATGAGGCAGATGAAGTAAAGAAAGATAAATAATGGACGTAATGGTGTTCAGGAAAATAAAATGGCATTTATTTAAGCACTGAATTGAGTTTAAATAGTTTTGCATATGAAAAAGATAAAAGCATCTGCTAATGCGTTGCAGAGAAAGGACAGGTGTAGCTGCAATGCCCGACTGTGTCCTTCCTCTGAGGAGGTTTGAAATGGCTCTTAATTAGACGCAAAGTGAAATGATTATGCTCATGTGAAATGCACGAGTGAAGCTGCGTGGTTTGATTTTAGAACCATTTTGTCTTCTGAGAGAACAGCCACCGCAGAAACTCAAACACGTCTCAGTGCATTACAGTCAGCTCTTCTTCCTCTCTCCCCCCATCGAGGCTGCCCGTCCATCTGAGTCCATTTGGATCAGCTGAACAGTTCAGAGGGTACACATATTCTCTGAAGGAGGGTGCTGAACATCTGAAAATGGCTCATAATTTACTTCAGAATTACCTGGGTGTAAACGGGCCTGTAATGGATGAAAACATGTTGCAAAAAAAGAGCAATTTAAAGTTTTAATAATTTATTGTGCTCTGGGATATTTGACGTGTACATTTTCACAGTTCAAACATATTTTATGGTTTGTTGTAGGGTTGAAACTATTTATTAAGTAACTTTAATAATTCATTGACAGAAAACACCTTAAGGTCACATGACCTTACTTTTTGGTGGTCATCATATCCCGTAGGAACAGATACTATCACACAAAATGTCTGTAATTATGACAAAAATAAATAAAGATGATAGCAAAGACAAAAAGATTAAAAATGTTAAACGTTTAGAACTACCGGCACATCAAATAAGAGGTAAAAATATGCCGCAATTTTTTTTTTTTTTACTAAATTAGTTCTCTACAAAGGCAGAACAACAACTTTGTACAAACAGTAGATCGAATAGTGGAGACGATCAGTTTTCTCAATGAAACCAACAAGAAGATGTAGCATCCCCAATCAAGCAATTAACAGTACTATTGCAAAAATAATAAACAAAGAGTTGTATCAACGCAGAGGAGACAAAACAATCCAGTGGATCTGCAGTCGGTAAATAAACTCAAAGATGTGCATCTTGCACTGAGAGGAAATTAAATCCTATTTAACTGATGTAAACATTTATAAGGAATGAGGAGACCAATAGATAAGTTGTGCTGAGGAGCTCACCTACCTTTGATTTAGTGTCAAAGAAGCATTTCCAGGAGAACACAGAAATAAAAATAAACTACTAATTACTGTTTATAGCCATTTGTTGGTATATATGTGTGCACAAATGCGCACATAGTTCTGAGAGCCAAGAGGAGGGATGCAGACTTTAATAAAGGTACAAGAAGGGCATTTCCAAAAAAAATGTTTGGAACAGAGTTACGGAACATGGACATGTGTTTTATTACTCAAAACAATCCAAGTTTAATATCATTACACAATAAAAAACAATGGATTAATTAATAGAAAACTTAATTGCTAAAATGTTGAATAGCTGCAGCCCTTCGATTTCTTCTTGAACCAGCCCCTCATCACTAAGTCATCACCAACTTCCATTTGCCCTGTAAAATAAAAGCTTGGCTTCAATAGGGCCTGCTGTGGAAAAGTGCCAATAGGAGACCAGATAGAGACATATCTGTATTGTTTTATGATTTGCTAAACAGGATAAGAAAGAGATTAGCACAGAGAGCAGAAGAGTTGCTAATTATATCTCCTGACAGGATGCATTATGCAAACTCTGAATTTAACTTAACCTAAGACGGTGTATCCAGCTCCATGAATAAGAAGATGACAAGAAGTTTTAGTGCAGCTGCAAGTTGGTTTGTTCTTCAGCTTAGCCTGTGGTGTAAAAAGTTAAATTATACTCATAGGTGTAAAAAGGCAAGAAGCCTTTTTTTTCCTTCAATTTATAGTGTTTGCTCTCTTTATATAT
>NC_056516.1:9415424-9420737 GCF_014905685.2 Nematolebias whitei | reverse complement strand
CAATATTCTAAACAATGTTTCTAAACTTTAAACGCTCTAAAAGAGCACAGAGCATCATGATTTCAGCTCTTTGCCACCTGCAAGCACTCTTGGCCACACCCACTTCTCCGCTCAGCACGGTGAACATCTGATCAGCTGTAGCAGGAAGTTTATCCTGCAGCATGGGCTGCGCAAATGTGCACTAGTTGCTGAATAAAAGGAAAAAGAAATTAAATTAAAATTCTATGCAGATCATGCATCAATCAGCCAATTGTGTATCATGTCTAATCTTATTTTGAAAAGCTGCGATAGAAAGAATCCGCAATAAACGAACCGCGAAGCAGCGAAGGAACACTCTATCCATCCATCCATCCATGTATATATATATATATATATATATATGATTTACTACTTGAATTTAGGCACAAATGAACTCTGTAGAAACTAACTGAAATCAGTCAGATCAGGTAGGAACATATATCAAACTTCAGCAGAACTTTAGACCAGGACACACAGTAGCTGCTTCAATGGAATACTAAACAGCAGCAGCAGCTTCTCTGATAGTTAAATCCAATTTACGATGCCTTGAGATGTGTGTTATGAATGCTGCTGATGAACATCTTCCAGCTAAACAATGATCCTCTTGCATCTTTCAGCTCAGTAATAGCTGAAAATTAGGTGCCTCTGTACGTAAAATCTCATTCTCAGAGTTTGAACAGCAAAGAATGAACGTTTCAAAGAGCATTTTCAATGTAAACTTTACACAATAAACTTTATTCTGCAGTTTTGTATGGAGCTCATTGAGATTCAAAACAGCAAACAGACCTAAAAGAAAGATCATTTTAATGTGGCTCTGAGACATAGTGACAAATCAGATACATAGGGTTTGAAATACATGGGTTTTTGAGAGGAGGTCTGTAAAATATAATTTTTCAATGGAAAATTAATAAAACCCAATGATTTTTAATTCTGGCTATTTTTGACATAGTGCATACTGGATAACCTTCAGGGAACCATTTAGTCATGGCGGAGAAAATACATTTTGGTTTATTGTTCATTTTTCAAAAAAGACATCTATTATTTCAAGTGTCAGATGCTTGCCTGATCTACTTTCTGATGGTCTGTTGAGTTTCTCTGTGTCAGTGTTTTGGTAAACAGTCTTTCACCTCCACTTTTTCTGCTCCTCGTATATCTTCTCCTCATCTTTCAGTTCGCAACCTGCTCGTGACTTTCTTTTCTTTTATACCTCTCTACTGTCTCTTTCCAGAGTAGACAACTGAGTGAAATATTTCAGTTGTCCCTGTAGGATGCAACGTTCCAAAGTTTTGAAATATTAATCACTTTTTCCAAGAATGTGTTTATAAATCTGCTTCCCATAGACCCTGTATTTGAAAGTCTGGTTAATAATGGTGATGGAGAATCTGTGCACATAATGCGTCTTTAGCATATGTGTGACTGTGGACAGAGCGGCTATTTAAAGAGATAATGGGCATATTTACTCTTTTTCATATTAATGCACATCCATTACTCTTCAAGTAGAAAAGTCAAGCAGCTTCATCTCGATTCTAGCAGTGGAAAAGGAGAGCAGAGTCCGGGTCAGAACACCAGCATATGTGCGGGGCCAATTTCAAGCAGATTTTTAAAGATTCATGGGGACATTAGCATTTTACCGTCTGTTTCAGTGAGATCCATTAATGAGGAAGGGAGGGCTTAGGGGGGATTCAGCAAATGACATTTTTGAGCACTTGATGGCTGTGGATTAAAAAGTAAATGAGCTACAGACAGATGTACAGCTCACAAAGGAAGTGTGGAATAGGAGTGTTGAGTGAATAGTACTTGTGGTGAAAAACAAGGGATGCTATGTAAAAATAGTGTAAAGCTCAATGTAAATTGTTTGTGCTATTTAAAAACAAAAGTACTGCATATGGCACATTATACACCTGTCAACAAGCAAGTATACAGCAATGGCCCAGACAAGCAAAGTTCTTGTAATTTTTTTTACCTTAATTTGTGACCTTGACCTTAGAGCTGGGGTGACGAAAAGATTACAGTTGTCACTCGCTACTTTGCGTTTAAAGTATCACAGACTCACTCATTTGCAGTTTTTCAACATACACGACACACAATTGTCAACTTTAATATTACTCACATGATTGGGATGGTATGGGATAAAAAGTTAACGAAAAAATACTTCAGATAGGCGCTGCCATTTTATAGTTTTCTCTCAATAAGCCTACACTGTAACACTAGTCAAAAGAACTACACTACCCAGAAGCCAACAGTGCTTCCAGCCGCTGCTTTCTGCTGAAATGGAGGGAAAGTTTTGCAATGCAAAGTCAAAAGTAACAATCTATCTATTAAGCTCACAAAACTGGCAGGAAAGTCGCAAATAATCCTGAAGCTTCCTGAAGCTCAATTATCCACATACTAGAGTTGCATTCGGGCCAAAAATTCAAATCCAACCCGGCCCAAGCCCGTAGCCATCATTTCCAAACCCCACCCAACTCGATGAATTAACAGTAATTACAGGTCCGAACCCGAAACCCCCCCCAACATTTTTAATTAAGCTTTGACTGCTTATAATTATTAACAGTCGGTGGATGCGTGGACCGCAGTAAAGTTAGTTTTAAGTTGGATGTTGGACATTTGAGCTCCGTGTCTTCAGCAGTGTGTTCCTCTCCTTCGAGTTTGGCTGACCGAAATCAGACTGCATGCATCAGATTGAACGAGAGAGCACACCGCTGAAGCCACGGAGCTCAAATGACCAAGGTAAAACTAACTTTACCGCGGTGACGCGCAGCAGCTGAATAAAAGGGGCAGAAGATCGAAGCTGAGGTGGTATTTGTTCATTCATGGCCGTCAAAGAGCATTAAAACGCTGCTTCTGCCTGCGTTCTGATTTATTCAGACACGGATGCTGCTCTGACTTTGGGATCTCACCTGTTTGGGTTGTCGTCCGCGTGCGTCCGCTGAGTGCAGCGGCTGAATGAACGTCCATTTGGTCGATGGATTGCTGCCTGACAGTACAGTCCCAACTGAAGCTTAACTCAACTTTTTTAACCTCTTTCAAGGCTGGTCGGTTCGCGGTGAAATGGCTGGTGACTGTATGGCAAGCCATGTCGTATATTTGGATCGCGGCTGATTCGCTGACACAATCAAAAGCCTGACACCGACCCGGCCCGCCCGTCCAGCACATTATCATGGCCCACCCTGAATTCAGGTCGGGCCGGGCTTCGGGCTCAAAATGACAGCTCTACCATACACACATCAACCTGAACGGAGCGGTGGGCTTCGTCGCTGCAGGGTAGGTATGTTGAACCGACATCGAGCCCGACCAGAACTGAGCTACTGTTCTGCAGAGCTGGTGAGTAAAATTTTGCAGTACTGTATAGTACATATATTTATGTTGTTAAAATTACGTAGGTTTAAGATTTTAGAACATTGTTAAGAATATTGCAAGAGTGTGGGGTTTATAAAGCCTTTATATATTAATACTAAAATAAATATAGCATTCCTACTTGGCTGTTTTTCACCTATCGCAGTGGTATGTGGAACGTAACAACAGAGATAATCGAGGGACTACTGTACATGACCTGCTGTCTAGTGGAGGTATATGTGTATCAAGGGTTGTCAAATTATCTTGAGTGGATCAGAAGTTATGGTCCAGATAAGCAAAAACCTAGTTTTAACTTTGCCCTTGATTTGTGACCTTGATCTGGGGTGAAGAAAAGTGTACAGAAAGTCAAATTTCAGAAGTGTGTCAGAAGTTATGAGCAGTATAAGAGTATATGTTTTTTGGTTTTTTTTGTCTTTCAGATACACCTGGACCTATACCTGGACCTACCATTCTGTGTTCGTCTGTCTCTCCTTCCTGTCCTCTCAAACCAGCCGGTCAAAGCAGATGGCCGCTTGTCCCGAGCCTGGTTCTGCTGGAGGTTTCTTCCTGTTAAAAGGGAGTTTTTCCTTTCCACTGTTGCCACTGTGCTTGCTCAGGATGGGAGACTGCAACGAAGTGAAGATTCAACTTGTCTGCTGGATTCCTTAGATAGAGAACTTTACTAATTGGCTTTTATGTATGTGAATGTTCCTGTAAAGTGCCCTGAGACAACTTTGTTGTGATTTGGCGCTATATAAATAAACTGAATTGAATTGAATTATAAGAGAAAGTTCACATATATATGGATGTAGACTATACCATAATTTGTCCACTAGTTAAAACTAATTATACACCGTATCAGCAAATATTAAGTTTCTACTGTATGAAGATCCAAAGTGATCAGCCTGGGACACAAGAGAAAAGTGAGGCCATGACAAGTCAACATCTCCATCCTCCGATGTCTTCTACACACACATAAACATGCCAATAATCTGAATTAAAGATCCCCCGAGGAAGATACTTTGTCTTTATCTCTTCCATCTCACTAGGACAGAAGTCATTTTCCTGCCATCATTATCTCTTCCCTGAGGGCGATGAAGAAACAAATGCTGCTTTTTCATTCTTTGTGAAGCAGTCTAAATGACATGATAGCCGTTATATAGATGCAAGGGGGACTGCAACTTATCGCTCAGCTGGAACTTCTACTGTGGCAGATAGAAATATGACAGCAGTTGTTCTTCCATGTCTCACTGCATATCATCTAATAAACACACTAGAATCCAACTCCTAAGATAATAAAAGCAATTCTCTTAGTCCAGTGGAGATAATAACATAAAACTTCAGAGCAGAAGTTGTATTCACTTTTGAAAAAAGAAACAAAGATAAAACAAAAATAAAGAGTAATCAACTCAGCAGCTCGCAGCACGGTGGTGCAACTGGTAGAGCTGCTGCCTCTCAGCGAACAGGTCCCTGGTTCAAACCCCGGTCCAGGTGCCTTCTGGGTGGAGTTTGCATGTTCTCTCCGTGCATGCGTGGGTTTTCTCCGGGTACTCCGGTTTCCTCCCACAGACCAAAAACATGCATGTTAGGCTGATTGGTAACTCTAAATTGTCCCTAGGTGTGAGTGAGAGAGTGAATGGTAGTTTGTCTCGTTTGTCTCTATGTGTCCCTGTGATGGACTTGCGACCTGTCCAGGGTGTACCCCGCCCCTCGCACAGTGATTGCTGGACATGGGCACCAACGACCCCCGTGACCCAAAATGGAATAAACGGGTAAAGATAATGGATGGATGGAACTCAGCAGCTCCACAAAAAGCTGTGTTAAAAAGGACAAATCAAAACTGTTGCTTTTAGGTTATAAATTACTCACACTTTATTATTATTTTTATCATCCATCCATTATCTAAACCCACCTCTCTCTCTCTCTCTCTCTCTCTCTCTCTCTCTCTCTCTCTCTCTC
>NC_056516.1:9395100-9415414 GCF_014905685.2 Nematolebias whitei | reverse complement strand
TCTATCTATCTATCTATCTATCTATCTATCTATCTATCTATCTATCTATCTATCTATCTATCTATCTATCTATCTATCTTTCTCTCTTTCTCTCTCTCACACACACACACCTAGGGACAATTTAGAGTTACCAATCAGCCTACATGTTTTTGGTCTGTGGGAGGAAACCAAATTCTAAAATCAGACTTTATCCACAACCATTTTGGTCATTTTGCCCCAGACTAAAACTCAAGAGCCTCTGCAGTTATCTGATATAACTATATAGGCAGAGCTGAATGATGCAACATGCAAATCACATTTAAACACACAAGGCATGTTTAGTAGTTATCTATAGGATGGAAAAAATAAGTTCATAGTTCTAAATTGTAGCATTACCAGTACAAAGTCCAACAATGGCTTCACTTTATAATTGCTGTATTATGGCCTTGTCACACTTAAACATTTTAGACTACTTATGCCTATGATTGAACATGTTGGTAAACATGCAGGCATACATTGAAGATGGAAGCCTCTTTTGGATGTGTATATAAAGCATTGTTAATGAGCTGAATGAATATATAACCTATGTTTAACAATATGAGTAACATATTCATAACTTGCCCCTAGCAGATGCAAAACTTTAGGTTGCTGCCGTTTCTCCGGTTCTCTGAGTAGCATGAGTGAGTGTCTCACATGGGGAACGCCCTCAGCATGACCTCAACATAAGCTCCTATTACATTACTCTGTCTGTCTCTGAGACTTCCGTTAGAGCACCCGAAATCGGTCATGTGATTACCACACGTCGACACGTCAACTGACTCCAAAGTGGGGAAAAAATAGTCAGTCAGAGTGGGCGGGACAAGTCACTTGAGAAGGCGGCAGTGTGCTGCTAACTTACTCAAAAGTTTTGCCTAACTTACGCAACTTGTGGCAGATGTTTGATTTGAAATACAGTAGTCCCTTGCTACTTTGTGGTTCATTTATAGTGGACTCGCTCTATCGCGGTTTTCCAAAATAAGAGTGGACATGACACACAACTGGCTGATTGATGGATGAGCCACACGATTGGCATGGATTTTTTTTTTAATGAATTATTTTAAATTATTTAACACCTGTTGCACCTTGGTGCAGCCCAGAGCTGCAGAAAAAGCTTACTCTGTTCTGTGTGCAGCTCTTACTGCAGGATAAACTTCCTGCTGCAGCTGATCAGCTGTTTCTCTGTGCAGAGCGGGGAAGTGGAGTCAGAGATTCTTTATTGTCATTCACACCTCATGTGGTACATGTGGTGGAGCGAAATTATGTACACAGGGTCACAGTTACATCCAACAATAAAATGTATAAGGTGGCAAAGAGGAGGAAGAGAGCTAAAATCATGACATGCTGTGCTCTTTTAGAGTGTTTAGCATTTAGAAACATTGTTTAGAATATTGCAAGAGTGTGGGAAGAGTTTAAAATATATAATATATATATATATATATATATATATATATATATATATATATATACTGTTCTGTAACATTTTAAATAAACAATCCATTACTTAAAATGTTACAATACTGTATATACATTTAAATTGTTTATACCCTAAAACAGGCAAGAGTGGAAAATAATTTGCAAAATATTATTTCATATTATTACCATACCATACCATTTTATTTATAGAGCACTTCAAACAGTTACAAGGCCAACCAAAGTGCTGTACAGATAGAACAACAGACAACACATGAAGCAATATATAAAAGGAAGCAAATCAAAAATATAGACATAAAAACAATGCAGATAATAAATATGACGACAAACCCAACTGGTGTTCTGTTGTTGGACTTCTGTGCTTGTCATGGATTGTCAATAACGAACACCTTGTTCAAGCATAAGGGTGTCCATATGTGCCCTTAGCACCAGAACACCCTAGGCCGCAGTTCGATGATCGACTTTGTCATCGTCTCATCTGATCTGCGGCCACATGTCTTGGACACTCGGGTGAAGAGAGGGGCAGAGCTGTCCACTGATCACTACCTGGTGGTGAGTTGACTCAGATGGTGGGGGAGGATGACGGTCAGACCTGGCAGACCCAAACGTACTGTGAGGGTTTGCTGGGAACGTCTGGCAGAGTCTCCTGTGAAACGGAGTTTTGACTCCCACCTCCGGGAGAACTTTGAAAATGTTCCGAGGGAGGTGGGGGACATTGAATCTGAGTGGACCATGTTTTGTGCCTCTTGTTGAGGCGGCTTACCGGAGCTGCAGCCGCAAGGTTGTCGGTGCCTGTCGCGGCGGCAACCCTCGAACCCGATGGTGGACACCGTCGGTGAGGGATGCTGTCAGGCTGATGAAGGAGTCCTATCGGGCCTTTTTGGCCTGTGGGACCCCGGAAGCAGCTGATGGATACCGGCAGTCCAAGCAACATGCGGCTTGGGTGGTCACTGAGGCAAAAACTCGAGCATGGGAGGAGTTCGGAGAGGCCATGGAGAATGACTTCCGCACGGCTTCGAGGCGATTCTGGTCCACCATCCGGCGTCTCAGGGGGGGAAAGCTGTACGCCACCAACACTGTTTATAGTGGGAGTGGTATGCTGCTGACCTCAACTCAGGATGTTGTGGGTCGGTGAGCGGAATACTTTGAAGACCTCCTTAATCCCACTGGCATGTCTTCCAATGAGGAAGCGGAGCCTGGGGATTGGTGCTGAGGTCACCGAGGTGGTTAAAAAGCTCCTCGGTGGCAGGGCCCCGGGGGTGAATGAGATTCACCCGGAGCTCCTTAAGACTCTGGTTGTTGTAGGGTTGTGTTGGCTTACGCGACTCTGCAATATCGTGTGGACATCGGGGGAAGTTCCCCTGGACTGGCAGAACGGGGTGGTGGTCCCCCTATTCAAAAAGGGGGACCGTAGAGTGTGTTCCAACTACAGGGTAACCACGCTCTTAAGCCTTCCTGGTAAGGTCTATTCGGGGGTTCTGGAGAGGAGGGTCCATAGGTTTCACAAACCTCGGATTCAGGAGGAGCAGTGCGGTTTTTGTCCTGGCCGTAGAACACTGGACCAGCTCTACACTCTCAGCAGGGTCCTGGAGGGTGCGTGGGAGTTTGCCCAATGGTCTACTTGTGCTTTGTGGACTTGGAGAAGGCGTTCGACCGCGTCCCTCGGGGAACCCTGTGGGGGGTACTCTGGGAGTATGGGGTACCGGGCCCTTTGATATGGGCTGTTAGGTCCCTGTATGACCGGTGTCAGAGCCTGGTCCGCATTGCCGGCAGTAAGTCGGGCATGTTCCCAGTGAGAGTTGGACTCCGCCAAGGTTGCCCTTTGTCACCGATTCTGTTCATAACTTTTATGGACAGAATTTCTAGGTGCAGCCAAGGTGTTGAGGGGATCCGTTTTGGTGGCCTTAGGATTGCGTCTCTGCTTTTTGCAGATGATGTGGTCTTATTGGCTTCATCAGATCGTGATCTACAGCTTTCGCTGGAGCGGTTTGCAGCCGAATGCGACGCGGCCGGGATGAAGATCAGTTCCTCCAAATCCGAGGCCATGGTCTTGAGCCGGAAAAGGGTAGAGTGCCCTCTCCGGGTCAGGGAGGAGGTCCTACCCCAAGTGGAGAAGTTCAAGTATCTTGGGGTCTTGTTTACGAATGAGGGAAAAATGGAGCGTGAGGTCGATAGGCGGATAGGTGCAGCGTCTGCAGTGAAGCAGGCGCTGTACAAGTCTGTCGTGGTGAAGAGAGAGCTGAGTCAAAAGGCGAAGCTCTCAATTTACCGATCGATCTATGTTCCTACCCTCATCTATGGTCACGAGCTTTGGGTTGTGACCAAAAGAATGAGATCTCGGATACAAGCGGCTGAAATGAGTTTTCTCCGCAGGGTGTCTGGGCTCTCCCTTAGAGATAGGGTGAGAAGCTCGATCATCCGGGAGGGACTCAGAGTAGAGCCGCTGCTTCTCCACGTCGAGAGGAGCCAGTTGAGGTGGCTTGGGCATCTATTTAGGATGCCTTCTGGACGCCTCCCTGGTGAGGTGTTCCAGACACGTCCCACCGGAAGGAGGCCCAGAGGAAGACCCAGGACACGCTGGAGGGACTATGTTTCTCGGCTGGCCTGGGCACGCCTCGGGATTCCCCCGGAAGAGCTGGCCCAAGTGGCTGGGGAGAGGGAAGTTTGGGCCTGCCTACTTAGGCTGCTACCCCCGTGACCCAACCCCAGATAAGCGGAAGAAAATGGATGGATGGATGGATGGATGGATGGACAATGCACAGACGAACACCACATTTTGTGCAGAAGATTGATGTCTGTCCTTCGGGGCAAAGCCTGCACCTTCCCTTGTCTGTGAAAGTTGGGAAGTGATCTACTCGATCATGGCGGACATCAACCATGGGTCTTGGAGTTGTTGGCCTTTGTATGCATCTGTTGTGGCTGGACCTTGGCCTGCACCAAATGTTCTCTTTCCAGTGTATGTCAGGAAGTCATACATTATCCCAGAAACGCCTGCTCGAACAAAGATCTTGAAGCCCCAATGGTGAGGTTTTTTTAGAGATACTGTTGGAGAGACCCAGCCTTTGTTCCTTTGTAAGGGACCATAATTTCATCTATTGAGAACTTGTTCTTACGGTCAATTTCCAGACACTTCTTTCTCATGTGCTCCAGCACTGGTGTCACTTTGTAGAGCCAATCTTGGGTTGGGTGTAATGCCTGATTGTCTTGAAAGTGGATGAATCGAGAAAGGCATTTAAAGCTTTTTACTGTCATCACATTAGCTATTTTGGCATAACGTGTGTCTTCTGCCTAATAATCGATAGCATTCTCACCACTCCCATTATTAGCTTAATGCCAACAAATGACTTGATTTCATCCACAGTGGTACTGATGCTAGCTCCAATTAATTGACAGCTGTAAAGATGTGTTTGTTCAGCAATATGTTGAAATAGATCGTCATCAAAAAATTTAGCAAAGTAGCAATGTGGAGAAGACAGCTCATTAGGCACGCTGAATTCACTGGCAGCTGCTGTTGACTGGTGCTCAAACCTTTTCTTACACTAGCTGTAAATAACAAACAAAAATATATACATAACTGCATTGTTATTTGTACAAAGTTGTATAATTGGCAAGTACAGACTGAATTTAGCTGGTTAGTGGCATGCTACTTTTAGTAAATATCACAATCATACAGAAGAGTTGTGTTTTTTCATCTTACATCAACTACAAAATACATAAATTAGTATGGGTTGTGCATATAAATGTCCCTAAATCAAACTACTTTCACATGAATTCCTTAGCTAGTTTGGACTTTGTACTATGATCCATCTCTTCAACCTCTTCATAACAACTTTCATCCTCCTCATCAGAACTGCCTTCATTCACTGTCTCTATCTCATGCTGGTTGAAAATTACTTCCTGGTCCTCATCACTGTTTGACTCAGAGTCAGAAGAACTTGCAGGGATCTCTTCTATCACTCTCACTCCTGTGCTTTCCTTGATTTTCCCATAAAAAGACCTAGCCGAGATGCCCTGCTTGAAAAAAAAAAATTAAAGAAAAATACAGTTATACTGTTATAATGGTAACAGCCGTGCATGATAATATACGGTACTGTTGTAATTATCAACATGCCTTCCAGTTTGAAACAAAATTTTGAATAATGCATATTGATCAAATTTTTACCCTCATCTGGCAACGTATCTCAGGGGATACATATATTTCAAAAGCTGCTAAGTAACACCACAAATACAGCTGGAACATATTTTTTATCAGAATGTTTAGAAAAAGTCCTAATTAGTTTTAGCAATTTATATTGATGTTTTATTAAAATTAAGTACAACTAATATATGATTACTTACCGTCAAGGAAGCAGGTTCTCCACCACAGGCGGCCATGCTGTTTTCTGATCAGGCTGATGAAACGATGAAAGATAACCTGAACCAAATCATGTGATCTAGATGCTAATACTAGACAAGACTTTTGATAAATGCTAACTTGATTAGTGAAAAACTCCCAGCACCCCCCCATAGGATGTTAAAGAGAGTGTATCTCCTGGTGCACGTTGCCTGTTTAAGGTTAAGGAGGGAGACTGGGAGTTACAGGAGTGTGATTGCAGCTTGGCATGTCATGACAAAGTTTACTGAACTTGAACTGAACTTGAACTACTGTATCCCTACTTGGCGGTTTTTCACTTATCGCGGATGGGCGTGGTCCCAAACACCCATGATACAAGAGGGACAACTGTACCTGATCTGTATTTCTCAGATATGACACACGTCGATGATGATAACCCAGCCACTAGGGAGAACAAGTGGGTGTATCTCTGGTGCCGGTCCAAAGCCCCGGTAAATGGTGAGAGTTGTGTCAGGAAAGGGGTAAAACACTTTTGTTCAAACAACCATGCAAGTTCGTCCAGTCAGACTGGACATGTATGTATCATATTTTCTGCCGTACGTCGCACCGCCCTATAAGTTGTATCAGTCCAAACACGTCTATTAAAGTGGAAAAATCCATAAATATGTCACTTTGCCATATAAGTCTATAATGTGTCACCGCTTCTACCCACGATTGGACCCTCTGTTCTTACTATTGTAAATAGTAGTATTGCGACAAGTGTGGTTCCCGATGTTTTCAAACATGCAGTAGTTCATCCGTTAATTAAGAAACCTGGACTTGACCCCTTCGTCTTGCTCAAATTTCAGACCAATCTCAAAACTTCCCATCCTGTCCAAAATCCTGGAGAAAATAGTTTTCATTCAATTAAACAAGTTTTTGAATGAGAACAGAATCTTTAAAATTTTTCAACCTGGTTTTAAGCAACTCCAAAGCACTGAAACAGCGTTAGTGAGGGTTTGTAAAGACATTATGATATCAAACGATTCTGGTCAATTTGTGGTACTTGTGCTCCTGGACCTTACTGCTGCTTTTGATACTGCTGACCACAGTATCCTTATATCACGGCTGGAACAGTGGGTTGGGATCACAGGTGCTGCATTAAAATGGTTCAGCTCATACCTAAGTGGCAGGAGTTTCTGTGTCAAGGTTGGTAATAATGTATCCGCCTCATTACCTCTTTCTTGTGGGGTCCCACAGGGTTCGATTCTTGGACCCCTTCTGTTCTCACTTTATTTGCTCCCACTGGGGTCTATCAAGAGGAAACATGGTCTTTCATTCCATTGCTATGCTGATGACTGCCGGATCTACCTGCCTGTGAAACCAGTAAGTGTTTGCTCCATTCACCCTCTGTTAAAATAACTGGACAACATTAAGGCCTGGATGGCTTCAAATTTCTTAAGTTTTAACAATGACAAGACTGAAGTCATTGTTTTTAGCCCTAGCTCAACTGCCGCCACTGATCCTGTCAACCTGGACTCTCTTCAGCCATATCTGAAGCAGTCTGGTAAAAATCTTGGGATGGTTTTAGACTCTGACTTCAAGTTTGACAAACAAATCAACTCTGTTCTGCAGAAAATATTCTTCCAACTCAGACAGGTAGCTAAGCTCAAGCCAGTGTTGTCCAGACCCGACCTTGAGAAGCTAGTCCACGCCTTTGTCACAACCCGATTGGACTATTGCAATGCACTCTATGCTGGGATCAGCCAGGCCTCCATCTCACGTCTTCAGCTCGTCCAGAATGCTGCTGCTCGGCTTTTAACCGGAACTCGTAGGTCTGAACATATTACACCAGTTCTGTCCTCCCTTCACTGGCTCCCTGTTTGTACGAGGATAATCTTTAAAATTCTTCTGTTGACCTTCAAATGCTTAAATGGCCTCGCACCCCTTTACCTCTCTGAGCTTCTGGAACCTTACGTTCCCTCTCGGGCCCTGAGATCATCTGATCAGCTGCTTTTGGCTGTTCCAAAAACAAGATTGAAGCTCAAAGGAGATCGGGCTTTTTCAGTCATGGGCCCCAAACTCTGGAACAACCTGCCCCCAACATCAGGCAGGCCACCTCCATTCCTCACTTCAAATCCCTGCTTAAAACACATCTGTTCTCTCAGGCATTTCATACAGTGTACATTGATCTAGTGTTTTTTAATCTGTGACCCTATGTTTTAAATGCTTTTTATTAATTCTTCAGTTATTATTATTAGTGTATTGTGTGTGTATATATATATATATATATATATTTTTTTTTTTTCTCTTTAATTTACTCGTTGATTGTTGTTGTTAAGCACTTTGATAACAGGTTCTGTTTTAAATGTGCTCTATAAATAAAGTTGACTTGACTTGACCGCTGACAACCTGGAAATGTGGGCTGGTGTTGTGCCAAAAATCGATTGGCTGCTCCATGGGAGCATGCACTGGGGGACTTTAACAAGAATTTAACAAGATTGACACTTAAAACAGTTATTTGTTTGCTCGAAATTATAGTAAAGGTGTGTCTCAGACTAACTTTAACTGAATAAATGCACTTTGATGGTTAAATCAGCTGCATTTCAAAAGCCGATACATGAAAGTAGGTGTGTGAACAAGAGGACTCGCTGTGTATTTCTTTGAAATTTAACAAGATTAGCACCTAAAACAATTGTTTGTTCAACTTTAAAGGAAAGGTGTGTCTCAGTTGAACTTTTACTTAATAAATTCACTTCAATGGTCAAATTAGCTGCATTTCGCCAGGGTGGTGGAGTGAAATGAAGCTGATTTGACGGTTGCTCCAGGTGAGCCGGACGAAGGTGGCAGACTATGGCAAGCTGCTTGCATCATTAATAGCCACTTTTACCTATTACATGACACAATGGCATGCCATACTACTCGAGTGCCATCTAGCAGCTGAAATGGTAGTGTTCAATATTTTCAGTCAGAATGAAAACGTCATATCTCAGACAAAAATTGGTTTATAAATATGGGAAAAAAATTCATAAATAAGTCGCTTCGGCATATAAACCGCATGGCATGCAGATTATGCAAAAAACTGTGACTTATAGGCTGAAAAATACGGTAGTTGGAGTGAGGACAGAGTGAGACAGACTCACACAAACATGCACGTGTCTGTCATTAGAGGGCGGTTCCGTTGCAGCTTCTGCACCTGACAAGGTGCAGCTGGACTGGAAACGCCCTCACTGCAGCAGCTGCGTCTGCCATTAAGCTGCAGGGGGAGAAACCAAAAGTCACCTCAACTTTTTATGCCAGAGCTCTGTCATGACTACTTTCCATAAACTGACAGATTTCCTCACACAATCATCACTTTGCTCTGCAGCTTTTAATAAACTCTTCTTTCTGGTTGGTTTTATATTCTGTTTGTTTTCAGCTTTAAGTTGTGTGTGAGTTATGGTAACCCCAGTACGAATCATAATCAGAATAAACGATGAATGTAGGGTGTGCACAGTGTGTCAGTCTTAGCTGCGTTATGCAGACAAGTGTTAACACATTTTTAATGCACCTTTTACAGCATTATAAGGAGCTCATTACTGCTTTACGGTTAAACAAAAAACACTTTTTGAGAGAAACCTAAGTAAAGCTCTGTTTTGATTCAAATGTGATCAAAACTGAATAAAAAAATCTTGCAATGACTTAGATGATGAGTCGTCAGAAAATCAGACCATACTTTTTGAAAAAGCATGTCTTTTTACAGTATAATTAAGAGCACTGGATGGAGTTACTGGATGCATCAAATTCCCCACCGGGGAGGGAGGGAGGGAATGACTGACTGAGTAATAAGTACGTATCGATCTATATATCATTCTATCTATCTAAAAAAGAAAAAAGAAATGTAAATTGTTTTCTTTGAGATAGGGAATGCAGTTTCCTCTATATTCTATTATATATTGTCCACAGATTAAATATCAGATAAAAATACCTAAAAGTTCAAGTTCAAATCAAGTTTATTGTCATTCACATCATATATATATATATATATATATATATACAAATACATATACATATATAGAAACATATACATATACAATGAGATAAATAAGTATTTGAACAGATTTTTTTAATAATTTATTTGTGTGTTACTGCTGCAAATAATTATTTGAACACCAGCTAATCAGCAACAATTCTGGCCCTCAAAGACCTGTTGGTCCGCCTCTAAAAAGTCCACCTCCACTCCACTTATTATTCTAAATTAGAAGCACATGTTTGAGGTCGTTAGCTGCATAAAGACACCTGTCCACCCCGCACAATCAGTAAGACTCCAACTACTAACATGGCTAAGACCAAAGAGCTGCCCAAAGACACCAGAGACAAAATTGTAGACCTCCAAAAGGCTGGAAAGGGCTACGGAGCAATTGCCAAGCAGTTTGGTGAAAAAAGATCAACTGTTGGAGCAGTTATTAGAAAATGGAAGAAGCTAAACATGACTGTCAATCTCCCTTGGACTGGGGCTCCATGCAAGATCTCACCTGGTGGCGTATCAATGATCCTAAGAAAGGTGAAGAATCAGCCCAGAACTACACGGAGGAGCTGGTCCATGACCTGAGGAGAGCTGGCACCACTGGTTCCAAGGTTACTGTGGGTAATACACTAAGACGTCATAGTTTAAAATCATGCATGGCACTGAAGGTTCCCCTGCTTAAATCAGCACACATCCAGGCCCATCTTAAGTTTGCCCATGACCATTTGGATGATCCAGAGGAGTCATGGGAGAAAGTTCTGTGGTCAGATGAGACCAAAATAGAACTTTTTGGTCTTAATTCCACTCGCCATGTTTGGAGGACGAAGAATGATGAGTACCAACCCAAAACACCATCCCTACTGTGAAGCATGGGGGTGGAAGCATCATTCTTTGGGGGTGTTTTTCTGCACGAGACAGGACGACTGCACTGTATTAAAGAGAGGATGACCGGGGCCATGTATTGTGAGATTTTGGAGAACAACCTCCTTGCCTCAGTTAGAGCATTGAAGATGGGTCGTGGCTGGGTCTTCCAACAAGACAATGACCTGAAGCACACAGCCAGGAGAACCAAGGAGTGGCTCCGTAAGAAGCATATCGAGGTACTGGAGTGGCCTAGCCAGTCTCCAGACCTAAACCCTATAGAAAATATTTGAAGGGAGCTCATACTCCGTGTTTCTCAGCGACAGCCCAGAAACCTGGCTGATCTAGAGAAGATCTGTGTGGAGGAATGGGCCAAAATCTCTGCTGCAGTAAACCTGGTGAAAAACTGCAGGGAACCTTTGACCTCTGTAATTGCAAACAAAGGCTACTGTACAAATATTAACATTGATTTTCACAGGTGTTCAAATACTTATTTGCAGCAGTAACACACAAATAAATTGTTTTAAAAAATCATAAATTGTGATTTATAGTTTTTTTTTTTTTAGATTATGTCTCTCACAGTGGACATAAACCTAAGAGGAAAATTTCAGACCCCTCCATGATTTCTAAGTGGGAGAACTTACAAAGTCGCAGGGTGTTCAAATACTTATTTTCCTCACTATGTGAGTATATATATAATAAAATGATAAACAAACATTCCAAAGGCTTATAAAGATTTGTGCAAAAATTCCCAGAACTTAGTAGAATAAAGAAATTTGTACCATGTCGTTGCGTCCGAAGAAGGTGTAGACAGCATAAAGGTAATAGTCGAAAAGTTGTGAAACACAGTGGATGACGTCAAAGGCAATTGGCTTCAGGATGTTCATCATCTGCATGTACTTTCCTGTTTGGGGAAAATTTAAAGAGTACGTTTATTGGGTTTAAATATTGAACTAATATATAAAATTATGGGGGGGGGGGGGGAGCTTCATAAAACAGCACTGCCCTGAATACTAAAAATTGGCATTGGCCAATGCAAAACCCTAATCAATCCCCCTTTAAAATTAAAGTTTATTTAATGTCATTCACATCATATGTGGCAAATGAGGTGGAACGAAATTATGTACTCAAAGTCCCAGTTACACCCAAAAATAGAAAAATATAAAGTCTAAAAAGAAACAGTATACAAGGATCTAAGATATAAACTAAGATATATGCCAAACGATACGATACACTGAAAGAGCTAAGATATACGCTAAACAATAACAATATAAAATAATACAGTATATTAAACAGCAGCCTGAACATGAGTCTGTAGTGAGCTGATAGGTATGAATACAGCAGCATAAAGGCAAGAGATCAGCAACATGGACAATCAGCAGCACAGATAAGAGATGACATATCCATCATGCTTCAGCTCACATTGGCTTGCAAAGAACAAAATGATAATGATTTTAAACCATTCTTTCAGACATTAAGATACACAGCCTGGCCAAAAAAAAGTCGCCACCAAAAAAAAAAAGGTCACACACTAATATTTAGTTGGACCTCCTTTAGCTTTGATTACATCATGCATTCACTGTGTCATTGTTTCAATAAACTTCTGCAATGTCACAAGATTTATTTCCATCCAGTGTTGCATTAATTTTTCACCAAGATCTTGCACTGATGACTAGACACTAGGCATGATGGGTGCATCACTTCACCTGCCACTCTTCTTACCCTGATGCACCCATCACTCTGGAACAGGGTCAATCAGGACTCATCAGACCACATGACCTTCTTCCATTGCTCCAGAATCCAATCTTTATGCTCCCTAGCAAATTGAAGCCTTTTTTTGGTTAGCCTCACTGATTAGTGGTTTTCTTAAGGTTACACAGCTGTTCAGTCCCAATCCCTTGAGTTCCCTAGTGCGTGGAAATGCTCTTAGGGTGCATTCACACCAGCCCTGTTTAGTCCGCTTTAATCGAACTCTAGCTCATTTTCCTAGAAAGTCCGGTTCGTTTAGGGAGGTGTGAACGCGCCATCGAACTCTGTCATGGAACAAAAAGGCGAACTCTGGCCCGGACTACAACCTAGGTCTCGGTCCGGTAGAAGAGAAATCCAGCGCGGTTCGAGTACAGTGTGAATGTAAACAGACCGGGCCCCGCTCCACAAGCAAGAAGAGGAGTGCAGCGCAGGCCAAACAAACACGCATTTCTCTGACCTCATATGGAGCCGTCAGCTGCCTTGTGTGAAAAACAATATTCTCCATGGTCTTCTGTCTCATCTTCTGCTCATGCTAAGTCCATTTTTGAAAAATGACAAAATATAACTCCTAAAACTGCTAAAACTTGATGCCACTCTGTTTTTGTTTTTATTTCCAGAAGAAGAAGAAGAAGAAGTGTCTTCAGAGGTTTTTGTGTTGTTTCTTTCAGTAGTTCTTGGTGCAGCACCCCCACAGGCAAGCGGGGGAATAGGTTGGTTCAACAGGTTGACTCGACTGCACAGTGCAGTGTGAATGCAAACGCACCAGCTCAAATGTAAACAAAATGTTATGAATATTGGTCCCCAACCGAACGGAGTCTACCGGACTATCAGGTGTGAAAACAACCTTACTTTCACTATTAAACACAGCCCTGAGTGCTACTGTTGTTTTTCTTCAGTTTGATTTCACCAAACGTTTTTAAGTGATCGCCGGTCACAATCATTCAGAATTTTTTTTTCCAGCCACATTTCTTCCTCGAAGACGATGGGTCCCCACTATTCTTCCAGTTTTTAATAATGTGTTGGACAAAATGTGTTGGACAGTTCTTAACTCAATTTTAGTAGTTTCTGCAATCTCCTTAGATGTCTTCTCTGCTTGATGCAGCCAATGATTTGACCCTTCTCAAACAGACTGACATCTTTTCCACGACCACGCGATGTGTCTTTCAACATGGTTGCTTAAGTAACGAGAAGCAACTCATTGCACCAGTTGGGGCTAAATAACTTGTTGCAGCTGAAAGATAATTGCCCGTGCAGTAATTATCTAATAGGAGGCTCGTACCTATTTGCTTAGTTAAATCCAGGTGGCGACTTTTTATTTGGCCAGGCAGTATAGTTAAACCACAGTAAGGTAATCATTGTGGAACTACATCCTTTAGGGAAGAACTTAAGCAGGAGCATGCCACATTTGCATATAAATTGCAAGGATTTAATTTAGTTGAAAGGTAATAAAAGTTATAAATACTGAGGTACTGGGGTGTAACAAGGTTACCACTGAGTAAGAGCTTGTGAAGGAAAGAAAAGGAGAAGAAATAAACTCAATCTTGCTGGCTTTGCCTCTGGAGAGCTCTATTTTATACATATTTTTATTCACTTTCTGTTAAATTCTTTACCAAGTATAATGGGTTCAATCTGATTCCATCCAAGTCCTGTACATACTGTATTATAAGTGACTACAAGAAATGAAACATGGGCTTTTCCTTGCTTCAAGACTTTCCATATGACTAAAATGAATAAAACCTAACGTGATAAAAGACTAAAGAGAACAGCGTTTTGTTTCGCCCTGTTTGCACACGGACACCGTGAGAAACCAAGGTGGGACGTTAAGATTTACCCTATAAAAACAAGAATGTATTTCCTCTAATTTTTCTACATGAATTCATATAATGATCAAAAACAGAAGCAAAACATCAGAGAGATAATGATCTACTTGAATTCTGATTGGTCCATGAAAACCACATTACAAGGGCCGCATAGTCCAAAAGCACAGTTTGTCAACGTGGATGTCCTTAATGCCACGCCACAGAGACATGCAAGCAGCATTTCTTAAAAGGAGGTCAGATCTCAGGGTGAAGGCTAACCATTAATAGTGCAGTTCAGTCACATCGACACAGCACCTGCCAATCGCAGTTATTTGGTTAATTGATGAACAAATTGAAAACTTAGCAGGCCAGAGGAGACGTGCTGCAGCTGAGTGTGGGCTTCACTAGCAGGGAGCAGAGAGGTTAGCTGTGGAGTGTGTGTGTGTGTATGTGCACAGAGCCTACCGACAAGCCGGATGACGTTGAGGGTGGTGTTGGTGAGTATCGGTGCATTGGCCTTATTAAGGTTGTAGTCGGACTTCTTCTTGCTTCTCATAGTCTCCTTGGACACACTGATGCATGCAAAAAGAGGAAACCCATGAAAGAAGAGACTCAGTGATGTTAATAGCTCTAATCTTCTGCAATGACAGACAGGGTTGAAAACCTTTAGTGTGGGTCCAAGATTTTTAATTGATCTATCGGAACCCACTGCACATGGGAGGAGATGGACCCAGTGGTGAAGTCTCTGAACTGGTGATCCTGGAGCACCAAGACTCCTGACACAAAGCAAACTGAGCCTAATTATCCAGCAGTCATTGCATCGGCTGCAGTCAATGCATGGGCTGTTTTATTCCTGACCATGAACACAGCTCGTTCAATAATTAACCATTAGCAACCCCCACTTAAAAGAATAGGAAATTAGCATTTTAGTGGCCATCTGTCAGGTGTGTCAGATTAATATAAATGAGGAGCTGTAGTAACAGTCAGAGTGAGATTATTGAGCATAACAAATCTGTAAAGTAATAAGGCACTGGGCTTAAACATTGCATTTATGATAAATACTACACTAAACTAGAATGATGGGAAATCATTATTAGAACAAGGACTTTGTAATGAGGGTATACAGAATGATTTATATTATTGAATGTGATCTGTGTGTAAGTCAGGTGTGACATTTAGAATCAGCAGCACATATAGGTATCCTTAGTTCTCATTAATTCAGTTGTAAAACCATAAATAACAGTTTAAAAATCGTCAAATTAAGGTAAAACTGAATAAAAGAATCATGTCGAATCAAGTAAATTGCCTAATTTAGGCAGCTATAATGAACTCACACATGAAGAAGACCTAAAATAAATTACAAACGTACATGTGATGCAGTTTGGGCAAATTGTATGCTTATTATAATCCATTACTTTCTAACAATACAAGAGGGAGACGCTGCTTTTTCAAGTGCTTCAAACGTTTCTTTCAAAAGAAAATGGATTTTTTTATATACAAAAAGGAAAAAAAGTGGATGATTACCTTCACTTCCTTTGAATAGTGAATAATTCTCCAAAAGTCACCAACCTTATAGGTGGCAGTAAAAAAGACAGATAATTTTCATGAAAATAATCTTTTTAGAGAAGTTTTTGCCTGGGTTAGACAGAGATGAGCAAATCTGTTGCCACTGGCATAAAAAGTGTTATGAATTCAAACTTTTTCAGATATGCCTTGAGTGAAACATGTAGGGATCCCCATGTCTAATTAGTGTGCTTATGTTGTTCACAGCTGGATACTCTGAATAATTATATAACATGCTTTGTGTCAGTGTGGTGTAACAAACTCACCCCTTTAGAGGGACGTCACCTGTCTGCTCATCGACGTAGTCTTGCTTGAGTTCATCGGGGACGTCACTGTCACTGTCGTAGTCCTGATACACACTCTTCTCCATCTCATCTGACTCATACTAAACAAAGAAAGAAGAGATAGATCTGATGAACCCTACTGAGAAAATAGCACAATAAAATGGCCATCAAGTGACTGGCTTCAGGTGAAGAAGCAGAAACGTCATTCAGGTGTCAGATTCAAGCCAAGGCAAATATTTCATAACATAATTCAACATATCTTTTTCTTTATGATTCAGTGAGAAATGTGTATTCAGGAGGGATTAAAACCTTGAGAGCACATCAAACAGTGGCTTCTGTGACAACCCTGTAAAACTGATTGTACTTCAGTATAAAAGTCAACAAATCAGAAAACCTGAGTAATCAGGAGACAAAAATTGGCTTATTCAATAAATGAACCAAACAGGGTATACTGGTTTTGCACCTAATACCAGTGGAGTGATAAGAGCAATAGCTGTATGTACATCGGACAAAATGGTCCAGATCATCGAGTATAAGATTAATAAATTCAGTTAAACCCAACTAAAACTTAAAAAGCAAAATGAACAAACAGGTGAGAAAAGATGCTTTTTCCCCCTCTTCTAATTATGTATGGAAACCATGTCATACAACTTGCAATGAAAGATATTATCACCAGACATTTTACAGGAATAGTTTAAAACTAATTTTTCTAGGAAAAAATAAGTTTCCAGTATCAGAGATTCAGATTCTCTATTGCCGTTCGTGCCACATGTAAATTATGTACATAGGGTCCCAGTTACTGTGCCTTGCGAAAGTATTCGGCCCCCTTGAACTTTTCAACCTTTTGCCACATTTCAGGCTTCAAACATAAAGATATAAAATTTAAATTTTTTGTGAAGAATCAACAAGTGGGACACAATCGTGAAGTGGAATGAAATTTATTGGATGTGTCAAATTTTTTAACAAATAAAAAACTGAAAAGTGGGGCGTGCAATATTATTTGTCCCCTTTACTTTCAGTGCAGCAAACTCACTCCAGAAGTTCAGTGAGGATCTATGAATGATCCAATGTTGTCCCAAATGACTGATGATGATAAATAGAATCCACCTGTGTGTAATCAAGTCTCCGTATAAATGCACCTGCTCTGTGATAGTCTCAGGGTTCTGTTCAAAGCGCAGAGAGCATCATGAAGACCAAGGAACACACCAGGCAGGTCCGAGATACTGTTGTGGAGAAGTTTAAAGCCGGATTTGGATACAAAAAGATTTCCCAAGCTTTAAACATCCCAAGGAGCACTGTGCAAGCAATCATATTGAAATGGAAGGAGTATCAGACCACTGCAAATCTACCAAGACCCGGCCGTCCCTCTAAACTTTCATCTCGAACAAGGAGAAGACTGATCAGAGATGCAGCCAAGAGGCCCATGATCACTCTGGATGAACTGCAGAGATCTACAGCTTAGGTGGAAGAGTCTGTCCATAGGACAACCAGCAGTCGTACACTGCACAAATCTGGCCTTTATGGAAGAGTGACAAGAAGAAAGCCATTTCTCAAAGATATCCATAAAAAGTGTTGTTTTAAGTTTGCTACAAGCACCTGGGAGACACCAAACATGTGGAAGAAGGTGCTCTGGTCACATGAAACCAAAATCAAACTGTTTGGCCACAATGCAAAACGATATGTTTGGCGTAAAAGCAACACACCCTGACTGGGACTGAGATGGAGATTTATCTTCCAACAAGACAATGATCCAAAACATAAAGCCAAATCTACAATGGAATAGTTCACAAATAAACATATCCAGGTGTTGGAATGGCCAAGTCAAAGTCCAGACCTGAATCCAATTGAGAATCTGTGGAAGGAGCTGAAGACCGCTGTTCACAAACGTTCTGCATCCAACCTCACTGAGTTCGAGCTGTTTTGCAAAGAAGAATGGGCAAGAATGTCAGTGTCTCCATGTGCAAAACTGATAGAGACAACCCCAAGAGACTTGCAGCTGGAATTGCAGCAAAAGGCGGCGCTACAAAGTATTAACGCAAGGGGGCCGAATAATATTGCACGCCCCACTTTTCAGTTTTTTATTTGTTAAAAAAGTTTGACACATCCAATAAATTTCATTCCACTTCACGATTGTGTCCCACTTGTTGTTGATTCTTCACAAAAAATAAAAATTTTATATCTTTATGATTGAAGCATGAAATGTGGCAAAAGTTTGAAAGGTTCAAGGGGGCCGAATACTTTCACAAGGCACTGTACATCCAACAATAAAATGTAAAAGAAAAACAGCAATAAAATCCAAGATATGAGATCCAAGAAGACAACTATCAGAAGACAACTCTAACAGTGAGTTTGTAAGGATGGTACCATTTGCTGGTTCTGTTTGTGTCTGTGTTTCCCTAGTGTTTCCTCGTCAGTTTAATTGGTGCCACCTTTGTCTCATCACAGCTGTTTGTAATCACGTCTCGTCTTGTCCAAGTATTTAAGCCATTTGTTCTGTTTTGTTCCTCGTCAGGTCGTATTTGTTGGGTCTCTGTGTTCTCCTGCGTTCTCCTGCGTCTCCCCTGAACTCTCCTGAGTCCTCCCTGAGTTTCCCTCTGAGCCTTCCATTTATATGTAAGTTTTGCTGCCACGTCAGCTGTTATTTTGTTCTTTATTCTCTATTAAAATACTTATTTTTGTAATCTGCCGAGTTGAGTCCTGTCTGCACTACTGGGTTCGTTCCTGTCCACCAAATCCTGACATTACGACCCGACCACACATCAGAACCCAGCGGGCAGGGCTCTCTTGGCAACTTACCTTTTTTCTTTTTCCCCTCCGAGCCTCCTGAAGATGAGCAAGCCTACAATCCGGTGCGGCGGGTTCTGCACCAGGCCCGTCCGCTCACAAGGACATTATGACCAGGAGGTGGAAATCCTGTCCTCACCACTCCTGGTCCTCGAGGAGAACAGAGCTCGGCACCAGGGAACCCACCAGGCTCCTATTTCTGAGTCCGCCTCGCCCGGCTATTCGGGGTGGATGTCGGGGGAGGACGAAGAAATCGAGGACGAATTCCGTTTTGTTCCTGTCCCCCGACTCTCCCGCCGTCGCCGGGGAGGTAGAAAGCGGTCCCGGGGGCAGTTTGTGGCGACCGGCCCGGTCTCGTCAGCTGAGCAGAATCTTAGAGTTGGTTCCGGTGTTTTTGTGGGAGCTGGTCCCGCCGCCTCACCTCACAGGTTTCCGGTGGGGGCGAGACCCAGCGTCCCGCGGGAGCTCCGGTCCACTCCTGTTCGGTTTGGCGAGTCCGGTCCACTTGACGTCACAGGGGCGGATTCCGTGGCCTCACCTTCCAGGTTCCTGGTCGGGGCGGAGTCCGGCCTCTCACCGTCACACAGTGCCGCGGCTGTCCAACCCAGTCTGACCGAACCTCCTGAGCAAACTCTCAGCGACTCTGTGGGGGCGTGTTCCGCCGTCCCACCTACCAGGTTTCCGGTGAGGCTGACACCTGACACCACACCCTCACTTAAAGACACTTGCCCGTCAATCACATTTTCACCCCATGAACTTGCACTAATAAACCAGACTTTATTAGATTCATTTACCACTGCTAAAAATAACCCGGACTGTTCAGATGTTGTATTTTCCCTGATGGAGGAATTTTTAGTTTCACGGCCCGGTCTCATTCTGCTCCCTGAGTATAACCGTTTATTAATTGAAATTAGGACTCTCATCACACCCATGGTCACTAATACACAGTCTGAACCCATAATCCATCCTGCACCTATTGGCACCACCGTTTCTGAACTCTCCTCTGCTCCTCTGACTCCTGCACCCATCACCTTCGCCGCTGTTCCGCCTGCTGAGCGCCTTGCCGTTGGTGCACCTGCTCCTGTCGCCTCAGAAGACTCAGTAACAGTTTCTGTTTCCCGTCGCCGCCGCAGAAGATCAGTTCCTGCCGCCGCCGCAGAGGAGTCGGTTCCTGCCGCCGCTGCAGCACAACAGGTCTCTCCGTCGTCTGCTGCAGAGCCACAGGTCTCTCCGTCGTCTGCTGCAGAGCTCCAGGCCTCTCCGTCGTCTGCTGCAGAGCTCCAGGCCTCTCCGTCGTCAGCAGCAGCAACTCCCCTGGCCTCTCCACTGACAGCAGCAGCAACTCCCAAGGTCCCCTCGTCGCCTGCTGCCAACTCCCAGGTCCCCTCGTCGCCTGCTGCCAACTTCCAGGTTCCCTCGTCGCCTGCTGCCAACTCCAAGGTCCCCTCGTCGCCTGCTGCCAACTCCAAGGTCCCCTCGTCGCCTGCTGTCAACTCCAAGGTCCCCT
>NC_056516.1:9394813-9395090 GCF_014905685.2 Nematolebias whitei | reverse complement strand
CAACTCCAAGGTCCCCTCGTCGCCTGCTGTCAACTCCAAGGTCCCCTCGTCGTCCGTTACAGCTCTCCAGGTTCCCACGCCGTCCGCTGTAGCTCTCCAGGTTCCCACGCCGTCCGCTGCAGCTCCCCTGGACTCCATGATGCAAGCTACAGCTCCCCAGGACTCAATGTCGCACGCTGCAGTTCTCCAGGTTCCCACGTCATCTGCGGCTCCCTCCACGTCTCCAGAGGGGTCGGCGCCCTCCACGTCTCCAGAGGGGTCGGCGCTCTCCACGTCT
>NC_056516.1:9394507-9394803 GCF_014905685.2 Nematolebias whitei | reverse complement strand
CGGCGCTCTCCACGTCTCCAGAGGGGTCGGCGCTCTCCACGTCTCCAAAGGGGTCGGCGCTCTCCACGTCTCCAGAGGGGTCGGTGCTCTCCACAACCACTGAGGATTCTATGACGCATGCTGCGTCCTCCAAGGTCTCCACGCCGCCAGACGCGGCCTCCGGGGTCTCCTCGCCGCCAGACGCGGCCTACGGGGTCTCCTCGCCGCCAGACGTGGCCTCCGGGGTCTCCTCGCCGCCAGACGCGGACTCCAAGTCCTCTTCGCCGCCAGACGCGGCTCCCAAGTCCTCTTCGCCG
>NC_056516.1:9369109-9394497 GCF_014905685.2 Nematolebias whitei | reverse complement strand
CTCTTCGCCGCCAGACGCGGCTCCCAAGGCCTCTTCGCCGCCAGACGAGGCTCCTAAGGCCTCTTCGCCGCCATACGAGGCTCCCAAGGCCTCTTCGCCGCCAGACGCGGCTCCCAAGGCCTCTTCGCCGCCAGACGCGGCCTCCTCGGTCTCCTCGCCATCTGACGCGGCCTCCTCGGTCTCCTCGCTGCCAGCCGCGGCCTCCTCGGTCTCCTCGCCGCCAGCCGCGGCCTCCTCGTCCTCTTCGCCGCCTGCCGGGGCCTCCTCGCCGTCATCGCCGCCTGCCGCAGCCTCCTTGCCGTCATCGCCGCCTGCCGCGGTCTCCAAGTCGTCATCGCCGCCTGCCGCGGTCTCCAAGTCGTCATCGCCGCCTGCCGTGGTCTCCAAGTCGTCATCGCCGCCTGCCGCGGTCTCCAAGGTCCTACGAGTTGGACAGCCTCCCGGCCGCCCCCCTGAACGTGGGTCCCGTGATGGACGGCCTCCCGGCCGCCCTCCTGAACGTGGGTCCCGTGATGGACGGCCTCCCGGCCGCCCTCCTGAACGTGGGTCCCGTGATGGACGGCCTCCCGGCCGTCCTCCTGAACAATGACTCCAGGGACGGTCTCTTGACCGTTCAGATCTTTTGTGTTTTTCCTACTTGTGTCTTGCCTTAGTTCTTTCAGGTCCTTGTGTTCTTCCTTGTGTTTCCTCTGGCCCTCCACCCTTGCAGTGCCGCCCTCCACCCGCCCAGGTCCTTCGGGAGGGGTTTTTTTTGGGGACACCTGGAGGCGTCCTTGAGGGGGGGTACTGTAAGGATGGTACCATTTGCTGGTTCTGTTTGTGTCTGTGTTTCCCTAGTGTTTCCTCGTCAGTTTAATTGGTGCCACCTTTGTCTCGTCACAGCTGTTTGTAATCACGTCTCGTCTTGTCCATGTATTTAAGCCATCTGTTCTGTTTTGTTCCTCGTCGGGTCGTATTCGTTGGGTCTCTGTGTTCTCCTGCGTTCTCCTGCGTCTCCCCTGAGCTCTCCTGAGTCCTCCCTGAGTTTCCCTCTGAGCCTTCCATTTATATGTAAGTTTTGCTGCCACGTCAGCTGTTATTTTGTTCTTTATTCTCTATTAAAATACTTATTTTTGTAATCTGCCGAGCTGAGTCCTGTCTGCACTACTGGGTTCGTTCCTGTCCACCAAATCCTGACAGAGTTGTTAGAGGAAGACGCAAAACTTCAGTTTCCAAACCCATTTCTTTTAATGTGTTGCACAATGTCAGAATAAATAAGTACCAGTTTTACAAACCGAATTCCAAAAAAGTTGGGACACTAAACAAATTGTGAATAAAAACTGAATGCAATTATGTAGAGGTGCCAACATCTAATATTTTATTCAGAATAGAACACAAATCACAGATCAAAAGTTTAAACTGAGAGAATGTATCATTTTAAAGGAAAAATCTGTTGTTTCCAAATTTCATGGCGTCAACAAATCCCAAAAAAGTTGGGACAAGTCCATTTTTACCACTGTGTGTCACCCCCCCTTCTTCTTACAACACTCAACAGACGTCTGGGGACAGAGGAGACCAGTTTCTCAAGTTTAGAAATAGGAATGCTCTCCCATTCATGTCTAATACAGGCCTCTAACTGTTCAATCGTCTTGAGCCTTCTTTGTCGCACCTTCCTCTTTATGATGCGCCAAATGTTCTCTATAGGTGAAAGATCTGGACTGCAGGTTGGCCATTTCAGTACCCGGATCCTTCTCCTACGTAGCCATGATGTTGTGATTGCTGCAGAATGTGGTCTGGCATTATCGTGTTGAAAAATGCAGGGTCTTCCCTGAAAGAGATGACGTCTAGATGGGAGCATATGTTGTTCTAGAACCTGAACATAGTTCTCTGCATTAATGGTGCCTTTCCAGACATGCAAGCTGTCCATGCCACGAGCGTTCATGCAACCCCATACCATCAGTGATGCAGGCTTCTGAACGGAGCGTTGATAACAACTTGGGCTATCCTTGTCCTCTCAAGTCCGGATGACATGGCGTCCCAGTGTTCCATAAAGAACTTCAAATCGTGACTCATCTGACCACAGAACAGTCTTACATTTTGCCACACTCCATTTTAAATGACCCCTGGCCCAGTGCAAACGTCTGAGCTTGTGGAGCTTGCTTAGAAATGGCTTCCTCTTTGCACTGTAGAGTTTCAGCTGGCAACGGCAGATGGCACGGTGGATTGTGTTCACTGACAATGCTTTCTTGGAAGTATTCCTGAGCCCATTCTGTTATTTCCTTGACAGTGGCATTCCTGTTTGAGGTGCAGTGATGTTTAAGGGCCCGGAGATCACGAGCATCCAGTAGAGTTTTACGGCCTTGACCCTTACGCACAGCGATTGTTCCAGATTCTCTTAATCTTTTGATGATGTTATGCACGGTTGATGATGATAACTTAAAAGTCTTTGCTATTTTACGCTGGGTAACACCATTCTGGTATGCTGCACTATCTTTCTGCGCAACAATGGTGGAATTGGTGATCCTCTTACCATCTTGGCTTCTGAGAGACACTGACACTCTGAGAAGTTCTTTTTATACCCAATCATGTTGTCAATTGACCTAATTAGTGTTAATTGGTCTAGCTGTTCGTTATATGCTCAATTTCCTTTTTCCAGCCACTTATTGCTACTTGTCCCAACTTTTTTGGGATTTGTTGACACTGTGAAATTTTGAATCAACATATTTTTCCTTTAAAATGTTACATTTACTCAGATTAAACTTTTCTTCTGTCTTCTATGTTATATTACGTATAAAATATTGACATTTGCCATCTCCACATCATTGCATTCAGTTTTTATTCACAATTTGTTTAGTGTCCCAACTTTTTTGGAATCCGGTTTGTATTTTAATTTTTTTTTTTAGTTTGTGGTTCAGCTCATCATGCTGTCGCAGTGAAGTCAATCTGCAGGAGTTCATTGTCTGAATGTAGCTTTTAGATCCACATATATTATAAACCCATGCCACTTTAGCTGCAGCTCAAGTCTTCTTCCCCCTCATCAGTAAATGTAATGGTTTTCATCTGACACACTGACACATACAATGAAATTGCACGCAGGAAAATATCTACTTCCTCTCAGTGTCCCAGCAACCAGCACCAAACTTTGGTGAAATTTGAGTGAGGACATCACATGCGTCCATTTCTCTATTAATCAATCAATCAATCAATCAATCAATCAATTCAACTTTATTGTCCATAACATTCAATGAAATGGAGATTTGTCTTTGACATATGGCTTATAAAACAAAATAAAAATGTAATTAAAAACTCTAAAAAACTTAAAACCAAACGTTGCTAAATCAATTTAAAACATTCAGTTAAAACCATTCTAAAATACACAATACATTAGAATATGAAAACATCTCAGCAGACAGTGGTTTGTTATGTGAGGCTGCGTTTAAATAGAACCTTGTTAAGTACATTCACCGCAGAGGGAACAAATGACTTTTTTTAATTACCTTTAATTTTTTTACTGTAAATGGATATGAAAAAATAAAAGTTAATACAACTGTGCTTGTACTAATACTCTTAATAATCACACTTTTTGAAACTCAAAATCAAGTTAGTTCTCAACACTCACGCCATTAGATGCGAGCACATCCTCGGTCTCCTCCTCCTTTTGATCAATATGCACTTCAAATGGGTTTCCATCCTGAAGGAAGAGCTGGAATAGGGACAGCTCCTCCTGGGGCGGGACGGACGAGGACACAGACTGTCTGCTAGGGGAAATGGATGGAGAGCGACACTGCCCCATGAACTTGAACTCCTGGGATGGAGAGGATGGGATATTGAGATACAGGAGGCAGACAGGTGCCAAGAGATGAGAAGAAAACAGGGTTGAAAACAATGAAAGCAGAAAATAATAAAGACACGGTGGACTTCTGTAAGAAAACCACCTTGCAGATTAATTGCGCTGTTCAGAAAAATCTGCATTCAATAGACTGTTTGAAGGCTAATTTAACTGTTTAGTTTTTGCAGTGTATTCCAGAGCAAAACAGGGATAAAATCTAAAAAAAATAAGTATTAAAATCAAGTGATTTTCCCCCTAATATTAACTTTAGTTTTGATACAGAATGAGCTTAACATATTGACCAGATTATCAGTTTTTAGGCTGATTATAGTATAGACATGAAACTTTAGCTCAACACTTAGGAAAACACAAATAAAGCTGCTATATTCTAAAGGTTCCATTTCAAATGTTGCCCAAGCGTGTGGAAAATTTTATCTCACAGTGTACATATTAGAAGCAGACAACAGTCGTTTAATGTTCATCTATGTTACATAATGTGCAGTGATCACACACGTGCACACACACAAACACCACTGAGCTGAATGTACCAAGCTTCATACCCCTATGTAAATTTCACAACCTTAAAGTTTGCGAGTACTGAAGTGTGGGGGAAAACCTACTTCACTTCACCTTTTCAACCCAGTGATGTGTTTCTTACTTACATGGAGCTGGGCGATATTAAAGTTAGACTTGACTGGACACAGCTCCCACGTCTCATTTTCCAGAAACATCCTCAACTCCTCCAGCCGTGCTCTTTAGGGGATGTGCAAAGAAGAGAAAATAGAAAGAAATGGGCACAAAGAAAGGAGTTGTGAAGGCCACTGAATAAATACACAAACAAACAAATTCAGCAAAGGTTACTCATGCCCAGCTGGAAAAGAGGCGTGTCTTGTGACTTGCTTCGATTTGTCCACACATCAACACAGCACTCTGCCGCTCACCCGTCAGGTTAATATCAAGTCTTTTGGTGTGAAATGTCAAGGCAGTGCTGGCTTCAAACACTGCAGCACTGCTTTTTCTTGTTGTAAAGGTGTTTGAAATATGAGAAGTGATATAATACAGAAGCAAAGACTGAGATAAGGTAAGGGATGGGACTGACTTCAGCAAATATTTTCATACTGAATATTACCCTGAAGAATACGTTTGTCAGTGGATGGAATTAATGAAGTTCACTCATTTATTAATTCATCCACCAATACTAGTTCTGCCCTCACTTTACCCTGTTTACAGTAATATTAATCAGATACAGAAGAGTAAACAACTGCAAACACTTTCACTAACTCCTACTTAGAAGGATCAATTACCCTGACATGTATGGATTCGACTATAAAAACAGACAATCCAGTGGAGAGCATCCTGTGCTCCAGCATCAACGTGTGGCATGGAGGCTGCACAGCTGCAGAAAGAAAAGCTTTGCAGAGAGTGGTGAAGGCTGCACAGAAATCTGTTGGAGTCAGCCTCCCCACCATCACAGACATCTACACCTCCAGATGCAGAAAGAGGGCCACTGAGAGGGCATCATGAAGGACCCCACTCACCCAGCACACACACTTTTTTCCCCGCTGCCCTCAGGAGGGATGTTAAGGAGCATTAAGTGTAGAACCACTAGACTGAGGAACAGCTTCTACCCTGAGGCTGTTAGACTCATGAATCTCTAATCAGAATAATCACTGTGAAAAATCACATCATGCTGCTGCTGATCTGTTTCAATGTTGCTGCTGATCTGTTTCATGTTGCTGCTGATCTGTTTCATGTTGTTGTGTTCATTCGTACTCATCTGCTCACACAGACTCATGTTCGTGCTGCTGTTCGGTGTATTGTTTTTGTGCTACTAGTGCTTAGTGTATTTTTAGTTAACATTTTTCTTAGTTCATATCTTAGATCTTATTACTGTTTTTCTTCAACATTTTATACTTTTGTTGGATGTAACTGGGACCCTGTGTACACAATTTCGTTCCACCTCATGTACCACATGTGATGCGAATGACAATTAAGAAACTTGAATTCTTGAAAATCTAAAAAAAACACAAGCAAGGCTGTGAAAAGAAAGGATTCAGCACTCCCAGATCGATGCCATGTAAGTCCAAATGTGTAGTTAAAGGACTATAAAACTGAATACATAGATTGCATTAGTGCTGCATGTTTAAATTCCACTAACATGCTTTTTTTTTTTTTACTTTTGTAAATCTAATGTATTAACCAACACTGTTACTGCTTATCTCTATGCAAAATTTTACAACAGCTTAAAATCCACCAAAAAAGTGAACAGATTAGCATTATGTCATGACTTAAGTTTTAGACATGTTGTCTTTTCCAAAGTAGACAGCACATTTTTAATATCCATATTAAGTGTTTAAATTTAATGCATACTGAACAGAGTATTGGAAGCCGCCTCAGGTGCAGTGCAGATATCAGGCCCCGATGCTGCTGCTCTACTGCTCCTCCTCATTCTTTTTCTTGCTCTTGGGGTCCATCACATCTGACTCGCTTTTCCAGTTACTGGTGCAATTTCACACCAAGATCACCTCCATCTCATCTCAAACTTTGTGTTGAATCCCATTATGTCTATTCTCGTTTTCTCTCTCTTTTTCATGATTTTCTCTCTTAAAAGAGCTGATTGTGAAAAAGAATGTACAGTAAACTTAGTTTTAAGGTTGTCAGGGTGTTATATAGTAAAGACAGCATGTACAAGACATTTATGTAATGTTTATTGTTTCAATGAAAAGCAGACTCCAATGTGTTGCTTTTATTGTCTAGCAGCCAACTGTAACAAAATCAGCTGTATTTTTCACATGAACCAAAAAGGCAACTGGCCCTTCTCACCTGTGATAGTTCTTAAAGTAGTTAACACTCTGGCGTTTGATGGACTCCTGCAGGACTTCTGACTTACTGCCACAGAACTCCTCACCAACCTGCATCAACCTGAACGTGAACATGACAGTGGGAGAGCAGTATATTATCAAAAACAAGCTCGTAGACGCAAACCCTGGTTAGTTTTACTGCTGTGTTAGTCTGATGTACGGACAGTGTTTACGATAGTTACGGTGAAAACGTTCTTGTCTTTATAAATGTGACCTATCAGGCAAGAGACCGATACTGCTGGAGTGGGAAGAAAATCTGCATCTACAGAAAGAACAGCCTGACTGATATAACAGGGCGGGACAAGAGAAAGTTTATGGACATGCAGATGTACGAATGAAGACTAAACCATATGTCTGTCTTTCAAAAGGCGTATTAAAATGTTAGCAGAGATTTTTCTTCCAGCACAATCCACATGAATACCAAAGATACTTATTATAATGATGGAGGAATAAACACACGTCAGTCATCAGCTTCCTGGATCATAAACATTGCCTTTTATTAAGCTCTCGCGTTATATACTCTCAGAACAGGAAGTGCCCTTACAAAATAAAATAACAACATTAATGACAAATGAGACATATTGCATATCAACAATGACTAAATTATAAGTTTAGGTAACTTTTAACTTTTTCTAAACAATGTTTCTAAACGCTCTAAAAGAGCACAGAATGTCATGATTTCAGCTCTCTGCCTCCTCTGCTCTTTCCCACTTTCGAGCTCTCTTGGCCACGCCCACTTCTCAGCTCTGAATGGAGAACAGCTGATCAGCTGCAGCAGGAAGTTTATCCTGCAATTAGGGCTGCACAAATGTACAAAAGGTGCTCAATAATTTAAAATAATTTATTTTAAATACAAATTTCATGCCGATCATGCAGCTCATCCACCAATCAGCCAATTGTGTGTCATGTCCAGTCTTATTTTGAAAAAACTGTGCTAGAGTGAGTCCGCGATAAATGAACCGCGAAGAAGCGAGGGACTACTATACTCAAAATATTGATCATATTACATATATACTTTATTTACCAATATACGTAAAATGACTCAATACAAAACTGAGATTTTTTTATTTATTTTGTGAACCAGAGACACTGATAGACCATATGTCTCCACCTTCCCTTATTGTTTTTGTAGTTTTACAGAAGCTGCCATGTTGTATTTTTGGAATCAGCACTAGTTCATTAGCAATGCTGGGCTTTAAGTCACGCCTACTCCCCACCACACAATCACAGCGTTACATAAACTTTCTCTTATGCATGAAACAACTAAAGCTTAAACTTGTTAGAAAAATGAATGGCCACACAGCAGTAAGGTTAAAAGTCAACACAAGCTTATCCAAGGTGTGTTTCATTTGTTTAACGACAGCAAAGTCACGTTTATTTGCATGAAGGAGACGGGAGTTAAAATAAAACTTGTGCTGGAACCAGCCGACAGGGACCGTTGGTCCAATAACAGCTTTGACTTCCACCTTCATGTGAACGGACTTGAAATATACAGTCATTAAAGTGAACTTTTACAACTTATATGTTTTTTCTCTTTTTTTTTCTCCTTCCCATGGGCTCACCACCTGTGGGAGGGGCCAAAGGGGTAGGATGCAATGTGGGATGGGTGGTGGCCGAGGGCGGGGACCTTGGCGGTCTGATCCTCCGCTACAGAAACTGGCTATTGGGACGTGGAATGTCGCCTCACTGGTGGGGAAGGAGCCTGAGATGGTGTGTGAGGCTGAGAGGTTCCGGCTAGAAATAGTCGGACTCACCTCTATGCATGGCTCTGGCTCTGGAACCAGTTTCCTTGAGAAGGGCTGGACACTCTTCCACTCTGGATTTGCCCCTGGTGAGAGGCACAGAGCAGGAGTGGGCATACTTATTGTCCCCCAACTTGGTGCCTGTGTGTTGGGGTTAACCCCGGTGAATGAGAGGGTGGCCTCCCTCCGCCTACGTGTGGGGGGACGGGTTCTGACTGTCGTTTGTGCTTATGCACCAAACGGCAGTTCAGATTATCTACCCTTTTTGGAGTCCTTGGAAGGGGTACTGGAAAGTGCACCTCCTGGGGACTCCCTTGTTCTGCTGGGGGACTTCAATGCTCATGTGGGCAATGACAGTGAGACTTGGAGGGGTGTGGTTGGGAGGAACGGCCCCCCTGATCTGAACCAGAGTGGTGTTCTGTTGTTGGACTTCTGTGCTCGTCATGGATTGTCAATAACGAACACCTTGTTCAAGCATAAGGGTGTCTATATGTTTTCTTGGCACCAGGACACCGTAGGTCGCAGTTCGATGATCGACTTTGTCATTGTCTCATCTGATCTGCGGCCACATGTCTTGGACACTCGGGTGAAGAGAGGGGCGGAGCTGTCCACTGATCACTACCTGGTAGTACGTTGGCTCCGATGGTGGGGGAGGATGCCGGTCAGACCTAGCAGACCCAAACGTATTGTGAGGGTTTGCTGGGAATGTCTGGCAAAGTCTCCTGTGAGACAGAGTTTTAACTCCCACCTCCGGGAGAACTTCGAACATGTTCCGGCGGAGGTGGGGGACATTGAGTCTGAGTGGACCATGTTCCATGCCTCTATTGTCGAGGTGGCTTACCGGAGCTGCGGCCGGAAGGTTGTCGGTGCCTGTTTCCGCTGCAACCCTCGAACCCGATGGTGGACACCGGCAGTGAGGGATGCTGTCAGGCTGAAGGAGCCCTATCGGGCCTTTTTGGCCTCTGGGATCCCAAAAGCAGCTGATGGGTACCGGCAGTCCAAGCGACATGCGGCTCGGGTGGTCGCTGAGGCAAAAACTCGGGCATGGGAGGAGTTCGGAGAGGCCATGGAGAATGACTTCTGCACAGCTTCGAGGCGATTCTGGTCCACCATCTGGCATCTCAGGGGGGGAAAGTGGTATACCACCAACACTGTTTATAGTGGGAGTGGTGTGTTGCTGACCTCAACTCGGGATGTTGTGGGTTGGTGGGCAGAATACTTTGAAGACCTCCTCAATCCCACCGGCACGTCTTCCACTGAGGAAGCAGAGCCTGGGGACTCTGGGTCGGGCCCTCCAATCTCTGGTGCTGAGGTCACCGAGGTGGTTAAAAAGCTCCTCGGTGGCAGGGCCCCAGGGGTGGATAAGATTCGCCCAGAGATTCTTAAGGCTCTGGATGTTGTAGGGTTGTGTTGGCTTACGCGACTCTGCAATATTGCGTGGACATCGGGGGAAGTTCCCCTGGATTGGTAGACTGGGGTGGTGGTCCCCCTATTCAAAAAGGGGGACCGTAGAGTGTGTTCCAACTACAGGGGAATCATGCTCTTAAGCCTCCCTGGTAAGGTCTAGTCGGGGGTTCTGTAGAAGAGGGTCCGTCGGATAGTCGAACCTCAGATTCGGGAGGAGCAGTGCGGTTTTCGTCCTGGCCGTGGAACACTGGACCAGCTCTACACTCTCAGCAGGGTCCTGGAGGGTGCGTGGGAGTTTGTCCAACCGGTCTACATGTGCTTTGTGGACTTGGAGAAGGCGTTCGACCGCGTCCCTCGGGGAACCCTTTGGGGGGTACTCTGGGAATATGGGGTACTGGGCCCTTTGATATGGGCTGTTAGGTCCCTGTATGACTGGTGTCAGAGCCTGGTCCGCATCGCCGGCACTAAGTCGGGCTTGTTCCCAGTGAGAGTTGGACTCCGCCAAGGTTGCCCTTTGTCACCAATTCTGTTCATAACTTTTATGGACAGAATTTCTAGGCACAGCCAAGGTGTTGAGGGGATCCATTTTGGTGGCCTTAGGATTGTGTCTCTGCTTTTTGCAGATGATGTGGTCTTATTGGCTTCAAAAAATCATGATCTACAGCTTTCGCTGGAGTGGTTCGCAGCCGAATGCGACATGGATGAAGATCAGTTCCTCCAAATCCGAGGCTATGGTCTTGAGCCGGAAAAGGGTAGGGTGCCCTCTCCGGGTCAGGGAGGAGGTCCTACCCCAAGTGGAGGAGTTCACGTATCTTGGGGTCTTGTTCACGAATGAGGGAAAAATGGAGCGTGAGATCGATAGGTGGATAGGTGCAGCGTCTGCAGTGAAGCAGGCGCTGTACAGGTCTGTCATGGTGAAGAGAGAGCTGAGTCAAAAGGCGAAGCTCTCAATTTACCTATCGATCTACGTTCCCACCCTCATCTATGGTCACGAGCTTTGGGCTGTGACCGAAAGAATGAGATCTCGGATACAAGCGGCCAAAATGAGTTTTCTCCGCAGGGTGTCTGGGCTCTCCCTTAGAGATAGGGTGAGAAGCTCGATCATCCGGGAGGGACTCAGAGTAGAGCCGCTGCTTCTCCATGTCGAGAGGAGCCAGTTGAGGTGGCTTGGGCATCAGTTTAGGATGCCTCCAGGACGCCTCCCTGGTGAGGTGTTCCAGACACGTCCCACCGGGAGGAGGCCCAGAGGAATACCCAGGACACGCTGGAAGGACTATGTTTCTTGGCTGGCCTGGGAACACCTCGGGATTTCCCCGGAAGAGCTGGCCCAAGTGGCTGGGGAGAGGGAAGTCCGGGCCTCCCTGCTTAGGCTGCTACCCCCGTGACCCGACCCCAGATAAGCAGAAGAAAATGGATGAATGGATGGATGGATGGATGGATGGATGGATGGATGGATGGATGGATGGACGTTTTTTTCTCTACATTTAAAATGGACATTTTGACTGTTTTACTTATTAAACCTTAAAATTCAAAACAGTTTCCTCAAATATTCCTCGTCAGGGTTAACTAACTTGTTTAAATATATTTTTAATCAATTTTTTTTTTTTTTTGTTGTTTTTTAGTCTATGTTTTATTCTCTCTAGTTGTTTTATATTGTAGCACTTTGAGATTGTAAAATGTAAAGTACAGTACAAATCAAATAAATTATATTTTTTTTATTGGATTTACAGTGTAATTAATCACTTCTGCTTTTATTATTTTTAACAGGCTTTTTTTTTGTATTTTGTGTTATAATTGAATTATTTCAAAAATGTTTCTCTAAGCTATGTGTAAAAGTAATTTGCATTAGCTTTTTCTATAAAATTATGTAAAAAAATAGAACTTGCAGTGCCTTTTGTTGAAACATTAATGCTCACGCTTACTGATGCGTAATATTATTAACTTGTAATTTAAATAAATACAAAAAGAAAGAATCAAAGTGAAGATGGTTTTAACACAACCACTCATTTGTATTTTAGTTAAAGTAGGTGAAAATATATTTTAGAAGATAGTTACACTATCATTGTTTTATCAACTAACACCAATAATTTATCTGGATTTAATGACAGAACCAATTAATTTGCATACATAAAATTTAAGGCTTGAACATGAATGTTGTGACCATGATATTCTTTCCATTTAAAGCAGAAAACTGACCCCTTCAAACTGACCAGACTTCTTTGTGAAACATGTATGAGCTGAGCAACAATGATCTGGATCATAAATGAAAAACTAAAATGAAGGTGAGTACATTTCTATTTGGTGTCCATTAATTTAAAATTAATTTTCAGCAATGCATGACTTTAATCAAAGTCAATTTAATAATTCTGTGGTGAAATTAGCTTAATAATTTCAGCTTTTGTGTTATTAAAGAAAAACGTTTAATTTCATGTGTGTGCGTGTAGTGAACGTGTGACAGAACAGATGAGTATTGTGACTTTAGGAGGCTTTAGGAGAAGGTTCTGCTGTTCAACCTGATTAATATGAAACAAGAAGAAGAAGACAGCCACAGCAAGACAATGACCAATAAGTGGGAACGAGAATGAGTCAGCCGCGCTGATCTCGAGGCGTACCTGCTGATGACATCCAGTACCACGATGAAATCATCATATTTGAAGTTAGACATGTCCGTACCCAGAATGTACGCCTTTACTTTTAACTGGACATCCTGAGGAAAGGGACAGAGTAAAACAAAGAGGTGATTGGTAATTTATGGGATGAGGATTTTAAGTGAGGTGAAAACCTGAAAGAAAATAGTTAAATTGGATAAAAGAATGTTAGAAGCACAAAGGCAGCCAGAGATAATGCTTCTTTACAAACCTGCCAAATCCGTGTAAGTCCGTGCTCAAGCTTTTTCTTCACGTAGCTTCGGTCCACACTCAACTCATCAGACTGTGCTGCTGCATCCTCTACAGGCAAACAATAAGGACACAATGAAAGATTAGAAAACTAAGAGACAAAATGATAACTCTTTATATAAGGTCCAGTGCTTCTTGCATGTTACAGCCGATGAAAAGAAACTGATATATCTGCTTCATTGTGAATGTGCACAATGAAACTGGACTATATCATTCTCCATTGCTGTAACATGGGAAAAATATAACACTGTATTAATAGCTTTAACAAAGTACATCATTTTATTGTAATTAAAAGCAGATTACTGATATAAAACACTGTTTACTGTCACCTGAGAACAGCTGTCAAAGGTGGATGCCTGTCAGCATGAGGACTGTGAAACTCATAAACCCCCTACAAAGGTGAAAGACTGACAGCAGCTTAAAGCCCGAAAGGACAACGCTGGGCGACCAGCAGCAGATGTTAGAGCCATGTTTACTGTCAGACATGATTCCTCCTGTATCATCAGCTCACTATCTTTCTATTGTTTTCATCGTCTCAGACAGACAACCGTGAGGTGCAGAGTCAGAGCAGCATCAATACTTCCCCTTAGCTGAAAATTGCTTCAATAAATCTCAAGCTGCTTCCTCTGTATGAAATGGATTTTTTGGAAAAGCCAGAAGCTGTAAGGCTGTATGTGAACAAGAAACCGACTGTCAATCCAGCTATACATAACATTACTGGATGCATTGATTATCACTGGTTTGCCTGGTTGAGGATAAATTCATGCAGGTCTAATAAAGACACAAACTGCATCTCTGTCGTGGTTTTAAAGTTCTAACAATTTTGATTTTGTTCTATAAAACCAAAGCTTTCCTACAGATACCTTTTGAAAAATACTCCAGAGACCCTATATCACTGGTCATATTTGGAGTCATATATTTTTGACGGAGCTGTTGGAAACAATTGTGCGTTCACTAAAAAATCAAAGAAAGCAAGGCTGGGGAGACATCTTGACATGGCGTCTTGACATACAGGGTTTCAATTTAATGAGAGCAACGATAGCTCTGGAAGTCACTGACTCTGAGGAACAGAGAGCCAAAGAAGTGGTGGTAGTGAAAGGTGGGGGAAGTGAAAGTGTCTGTGAAAGCTGAAAACTTTGATAAATGTGAGAAAGCAGAGGCAGCTAATGATTAATTGATTAGGCAATTTGTACAAAACTGAAATGAATAGTTACTGCTACTGCAGCATTAAATACTTAATCCAGCAGTTATCAATCCCCTAACACTCATCTCTGTTCTTACAAATAGGAAATGTTGATTTTGAGCCCAAAAATAGGTTGGGGTGGGACTCTATATTTTTTCTTCATTCATTTAATTGTGATTTAAGAATATGGTAATCTGTGCAGAAGAAGCTACAATATGAAGTGGACAGTTGCTATATTAAGTTAACTGAGATGATAATGGTTTGAGCCAGACTGTGATTATCAAGAGAAAGCCAAACTACTGTAATTATACAGCATCATATGTGAGTGGATGTATTAGAATGATCGCATATTCTCTTATAATTACATTCAATAACATTAGAAAAATAACCTTTACTGTATAGGCCAGTCGCAATAAACGATAAATTGATTAATTGCATGATGAATGAAAATTATCTACCTCATTTATATTTATTAGCTTTTTCGTTTCTTCGTGTCTCTTTCTATTGAAGACAATGGATGACAAAAGACTCAACTCCGGTGTTCTTCACTGACCCCTCCCTTTCTCTTTTCTTTAAAATCTGTTTCAATCGTCCAAAATCGCGTTTTTGGACGATTAAAAGCAGCTAAGCTGAGAAGCTAAGCTAACAGGCCAACCTCGGGAATAAACCTCCGTCTTGTTGAAACTCGTGCTTTCATGTAAAAAGTTGTTGAGTCTTATACTGTCATCAGGTAGTCAAAAAAGGTACTACACACCAAACAAATCAACATTTCTTCTAAAAATTGACAATTAATTATCGTTAAATTTCAAACAATATTATCGTTTCTCGCAATAATTTCTGAAACAATTAATCACCCAGCAACCTTTGTTATCCTGACAGGCTGATTACTGTATGTTAATGACAGTTTATGTGGCACTTTAAAACAACAATGGCTGCACCAAAGTGCTGTACTGAAAAAATGTCAACGCAAAGAATAATAAAAGAATACAACTACAAATCTTAAATGATAAAAACAAAGAAGTAAAATCATTCACAAAGTACAGATAACATCAAGTTGTCAGGGTCAACTTCAGCCAAATAGTGAATAAAAGTGGGTCTTAAAGAGCACCTCAAGATTTTCCAAGGTCTGAGCAGATCTTAAATGTCAATTATTTCATGAAACAAAGCCTCTGCAAAGCACGACCTCTACTCTAAAGGTTAGATCTTGGAACGTCTAAAAACAATTGACCTCAGTTGTTTTAAAAGATCCTGGAGACAAAATGCAGTCAGATTATTAAGAATCTCAAAAACTAACGAGAAAATCTTAAAATCAATCCTCTGGAGTAAGGCTAACGCTACGGTTATGTGCTCACACCTTCTTGTTCCTGGTAAAAGTCATGCACCAGTGTTTCACATCTTCTGCAGATGATAAAGAGAGGATTGATGGATAATATGAGCATTTAAGGAATGTGATCAGCTGGTATGCTAATATTAATAATAATAAACTTTATTTCTATAGCACCTTCCAACAACGCCTTGCATTGACCAAGGTGCTTTACAAGATAAAACAAGATTAAAAACAGGACACAATAAATCAGTGCAAATTAAAAACACAGCCAGAATAAAAGAAGGTAAAAGAGATAAAATAAATAAATAAATACTAAATACTAAACTACTAATAGTTAAACATTAAAAGCCCTTTTAAATAAGTATGTTTTCAGTTTGGCTTTGAACAGAGCCAGATCAGAGATGGCACGCAGCTCATAGGGAAGAGTATTCCAGGCTGTTGGGCCTGTAACAGAAAAGGACCGGTCCCCCCAGTGTTTGCACCTTGAGCGAGGCACCACCAGAAGATTTTGACCAGCAGACCGTAAAGCTCTGCTGGGCTGGTGGACTTTCAAAAGTTCTGAAATATAAGGTGGTGCAAGGCCATTCAAAGCTTTAAAAACGAACAGTAGCAGCTTCATTCATGCAGTTTATTGTTAAGCATTGAGCGAGCCGCTTGTGGCAGGTATAAGTGGGTAGCTGTGTTGCAGGTCTATCAAAGACTGAATAAAAACATCATTAGGAATGGATCATTTGTTTCACTGAATTTATCACTGTAGAAAATTTTATATCTAGTGTTTCTGCAGAGAAAAAAGTTAATAACAACATATATTTTACACCGTTAAATAATCACAAGTTATTGTAAAATAAATACTTCAAAAAGCACCAGACATCTAACCAAAACTTTAAATAAAATGTAGATTGTCAAATTATACTTCAAACTATTGTTTAGCTGCTCTCCTTTTGCACAGAGCTATTTCTCAATTACTTAAGCACATTCTCCTGCTGCTGTCAGTGTTGTTTTATGCTGCTGAAATTGTCAGTATTTAAACAACCTCCCAAGGTTAACCAAATATAAAGTATTGCTCCTCTAAGAGCAAAGAAATAAACAGTAGGGAAAGTCAACCGTTGCTTGTCCTTCAGTTATAAACAGTAGTTGACATTTAGAGGATATGTAAGTAAAAGAGTTTTGTCATTCCAAATAAAAATAAAGAAAACACGAGCCTTGACTCGTTTTCAAACTACAAGGGTCTATACATGGCTTGTATAATCTAGAACTGTTCTGCAAGAGAGAAGTCAAAAAGGTTAAATTTGGATTTTCCAAACAGATTAAACTGTATTCATCAGATAAATCTGATAAGGGACGTAGTGTATCTCAACTGCAGACCATTACTTAATGGAAGATTTTCCAACAGTCATGATTAAAAGCACCTCTTCATTAATCTAAGGTAGCTCCTCCCACTTTCAAATAAACAAGCTTTAAATAAAAATGTGAAAACCAAAAGAATACAGGGGTTGAGGTCGCCTCCGCACTGAGGACACGTGTGACAGACACTCACAAAGTGAGATGACAAATGTACCCAATCAGAGTAAATATAGTTTCCCCTTCAAGCAAGATGGCACCTAATGAAGCCCAGGGAGAACAATGAATGTCACCAACCATTCAAGACATCCTCTGTGCCAATATCTTTCCACCAAATGAAAAGTGTACAGCAAAAAAATAAATAAATAAATTGGAGAGAATATTGTCATTTACCTCTAATATAGTACAGCTTGCAAAACATGTGCCAGAAGGTGAAAAGTGCAATAAACTGCAATAAAACATATTTCCTACAGTACATTAATGGGAAAAAATCAGCTACTCGTGGAGACTGCTGCTGCCTTGGCAACAGTGCTTCTGGAGGGTGATATTTTCACATCTGGCTGACTCTGGACTGATGCAGTGTGCCATCATCCTTCTTGCCTTGGTGGGCTGTAATTGAGTATTTTCCATAAACTATGCGTATTTAATTAAAGTCAAGTCAAATTTATTCATAGAGCACATTTTAAAACAACAGTTTGTTAACAAAATGCTGAATAATACAAGACAAAGATTAAAAGAAAAAAACAATAAAACAAATGAATTAAAAAGCATCAGAAGAAAATAAACATAGAACAAAGAACAATAAAATACTAAAACAACTCACACTGGGTAAAAAGAAATCAGTGAAAACTGTTGGTTTTTAAAAGATATTTAAAAACAGGAAGTGAAGAGGCCTGTCTGATGTGGAGGGCAGCTTGTTTCAAAGTTTAGGAACCATGCCTGAAAAAGCCTGATCTCCTCTGAGCTTCAACCAAAAGCAGCTGATCAGATGATCTCAGTGCTCGAGAAGGAGCATGAGGTTCAAGAAGGTCAGAGAAATAAGAGGGTGTAAGGCCATTTAGACATTTCTAGAATACAGTTGTCCATCTCTACTTCTTGGTTCATTTATCACGGACTCGCTCTTTTGCAGTTGTTAAAAGTAAGATTGGACATGACACACAATTGGCTGACTGATGGATGAGCCGCATGATGTGCATGGAATTCTTTATTTAAAATACATTATTTTTAATTATTTAGCACCTGCTGAACCTGTGCGTAGCCCACAGGTGCAGGGAGAACCTCTCTCGTGCAGCATGTCATGATCTCCACTCTGCAGCGGAGAAAAGGGCGTGACTGAGAGCACTGGCAGGTGGCAAAGAGCTGAAATCATGACATTCTGTGCTCTTTTAGAGCATTTAGTTTAGAAACAATGATTAGAACATTGCAAGTGTAAGCGAAGGGTTTAAAAAGCCTTTATATACATACTTGTATACATATATATATATATATAAATAATATATACAGTACATACATATATACAAACATACATGCATACATACATACAAACATACATACATACATGCATATATATATATATATACATATATATATATATATATATATATATATACATATATATATATATATATATATATATATACATATATATACATATATACATATATATATACACGTACAGTACACATATACATATACACATACAGTATACATACACATACAGTATACATATACATACACATACAGTATACATATACATATAAACACATATATATATACATATATCCACATATATATATACATATAAACACATATATACATATACATATAAACACATATATACATATACATATAAACACATATATACACATATACACATATATATATACATACATATATACACATATACACATATATATATACATATATACATATATACACATATATATACATATATACACATATACACATATATACACATATGCATACATATATACACATATATATACACATATGCATATATACATATATACACACATATATATACACATATGCATATAATAATAATAATAATAATAATAATAATAATGTCATCACAATGTCAGCACTGTATGTTTCCATACGATGGCGAAATTAGTCTCTGCATTTAACCCATCCACCACCAGGTGGTGCAGTGGGCAGCTATTGAAAGCGCCCGGGGGACATTTTTGGGGATAAGGTGTGCTGCCCAAAGACACCACGTGATGTGCAGTGACTGGGGATCGAGCCTGGGACTTTTGGGTCCCAAGCCGGCTGCCCTGCCTCTACACCATCTCGGCCCCCATATATACACATATATATATACGCATATGCATATATACACATATATATATACGCATATGCATATATACACATATATATATATACGCATATGCATATATACACATATATAAACACATATGCATATATACACATATATATATATATATATATATATATACACATATATATACACATATGCATATAGACACACACATATATATATATACATATGCATATATACACATATGCATATATATACACATACAGTGGGGAGAACAAGTATTTGATAGACTGTTGATTTTTCAGGTTTTCCCACTTGCAAAGCTTGTAGATGACTGTAATTTTTATCATAGGTACTCTTCAACTGTGAGTGATGGAACCTAAAACAAAAATCCAGAAAAATACAATATATGATTTTTAAATAATTAATTTCCATTTTATTGTGTGAAATAAGTATTTGATCATCTATCAACCAGTAAGAATTTTGGCTCTCACAGACATGTTAGTTCTTCTTTAAGAAGCCCTCCTGTTCTCCACCCATTACCTGTATTAACTGCACCTGTTTGGACTCGTGACCTGTATAAAAGACACCTGTCCACACACTCAATCAATCAGACTCCAGCATCTCCACAATGCCAAAGACCAGAGAGCTGTGTAAGGACATCAGGGATAAAATTGTAGACCTGCACAAGGCTGGGATGGGCTACAGGACAATAGGCAAGCAGCTTGGTAAGAAGGCAACAACAGTTGGTGCAATTATTAGTGTAGTATGAACATATACTGATATATATTCATAAATTAAACGGATTCTTTCATTTTTCTGGACTGTATATAATGAACGTGCATTGAATTTAGAAATGTAACGTGAGACGTTAATTATCTTTGACTCACCAACGACAGTGGGTCATTTATTAACAGAATCAAAGTTTAACACATCACACATTTACATTAATTGGCAAAATATGGAAAATAACAACATGGCTAATTTAGCGAGTTTTACACGGAGTAAACAATACGGCGATTGTTTTCTAGCTAGCAGCATACAACAGACATTAACCACACGGCGGTGGTTGAAAAACTTTGCTTCAGACATTTCTAAAAATATCTGGATTAATTTCTACTTGATAGAAGAGTTTTAAAGATGGAAAGATGAAGTTTAGAGGGAGAAAAAGATGGATGAGGGAGAATGTTTGTGTCAGCATCAGAACGGCACTCTCCGGGTTTTCCCAGCTTCTTCCCCGGTACACTTAGGTGATAGAAATCTCTTTTACCTGGAGATGTCTCCTGGCGAAATTCCATTTAACGCACCCTTTCAGCGTCTCCGTAGGAACAGCTGTGAATCGTCCGAAGTAGTGACAGTACTTGTTCGACACAAATTCACCTCACGAGTGGACTTCACATGAGTGGAGTCCGTCAGAGTTCCCCTCAGAGGTGGAAGATATCATAATCCCAATACTCGGAAGAGCTTTGAATCATGGCTAGACTTCTGTTCTCCAAACTCGACTGCAAACTCGACTCCAAACTCGACTGGGTTGAACTAGGAAGTACCAACCTTTAAAGAGCTCTATTTCCGGTTCACTTGGGAGTTTCCTGATTGGTCGTTTCGACCAGACAGGGGTGTGTTTTTGTGACGTAAGAGGTCACTAGGAGTTAGAAAAACAGCAAGAATGTTATGGAACAGATTGAAAATGTTTTTCAGACAGACGAGAGGAATATTTAGACGAGTTGGCGGAAAACAGGTGCAAACAGGTGCCAGCTTCTCTATTTACGTCTGAGAGGATTTAAAAACATGACAGCTCGTTCCAACAACTTGTTTGCGTTTGACTCCAACCTTGGACCAACTTACACTGCTCATTCAAAGACAGAAAATCAGAAAATGCATAATTACTCTGTAACAGACCTTAACATGAATTCTAACTTTGCATGAGGATTAAAAATCATTATTACTGTTTCACAGTTAATTAAAAATGATTAGTTCACTGCAGCATCTAAAATGGTTTGAACTAAAAACACTTTGATTATCAAACATTTGTAAAATAGTAATGATAATAGAAAAGAGTGTTCTTTCACTTGAATTTTCAAGAAAGAAAGTCTCAGGATGGGTCAACCTGTATTTCTGGATTCAAATCAATGAAATGACAGCTTCTGTCCCATAAAGTCCTTAAGGTCAGGATTTGACCTTCAGGCCTAGTTCACTATAGTCCCCCCTTTGGAAATCATCGCCTGTCCATGGGGATGAATTCCAACATGAACTTACGCCTTTGAATGTTCTTGAGCTTGATGTAATCCAGCAAGGAAAACAAAAGTCAAAACTAATCCAGAAAGGAAAACAAAGTCAAAGGATGTAATCCACAATGTTTTTGTAATTCCATTGTGTTGATGGTAATTCCATAATGTTGTTGGTAATTCCATTGTAGCAATGCTTTAACCCCTTGGAAACAGAGTCTGTAATCCATTGGAAAAAGTCATATAATCCACAACGATTGGAAGTGTTGATTGATCAGCATACAGAGGGGTTCCCTTGAATTGAACTGAAGATGCGGCCACTGGATGAAGAGTGGAGACCAACGTCAGGATTGCAGGTCTCCTCCAGCGAAGGTCGTCGCTGGGTGGATGTCCAGTCTGTGCCGTTCTGGTTCAATGTGACATGCAATTATGTGGTTTAAGGTGGGCTTATGAAGGGGATTTTACATAAGGCCTTAAACTATATGCACCTGGTGTGTAAGCTATTATGGTTGGGAACAGCTACAACTACCAGTTAAGGGGTGGAACATGCTGAAAAGGGTAACTATAGGGGTTTATACCTATAGAAAAGGGTTCCAAACTATTTTTCCATTTCTAACTTGGTTTAAGTTAGCTTTACATGGCAAAAAATAGTTTGGTTCAATGGTCTGTTGTCTTTTAGACGAACGACTTGAGATTGGGTGTTTGGTTTCCCCATAAATGTTTTGGAAGTCTATGGCGAGACTCATCAAAAAGAATTAGCTATCCCCCCGAATAGAATTGTTCGAGTAGGTTCGGCTTACGTGTTGTGAGATCAATGTAGATTATGGTACTTAAGGTAGCAATAATATACATTGACTCCGCAAAGATTACAATTTAACGAATGAACTGCATGTTGGCATGGTTAAAGGCCTCTTAGTCTCTAACTTAACTACACAACAAAATTCATTCTTGCTTGGGGTGTTCAGAAACAATACCAAAAACCAATTAAACGATGTCTCAACATCGACAAAAACAGTGACTAAGCAACCAGTTAAACAACGTTTCAACATTGACAAAAGCAGTGATTAAGCAACTAGAAAACGACGTTTCGGTGCGCCACTCACTCTGAATGTCAGATTTGCTCACGTTATCGCGTCTGGTAGCATTACCCTAACTGGCGTCACCCCCCTTCGGTCATGGGAGACCGCGAACACGGGTGAGGACGTCGCTCCATGAGCTAAAGTTAGGCTGTCCTTGAGTAGTTTTAACTGTTTGCACAGCTGAAAGAGGACTTTAAGGTCTGGATCAGAATCCAGTTTACCTTTCGATGGAGTGTATTTGTCTGGGTCAGTCAGATACAGTGTCATCGATTTAATTGCAGGATCATCCAACTTCTGAAGTTGGGTGATGTCTGGGTCAGTTGAAAATGACTTTTCATATTTTAAAAGAACTTGGCCAAGTTTGTCTCTTTCTTCATCATATGTCAGAGCGTCGGCTTGGACGACCACCTGTTCAATCTGTGATGAGACTGATAAGGGTTCTTGCTCCTTGGGGAGCTCCAACAAATCCTTTTCTGAGTCATCGGACCTGTCTATGGGTAAGACACCATAGGTTTGAGGCCCTTGGTCGACGTCCTTGGTTGAGAAAAGAGCTATGGCCTGTGTTGGTTTTGTTAACCATACTGGCCCAGTTTCTTGACTCGGTACCAGGTTATCTGGGAGTCCTCCCAGAACTGGAATGCCTAGTTCAAAATCATGAAAGTCAGGTTCTGAGTGTTCAGCTTGCGATGACTCATCATCGGTTGTGTGTGAGTTTACCCCCCCTTCGTTCGATGAGGGGTTGGTGGAGGCAACGACAGCGATGTCTTGGTGTGTTCCACCGACATCTGTAATGTTGTCATTCGCGCCTTCAGATTTAGTAGTGATCACCTCACTACACAGCGTTCCAGGTTGGTTTCCCATTTCAGCGTTTTTCAAAGTTTCTAAAAACCTTTGTAGTTTCTCTGTCTCTTCCGAGCTCAGAGGTGTAGGGCCTTGTTCCTGGGACCTTTGTGATTTTATCGCCTCGGTTCGTTTCATCCGAGGTGGGAGACGGCTAGGTACGTCTTTTGGGGGTTCCTCTTCGGACTTCCCCTGATAATATGGGTCCTCTTGGATCCCATATCTTTGCGTCCTACGCACACCCCATATACGATAATCACGTTCATCCTCTGAAAGAGGAGCTTTTCTGTCCCAGCGTGCACCTTCATTACGTGGTTTGTTAGTTTGAAAATACTGCTTTTTCTCGCCTGTTTTAGGAGGTGGCAGAATGGGCTTAAAAGCAAAAGGTGTGTAATAGACTTTTGGAGGTGTTGGTGGATGATCCGGACTCTGTTCACGGTCTTCTCTGGATTCCAGACAACCTCGCCCCTCGTCATTACTTTTATATGTTGCCGCGGTTAGTTTCTCCTCACATGCTTTTAAGCGTTCCTGTGATGTTTGACATTCACTTTGTAAACGCATATATTGTTCGAGTAATAACTCTCTATCCATTTTGCGTTTGTCCAGATCTTTTTTAAGCACATCTATCTCAGTTTTGCAGCGGGAAACTTGTGACACTGTCACGACGTGATCCCGTCTTAATGCAAAGTATGATTCTTTCAGCAACATTGCCATTTTAGCCAGCTTTTCATAACTTGACATTGTAATTTCTGTAGAGGTCACACTCTCTGCAACCTCCTTCAGATTGTCCACTAACTCTTTTGGGTTCATGCTGTTCACCTGTTTGCCATATGGATGTAAGGATCCTGTCAGCAGCTTCAACGCTTTCTCTAAACAGTCCTTCATCTCATAAGGATCAAAATCTTTTTCTATCACACCTGTCATGGTCATTCACTGTGTAGCACTTTATCTGGTTAAAACAGTTGCCAGCTTCAGATATTTTTCAGGTAAATGTTTGTATTCAAGTGTCATTGAGTTTCACACTATTTTAAGCTCTGGGTTTACACAAAAGTACTGTTATAAGTCAACTTATTCAAATGTGGGCACCTGTCATAGGTTTTACCCCAATTCATGAATATTCAAGTAAATGCTTCTCTGCAGTGTTACTTTTAATGTGCTTATTTTTAACAGATACTAGATTACCAAGCCTCTCAGTGTTTTTTACTCTAAAGCACTGAATTTTTATAAACCTGCAATTTTTCTAAAAAGTCTCACAGCAACATCAGTTTAAAAACGCTTTTTTTTAAACCGTTCACTTCCAGAAATTCGCTATTTTAACAGTTACTCATCAACCCAGGTTGGGTGAAAAGAGAAAAGAAAATTGATTTTATGAGGAGCTTCAGTCTTTCTTCAGGAAAACTGTTATACTCCCCTTCTCCTGCCAATATCTTCTATTTCAAAATTAAATAAGAAGATATAATTGTTTAGGTGGTAAACAAATCATAAAAGTTTCCTTTTTCTGATATATTTACTCTTATTTAGTGATCTAGCAATTAAACGTGTACTATCTTTTAGCAAATGAGTAAACTTTATCAACTCTGTGAATATCTGTATCTGTATCTTTTAAAAAGTTTCTAATTTTTTATTTTGCACCTCTGTCATGAGGAATTACCAGTGAATAAAAGTTTTTGGTAAATGCCTGCTGCATAAATACCTTAATCACTTTTTAAATGCAAGATAACAGTGATAATTCAGCTTGAGGAACGTTTATTAACTCAAAAATTCGTCTTACAGAAAATAAACACGTTTAATTTCACTCAAAATAACCTAAAACGAAGTGAAACTGTGATTTCAAGTTTCTACAGGAGGGGGCAGTGTTAGCTTTCTACCAGCAGGAGCCTATGACGACTTCCTGTGGACGTTCTGTTGACATCCTGTCGTTAGCCGCTTAGCTTAAAATTAGCTTCAGCTAAACTCGGTTAAATCAACATTTCTGAACAGATTTCAAGCTAAAACGTGGCGTTGTTTCAACAAGCACGACTTTTTTGCATGAACATGAGTTTTTGGGGACATGTGGCAAATTTTATTTAGTGATTTTAAGCATAAGATATTAAGTTTCATTTTTCTGGTGTATCAAATACTTATTTCACACAATAAAATGGAAATTAATTATTTAAAAATCATACATTGTATTTTTCTGGATTTTTGTTTTAGATTCCATCATTCACAGTTGAAGAGTACCTATGATAAAAATTACAGTCATCTACAAGCTTTGCAAGTGGGAAAACCTGAAAAATCAACAGTCTATCAAATACTTGTTCTCCCCACTGTATATACATATACACACACATATATATATATATACATATATACACACATATATATACATATATACACACA
>NC_056516.1:9365696-9369009 GCF_014905685.2 Nematolebias whitei | reverse complement strand
TATATATATACCTTTTCCAAAAAATTAGATTTTCATGGAAAAGTTGTTTAACTTCCATAATTCCAGTAAAAAAGTTAATCTTTAATAGATTATAGATTCAGGGCCCACAAATTAAACAATTTCAAGGATTTTTTTTGTTTATTTTTACATAATTTGGGCTTCCATCTCATGAAACCCCTGAAAACAGGATAAAAAAAAAAAAATACTGTGAAGACATCAGCCCACACTACTTCTTTTTTGCAACAAAATAAAATAAATAAATTATGATCACAACAAATCAATCAAAATATGGTACTTTCAAAACAATATGTCAATCTTCAATACTTGGTTGGGAATCCCTTTGCTTTAATCTCTGCCTCGATGCGACGTGGCATTGAGTCAATCAGCTTGTGGCATTGACTGGGTGTCATGGAAGCCCAGATTTCCTTGATGCTTGCTGTCAGCTCTTCTTTGTTGTTGGGTCTGGTGCCCCTCATTTTCCTATTGAGAATACTCCATAGGTTCTCAATGGGGTTTAGGTCCGGCGAGTTGGCTGGCCAGTCAAGCACTGTGGCATGGACATCAAACCAGGTTTTGGTGCTTCTGGCAGGATGTGCAGGGTTCAGGTCCTGCTGGAAGATGAAATCTGCATCTCCATACAGATCTTCAGCAGAAGGAATCATGAAGTTCTCTCAAACCTTCTGGTAGACTGTTGCGGTGACCTTGGATTTAAGAAAGCAGAGTTTACCAACACCTGCACCGGACATTGCACCCCAAATGGATCTGCGGTGTAAGTGGTCTCCAGGTACAAGTACTTTGGTGTACACAAGAATGACAACCTCAGGTGGGGCAACAACACCACCAGCCTGATCAAGAAAGTTTATCAGAGACTCTACTTCCTCAGGTGGCTGAGACAAGCTGGTCTGCTAAGTTCAGTCCTCACCTCCTTCTACATGTGTGTAGTGGAGAGCATCCTGTGCTCCAGCATCAATGTGTGGCATGGAGGCTGCACAGCTGCAGAAAGAAAAGCTTTGCAGTGAGTGGTGAAGGCTGCACAGAAGATGTTGGAGTCAGTCTCCCCACCATCACAGACATCTACACCACCAGATGCAGGAAGAGACCCACCTGCATCATGAAGGACCCCACTCACCCAGCACACACACTTTTTACCCCGTTCCCCTCAGGAAGGAGATTAAGGAGCATTAAGTGTAGAACCACTAGACTGAGGAACAGCTTCTACCCTGAGGCTGTTAGACTCATGAATCTCTAACCAGAATAATCACTGTGAAAAAAATCACATCATATTGCTGCTGATCTGTTTCATGTTGCTGCTGATCTGTTTCATGCTGCTGCTGATCTGTTTCATGTTGTTGTGTTCATGCGTGCTCATCTGCTCACACAGACTCATGTTCGTGCTGTTGTTTGGTGTAATGTTTTTATGCTATTAGTGCTTAGTGTATTATTAGTTGTTTTTTTTAGTTCATATCTTGCATGTTATCAATGTTTTTCTTTTACATTTTATTGATGGGTGTATCTGGGACCCTGTGCACATAATTTCGTTCCACGACATGTACCACTCGTGGTACGAATGACAATAAAGAATCTCTGACGCTGACAAATCATGACTGACTAGATATTTCACACTGGACCTCAAGCAGTATGGGTTCTGTTCCTGACCCTTCTTCCTCCAAACCCTTGGACTTTTGATTTCTGAATGAAAGCCACAGTTTACTTTCATCAGAAAAGAGGACCGAGGAACCCGACAGTTGTAGCACATCTCCTGGATGTGTCTGATTGTGGTGGCTTTTGAAGCTGTGACTCTCGCTTCATTCCACTCTTTCTGGATCTCTGCCAGATTCTGGAATCCTCTCTGTTTGATAATCTGCTGAAGCCCATGATCATCTCTTTTGCTGGTGCATCTCCTCCTGCCACATGTTGCCCTTCCTCTAGTGTCCCACTTCCACTAGTGTTGATATGTTCATGCATGCACATCTGCTCACACAGACTCATGTTCATGTTTGTGCTGATGTTCAATGTTTTTATGTTATTGGTGCTTAGTGTATATTTAGTTGATGTTTTTCTTAGTTCATATCTTAGATGTTATCACTGTTTTTCTTATACATTTGATTGTTGGATGTAACTGGGACCCTGTGTACATAATTTTGCTCCACCACATGTACCACATGAGGTGCGAATGACAAAGAATCTCTGACTCTGACTCTCTGATATGCTTGGACACAGCACTCTGTGAACATCCAGCTTCCTTAGCTATGAACTTTTGTTTCTTACCCATCCTATGGAGGGTATCAATGATGGTCTTCTGGACAGTTATGTCTGCAGTCTTCCCCATATTGAACCAAACTGAGACAATTGAACCAAACTGAAGCAATTTAATGACACCTGGAGAAACCTGCGCAGGTGCTTTAAGTTTAGTAGATGATTAGTGTCACACTCAGTTTAAAACATTCATGCCCTGCAAAATATGGGCTGATTTTTCCACAGTGTTCTAATTTTTTAAATCATGTTTTCGTGGGTTTCATGAGCTGGAAGCCCAAATTATGTAGAAATAAACAAATAAATACTTGAAATCGTTTAAAATGTGGACCCTGAATCTATCAGCTATTAAAGATTAACTTTTTGAATAGAATTATGGAAGTTAAACAACTTTTCCATGATGTTCTAATTTTTTGGAATGGGTCTGTATTGTAGTGGGGTTCTGTGGAGAGTGTTTAGACAAACAACATCTTATCTGCTATAGTTTGCTCGTTGAACAACCTCAGTTAAGAAAAATTAAGCTTAATCTTGATTTATTTTGATGAGCTAATGGCTTGTCCAAGCAAGGTAAAATGGATTGTACTTACTGTATATAGCACCTTTCTATCTGATCAAGATACACAAAGCTCTTTACACTATAATCTGTGTCCTCATTTACCCATTCATACAGCACTCTACTATATTTACAAATAGTCATCAGTGCTTTATCACATTAATACACTGATGGGACTCACATCAGAGGCAATGAGGGGTTCAGTGTCTTGCCCAGGGACACTTTGGCATGTGACTGCTGGTGTAATCAAACCCCCAACTCTTGCATTGGAGAACGACTGCTCTTACCACTTAGCCACAGACGCCCTAGTCAGAACCAAATTGAATTGCTGCCCTCCTACAATGGTTCCAGGCTGGCAAATTTCACTGTAATTTACTCAAACACTGTTTTCTACATCTTGAGATTGCTGTCATCTTTAAATCACTTCTTGGGCTGCTGCCTTCATACATCTCCTCCTACATGTCTCTGCGTGAGTGCAGCTACGGAGTGCGCTCTCAGGACATTATT
>NC_056516.1:9363237-9365686 GCF_014905685.2 Nematolebias whitei | reverse complement strand
GGCAAAAGGGCCTTCTCCTATTCCGCTCCTGTTTCCTGGAATATCTTACAAAAAGATTTGAAGCTCTCGACCTTGACCTCTCTAAGTGTCTTTAAGAATCTGTTGGACACCTGGCAGGGTCCAATGCTGACATGTTCCTGTTTTTAGTTTTCTAAATTTGTCTTGGAATCTAGCTGTTTTTTGTTTTGTTACCTTTTCCTTTTAGCCTTCCTATTTGTTAAAAAAAAAAAAAAAAACTGTAGTATGCTTTTTTTATAACTGTTTATTGATGTTGCTGTTGTCCATTGTTGTCATCTTTCTTTGTTGAAATCAGGTCTCTCTTGTAAATGAGTCCTCGAGGCTCAATGGGATTTACCTGTATAAATAAAGGTTGATTGTTTTTAACATAGTGGGAAATTAGTTATTAGCTCAGCATTCCAATCAGTATTAACCCACTTTTTTAAACTGAGTTCATTCAAAGATCTATGTACATTAATAATTGTTCATAATAGTTCTACTGAAATCACCTGTAATGTAAAAATGATGGCTTCAAAATAACTAAATTTTGTTTTTATCTTTTATTGTCCACACTAGAAGAGAACAATAGATTTTGAATGTTTTAGGCATCTATTGCAATGATAACAATAATGACGACAAACCACATACTTTTTGGTTTTTAATATTTTTGTTGTTTTTCACATTGTTTAGTGTATACTTAAAGGTATAGGGACTAAAATATGCTTTACTAAATGTCATCAGATGTGATCATAACAGCCTTTTAAATAAGAGTTTAGAGCAGAATATAATTTATTCCAATCATTAAATTCATTAATCTTGGGTTTGGTCATTTCTGTATTCACATCTGTTGTTTTGTGTCCACATGGTTTATTTTAAACTTTGAGCTTTTGCTTCTTGTTTTTCCTTTCTGCTTCCCATTCGCCATCCATAGCCTGTTCCAAGTCCATCTTTACCCACTTACGGTAGCAGAGAGGCAGCCACTACCAGGGTGGTGGGCCCTGCCTGCTTGGTAAGCGCATACCTTAAAGAGTTATAGGTCCAAACTGGATTGTAGATCCAGATTAGTGGTCAGCATGGGGTGTGTGTGTTTGTGTGTGATTTGGAGATTCTCAGATGCTCAAGATTTGCCACCTTAAGTCAAGCACATCTGAAAATGAATTCAGCGGCGTTTACTATGCGAGTTTGCAGTTTCCTTTACCCTCTCCATACCTCCGTTTTTACTGGTTTGTCATTTCTGTTATGCTTTGATTTTCATGTCTGTTTTTCCTGGTTCCTCCTCCATCTTTTGGAATTTGAATCAGCTAGAAGCAGACAGCAAAAATTCCCTCGTCTCCAGCTACATGAAAGGATTTTTTTTTTGTGTGTGTGTTAATAAAATGTGCATCCTTATAGAGAAAGTTGTCAGTGCAAAGTGCAGACACTCATCATGTGTGTATTTATGTGTGTATCCTACAGTATGAGTCATCAGGTCTGGGCCTTATCAGCAGCAGACTGCGAACCACACTGAACCGGATCCAGGAGAGCCTCATTGACATGGTAGGACAGCAACTGTCTGTTTCTCTCTACACTCTACTTCACCTTTTCTTCTGCTCGTTGTCCTCCTCTCTCGCTCTTTCTCCTTTACCTATACTCGTTACCTCACTGCCTGTCAGACACAAATATAATCTCTGCAGCTATATTTCCTGTCTTTATGATCCTCTTTGTCCCTGTCCCTTTACTTTTTTCCCCTTACCCACTTTATCTATGCTGGCCCATTCTGTATGCTGTTAAAAAAAAAAAAAAAAAAAAACATGGCCACAAAATGCATTACAGGTCCATTATCTGACCAGTGGTCACCTCCTCCCTAACACACATAAGCATGCTCTGTCTTTATTTGAGCAGACCATGTGTTATTCCATTAGGGCTCTCAATCACTGTTCCATTCTGTACATTGTGACAACCAGAGTACACACTGTTCAACTTTCTTTGTCTCTTGGTTAAATTTTTTTATGGCTACATTATTGTACAAGTGTCCTTTCTCTCCACTTCCACATCAGATAGCCTTTTTTCTGTTACTTTCATTTATCCTTTATTTATACAGGTAGTCTCATTGAGCTACGAGAACTCATTTTCAAGAGAGACCTGTTTAGGGAGCAGATGGGGGTTAAGGGCCTTGCTCATGGGCCCAGAGTGGAGCGAATGAGGGTGGGGGCCGATGTGGGTGCTTCACCTACCCCACCCATATTTTTGATGTTGTCGGTACTGGGGCTTGAACCGGCGATCTTCCGATCACAGGCCCACCTTCTCTAACCTCTGCGCCACCCAACTTACTAACAAAACCACAAATGGACTTAAATCTGACGACACTCTACTTACAAGTACCACTTATGTACCCCTGAACGAGGCGTCTATGTATATATATATATATATATATATATGTATATATATATATATATATATATATATATATATA
>NC_056516.1:9359833-9363137 GCF_014905685.2 Nematolebias whitei | reverse complement strand
TTTTTTTTTTTTACAACTGGGAGCTGCTGATTAACATCTCAAAAGCTCAAATAATTCCTCAACTACAGCCCCAAATCTCAAATGAGTTGAAAAGGAGGCACCATAGTCGCATTCCCATCTCCCTGCCAGCTGTGCTCGAGTGCCAGACCGCTGAGATCCTGGAACTGGCAGGAAACGTGGCTCATGACAGCTGAAGGACCAGGATTGTCCCCCAGCACCTGCAGCTGGCTGTCCACAGTAACGAGGAGCTTGGCAGACCATTGGGAGGAGTGACCAAGCTTGACATGCGTCAAGAGTGAGTCATAGACAGATGTGGCGGAGAGGATCCGGTAGTTTTTACAAAATAAAACATGATTCAGAAACACATACTAAATAAAATGGAAATAATGTAAGTTATGTATTCTTTCTGTGCGGCCCGGTACCAATTGACCCACGGACCAGCACCGGACCCGGCTTGGGGGTTGGGGACCAAGTTACTACAGGGTTTAGCACATTTTGTGGTGGGGTGTGTGTGTGTGGGCAGGGGGGGGGGGGGGCATTTATATGGAAAATACACACTCATACAAGAGAGAAGACCGCAGAGAACACTCAGGAAATTAAAAATGTTAAATCTCATCTTGACCTCTAGTAATATGTCTTGTGCTTCCCTTAACAGCAACAGTTAATTCTGTTTGTAGCTTTCAAACTTTGTTGGTTTGTTGAGTCTGATCATTAGAAGCAAACAATGGACCTACTTGGAATAAATCTATAGTGGTCTCTTTTTGTCCTTGTCGTGGAGTGAAGAGGGGTAATTGGAAATTCTCTCTATTCATCCATCTGTGCATTCATGTTGTGATCATGATGACTTGAATTTAGTTAGGTACTGACTTTTATTTTTCGGTGAATGGGTACAACTAGATGTAAGAAAGGTTTATTTTGAACAACGGGTCGCCATATCAAAGTCCAAGATAGCTGCCGCTACATATATCTGTTCATCTTGTGAAGTGGATAATTAAAGAGTAAGCAACAAGCCGACTTCTATTTTGGTGTGTTGCTGTATCTAGGCATATAGGGGAGTGGTGGCGCAGAGGTTAGAGAAGGTAGGCCTGTGATCGGAAGATCGCTGGTTCAACTCCCGGTGCCGACAATATCAAAATGTGGGTGGGAAAGGTGAAGCATCCACACCTGCCTCCACCCTCATTTGCCCCACTCTGGGCCCTTGAGCAAGGCCCTTAACCCCCACCATCTGGTCCCCATGGCACCTAGATGGCAGCTCTCTGCTCCACACAGAGGCTGTGGTAGCTTGGTGGTCTGTGGTTGTGTCAGAAGGTCATCCGTTGTAAAAATAATTGCCATGTCTTCATGCAACTTAGTTCACTGTGGTGACCCCTGAAGAAGGGAGCAGCTGAAAGAAAAACAAAAGCTGTATTATAAAAGATCACTATTGAAAAATTGGTTATCATGCCAAAAACCAACATGGCCACCGCCATATTTTTTTTTTTTTTCATACCTTTATTTATGCAATCTAGTCTCATTGAGTCACATGGACTCATTTTACTCATTTACGTAAACTGCCCACCCCAATCATTTGAGGAGTGGCCAGTGTGGTGGTAGAAGATTAATCTATGGTGGGCAAGGCCACCACAGGCTACCCTCTGGCTCAGCACCTGGTCGTGGATACATTTTCTCCCACCATTCGGCAGGCTCCATCATTTTGTGCTGCCCCAAACAAGCAAAAAATAAAGAATCCACCTCTCTTCTTTACAGTGTAACTTCTACCCACTTGAATATATTGCACTAAAAACATTAAGGTTTACTTGCATTCCCTGTTCAGTTCCAGTCCAGAAAAACATTAATCTCAAATACTACAAAAATTCACTATTCAAATTCTTCATCGATGGGGGTGTTCCCCTTGTTACGTTTAATATTTATACAAATACTGAAGGTTTCCAGCATGGCTCTTATTCTGTTTGAGGTTATTATGATTTATTAATTTATTTTGCAAATGCATGTTTACCTCTTGTAGTGTGCTGCTGGCATTCAGGGTCCAAAATAAGAGGAGCAATCTGAAAGTAGACTAGTCTTGTTTGCGTTCTCTGTTGTTGGTCCTTTTGATTTTTTTGTCCAGAAAAGGAATGAGTCCTAGTGCAGTGTTTTTCAAAGTGGGGGCCATGGCCCCCTGGGTGACTGCCAGGGGGCCCAGAAAGCTGGAGAGAAGATTAAAAAAATTTTAAAAAGCAAAAATAAAAAATGGTAATAATAATAATAATAACTGCACAATAGGGCTATCTGTATCTGTCATTAGCACTCTTGAGAGAGGTTAGATTTCTTTAGTTTTGTTCTTCTGGTCAACAGTTTGTTGAAAAGTTGTTTTTTTCAGTGGGAATATAATTCAGTGTTTAAAACATGTTCACGTGTTGATGTGTTCATGCGTGCTCATCTGCTCACACAGACTCATGCTCATGTTCGTGCTGCTGTTCAACGTAATGTTTTTATGCTATTAGTGCTTAGTGTATATTTAGTTGATGTTTTTCTTAGTTCATGTCTTAGATGTCATTACTGGGTTTTTTTACGTTTTATTGTTGGATGTAACTGGGACCCTGTGAACATAATTTCACGAACAACAATAAAGAATCTCTGACTCTGATAACATTTTTATGCTCAGCAGCTGTAATAATTAATTGAATAAAGTGAATAAAAGTTAAAGCATTCTAAACGTTCATGCTTCTTTCCATATTTTGTAGCATTGTTTGTTGGTTTGTGAGGGTGCCCTCGGCCAGAAGCTAATGCTGTTTGGAGGCCATGGCATGGAAAAGTATGGGGACCCCTTTCCTGGTGAACAGATGTAGTTTTGTTGTAGTCCACATGGGATTTTTGCTGCAGCAAAATAGTTTGAAAACTTTGTCTAAAATTCTAGTGTAGCTTTTATCTGTGGTTTTAACTTGAGATTATTTTAATTTTAAGTTTATGTTGTTTCTCCACACATTTCTTTTCTTGTTTTTAAAATCTGTTGTGATGTTAAAGTTTGGCTGGCGTGGGGAGAACGTTTTGCAATCTTTTGCTACCACAAATCTCCCTTAAGCTGTAGATTGATTGATCTTTATAATAAATGCCCCCCCACCCCCTTTTTGTTCCTGTGGCCTTGTGCAGCCATGATGTGTGGGAGCCCACACAGTTTTCAGAAGTTGTCAACTCGCTGAAAAGAGAATACTGGATAAACAATTGTTTGGGGATATTTTGCTGCAAGACAAGATTGAAGAACAGAAGCAGCTTCCACTTCGTCTCCGACTTTTCTTTAGTGCACAAGTGATAAAGAAAAATAATA
>NC_056516.1:9353865-9359733 GCF_014905685.2 Nematolebias whitei | reverse complement strand
CACAAGTTAGGAGTCATCAGGACTCTGTATCACAGAGCAGACAGCGTACCCACTAACTCAGGAGCCAGGCAGAAGGAGAAATCCCACACAAGACAGGCTCTAGAGCAACGTGGATATCCTAACTGGGCCTTCCTAAAAGCAGAGAAGAAACCCAAACAGGACTCCAGTCAGCCATCAGGTGAAAAGGAGGAACCCAGACCCAGACCAGTGGTCATTCCGTATGTTGAGGGAGTATCAGAGAAACTGAGATGTTTATTTTCTAAACATAACGTCCCAGTGGCTTTTAAACCCCAAAATACATTACGGCAAAGACTGGTTCATCCCAAAGATCCAGTCCTCCGGCACAAACAGAGTAATGTTGTGTATGCTGTTCAGTGTCAGGAGGGCTGTGATCAGTCTTACATCAGGGAAACTAAACAGCCACTGGCCAAAAGGATGGACCAGCACAGAAGATCAACATCATCAGGCCAGGACTCTGCGGTCTACACTCATCTCCAGGCCAGCGGTCACTCTTTCAGGGATGAAGATGTGCACATCCTGGATAGAGAGGAACGATGGTTTGAGAGAGGAGTAAAGGAGGCCATCTTTGTGAAAAGAAATCGTCCATCGTTAAACAGGAGTGGAGTCCTATGTGTTCAATTGTCCCCCTCTTACAATGCTGTGATTGCTAGTATCACTCAGCCCTCTGTGAATAGTAAACAGCCATCAGTGTGCTAATGATCCATTGTTAGGCTGATGGTCCTTCTTGAGCATGTGATCAGTTGGTTTTGGTTGTCAGCAGCAAAACTGGTTGATCCACTCTGAGAAGGGGCTATTTAAGAGACTGAGCTTAACACAGCACTTCAGACTGAGGAAGTCTCTTGGATGAGAGATGAAACGTTTCTACATTTTTTTGTTGTTTTGCTTTGTTTAGTTTTTTTGAATGTCCAGAGGACCAGATTTAACTTTTTTAGATTTTTCTACCTGGATTATTGAGCATGCATCAGGATATCCTTCATGATGGACAGACATCATGGACACCACAGCAGCAGCTGTCTTCACTGAAACATCCTCAACATGATCGTCACTGACATGAGGCCTCTGTCGATGGTTGAAGACGAAGGCTTCACTACAATAATCCACACTTTTAATCCAGGTTCCAATAATCCACACTTTTAATCCAGGTTACACTCTTCCCTCAAGGACATATTTTACAAAGTAGCTAAATATTGTGCAGGTATAAAGATACATTTGTATATATTTTTGTGTACATTTATTTTTTTAAGCTATTTGACTAACTTTTATTTTTTATTATTCAATATTTTACTAACAGAATAGTCAAAAAGCAACCTGTTTTTTGTGTGAATTGATATGTCAGTCAAATGTTCAATTTTGGAATAAAGGGGTGGAAATAAAAACGTTGTTTTTTTATGCCGATTCATCGATTAATCGAAAAAATAGTCGGCCGATGAATCGATTATTGAAATAATCGTTAGTTGCAGCCCTAATATACACATACATATACATACACATACATATACATACACATATACACATACATATACATACACATATACACATACACATACACACATACATATACATACATACATACATATACATATATACATACTAGTGCTGGACAATAATTCGATATTGATATATCTCGCGATATACTTTTATTCAATAACGATGTTTTGAGTTTGAAGCACATTTTCGATATTTCGATAAGATTACAGCGTTTCACTGACGCATTTCTTTTTCTGTTCGGGTTGAAGCGGCCATTTCAGTTTCAACCCGGACAGAAAAAGTTGTGTCACAACTACGTAAGTGCGTGGTGACGTAATGTTATGCAGAGCTCAAGTCCAGAAGGCATTAGTGGTAGCAGGCTAAGCTAGGCTAATCTCCAACGCGCGTTAAGTTTTCTCTTCAAAATGAGTGCCCATGACCGTCAGAATGTGACTGAGCAAGCTTTCACAAGAGAAGAGAAAGCAGATGACATCACTGATAAGAGAGAAAAAACTAATTTGCTGGTTTGGAAGTGGTTCGACTATCTAAGATCCGATAAACTTCTGTCAAATAATTATTGGTGTATCCAGAACTAATATGGTTTATGCCTTTTTCTTGAAGAGCATTACCAATTACCTGCTCTGAACAGAAGGCAGAAAGTATTTGCTTTAAAGCACATCCCACTTTAGTGCACGTACCACTATACTGCACAGAGCCATAAAGCATTTACACACTTTTTTTTTCTTTTCATCCAGAAAGGCTCAGCCATTCCTTTCAGTTGGTTTTAACACTGATGAATCTACTACATGTGGAAATCCAGGGGGAACATTCTCATAGGTGAAATAATGGAAACCCATTTTAATCAGGATTTTACTAAAGCGATCCTTTCTAAAGGCACAGGGAATACATTTTTGTGAGTGCAGGTGATCAAGGGTGATTTAAATAATAATAATAATAATAATAATAATAATGTCATCACAATGTCAGCACTGTATGTTTCCATACAATGGCGAAATTAGTCTCTGCATTTAACCCATCCACCACCAGGTGGTGCAGTAGGCAGCTATTGAAAGCGCCCGGGAGGCTTTTGGGGATGAGGTGTGCTGCCCAAAGACACCACGTGATGTGCAGTGACTGGGGATCGAACCTGGGACTTTTGGGTCCCAAGCCGGCTGCCCTGCCTCTACACCATCTTAAAGGGTGAAGATGAAAAAAATAGGGGGGATCTGAAATGCCAAACACAAACTTGTTCCAAACAGCTGGTGAGTCTGGGAGAAATATCTTCTATTCCCAATACATGGCCAGAAAAATACAGGAGAACATCACTGGATTGTTTACTTCTTTGAAACTGCTTTCACTAAGAACTGCACAGCTTTTGCTATAGGAGAGTCTGAAGCTGGTAATGTGGTTTTGCACTCAGATAATTGTTCTGTGGAAACAATGAAAAAGTGGGAAACTCCTACCGGGCGTGGGTGCGGTCTCCTGTTTGTCATGCTCCTCATGCCACTGCATGGTGCGGTAATAGCTCAGCATCACCTCCCACAAAGCCTTACAGAGATCCGTCAGGCAGGGAATGTAGCTGTCAAGGGTGATATGCTGCCAACAGAGAGAGATGAAAGGAAAATAAATCAAGGTCAAACATGGTCTTTTTTCCAAGATAAAACGTGCTATTATGAGTCATCTAACTGCAATGCTTACTACATTATAATATAACAGTGTCTGTGAGCTCAAAGTGAATACAAAGAGATAATACTCTGATTATTTTACATTAAAATCTGAAGATATATATAATGCACTTTGTTTCAAAGTTAAATAAACAAGATTGTTAAGGATTTGTCTTACTTACTAAAGTAATTTCACACGTACACTGCAGATCCTGACATATTCCTGAGATGAAGCATGTGCAAATATTCATGTCTGCAGCATTTTTTTTATTTAAACCTTTATTTTACCAGGAAATGCATTCATTAAGATTATTAATCTATTTTACAAGGATGTCCTGGCCAATGTGTAAAGTGCAAACAAGCCATTACAAATACAGCAACAGTCTTAATAACAGTAATATTAAAATTTATACAACAAAACATCCGGTATTAAGATATAAAGTACAATGCAAGTTTAAAAGTATCACAACTTAAGACGCTTAAGCGTTACAGGTGCAAGATGTGACTAAACCCTCTGGCAGTTTTTGTTTAAAACTAGATAAAGGACTGCTGTTTAATACACTGTATTTTTTTTTTACATTTAAGGTGTTTAGCGTATATCTTAAGAGTATACTTTAGATCCTTATATACCATCTCTTTTTATACTTTATATTTTTTCTATTTTTTGGTGTAACTGGGACCCTGAGTACATAATTTTGTTCCACCTCATGTACCACATGTGATGAGAATGACAAAGAACCTTGAACTTGAAAAGACTCAAATCTTAACTTAAGCTGCAAATCATTCCAAGACTATGGGCCGAAATAGGACATACTCATCTTTCCTGACTTTGTGCACACAAAGGGTACCTTAAACTTTCAAATCAATGTGAAGAAGACAAAGGAGATGGTCATGGACTTCAGACAAAACAAGCGCACATATTCCCCCTCCACCACCACCACCAACACCAACATAGGAGGATCTGAGGTGGAAGTGGTCTCCAGCTACAAGTACTTAGATGTGTCCCTGAATGACAACCTCAGCTGGAGCAACAACACCACCAGCCTGATCAAGAAAGCTCATCAGAGACTCTACTTCTTCAGGCGGCTGAGACGAGCTGGTCTGGGAAGCTCAGTCCTCACCTCCTTCTACAGGTGTGCAGTGGAGAGCATCCTGTGCTCCAGCATCAACGTGTGGCATGGAGGCTGCACAGCTGCAGAAAGAAAAGCTTTGCAGAGAGTGGTGAAGGCTGCACAGAAGATGTTGGAGTCAGCCTCCCCATCATCACAGACATCTACACCTCCAGATGCAGGAAGAGGGCCACCTGCATCATGAAGGACCCCACTCACCCAGCACACACACTTTTTGTCCCGCTCCCCTCAAGCAGAAGGCGGAGGAGCATTAATTGCAGAACCACTAGACTGAGGAACAGCTTCTACCCTGAAGCTGTTAGAATCATGAATCTCTAACCAGAATAATCACTGTGAAAAAAATCACTGTAATGCCACTTGATTGTTGATATGAGCAGCTGACTATCCATGCTGCTGATCGCATGCTGCTGATTTATTTCATGTCGCTGTGTTCATTCATACTCATCTGCTCACACAGACTCATGTTCATGCTGCTGCTGTTTGGCATATTGTTTTTGTACTACCAGTGCTTAGTGTATTCTTAGTTTAGAGTATTTCTTAATTCATATCTTAGATCTTATTACTGTTTTTCTTTACAATACATTATTTTGTTGGATGTAACTGGGACCCTGCGTACACAATTCCGCTTCGTGAATGACAAATAAAGAAACCTTAACCCGCAGCCAGCTACTGGCCCTGAGACAGTGTGTTCTGTAGTAAAATGAACTTGGAGTAGATATATGATGGTAATTTTCCTAAAAAGGCTTTGTATATGAAAATATACCCATGCTTCATCCTTCGAATATTGAGTGAAGTAAGTCTAGCAAGGGTATATCAAGTACTATGGTGAGTCCTAAAAGGTGAACCTGTTACGTCAGAGCAGTGTGGTAAATGAGCTCCAGTTTAGCTAAGGTAGTGGGGGAGGCAAATCTATAGATTACCGTATGTCTCCACAGTCCAGCTGTGATAAAAACAAACTTGTTACAAGCCACTTACGGGGAAAAAATAGAAAAACATCTTAGCACCTTCAAACTGGTTGATCCATTATGTGAAGGTGATATTTATAAGACTGATGAAGTTTTTTGGATGAAAAACAAAACGTTTCAATAACAATAAACCGTTCAGAGGACCCGACTTAACTTTGTTGCACATTTTGTTATGTTACAGCCATATTCCAAATTGTATTAAATTAATCTCTTTCCTCAAAATTCTACGCACAACACCCCATTATAACAATGTGAAAAAATATAGTTTTTGCGATTTTAAAAATGTATTGAAAATAGAAAACTAAGACATGAACAATTCAGAATTTGGAATAAGGCTGTAACATAAAGTGTTGAAAACGTGAAGCGCTGTGAATACTTTCGAGATATATATTTATTAGAGCTGTCATTTCTAACCTGAACCCGGAGCCCTGTAATTACTGTTAATTCATAGATCAGGTGGGATTCAGAAATGATGGTTACGGACTGGGGCCGGTTTGGATTATTTGGACCCGAGTGCAACTCTAATATATATATATATATATATATATATATATATACAGGTCCTTCTAAAAACATTAGCATATTGTGATAAAGGTCATTATTTTCCATAATGTAATGATA
>NC_056516.1:9346362-9353765 GCF_014905685.2 Nematolebias whitei | reverse complement strand
GTTACGTCGTTGATTCAGATGGTTAGGTTAATAGCTTGTTTAGAGAAACTTTTCATGATATGCTAATTTTTTGGGACAGGCATTTTGGGTTTTCATGAGCTGTATGCCATAATCATCAGTATTAAAACAATTAAAGACCTGAGGTATTTCAGTTGGTGTGCAATGAATCTGAAATATATGAAAGTTTCATTTTTATCATTACATTATGGGAAATAATGACCTTCATCACAATATGCTAATTTTTTTAGACGGACCTGTGTATATATATATATATATATATATATATATATATATATTTTTTTTTTTTTTTTTTTTTTTTTTTTTTTTTTTAAATACTGTATAATTTTGATTCTGATAATTTTTATTCAACAATATGTTTGAAGTGATAAATTTTCTATTGTTTTTATCCCTACATAGGAACTGCAATATAAAAGGTTTGAAATATAAATGCAAACATTATGAGCAAATGCTAGTGTAATAGTTTTAGTAGTTATCCTGATGGTCACACAAGTCATACTCACTTAAATGGAGGAGTTGTTATTGTTTTTTATTATTATTATTATTATTATTATTATTAATAAAGTGTCCAAGAAAGAAAAATAATAAGTACCAACTCTGCTAAAAAAACAAACATTTCCACTAACATGTCTGGAAAAATATGCGTGTTGAATTAAAATGTGGTCCAATTAAGTTCAGCTGCTGCTATGGTAGCCACTGGCTCTGTTTGAGACTTTACAATCAGCCAGCAGAGTCCTGCCAACATGTTCAGAAACAAATTAATCACAACCAGATGAAACACTGGGTGTACAGCTGGCACACTTTTGTTGAAAATGTTTTTCTAAATTAAATTTCTAGCGAACACACTAAAGACCACAAGACCAACACAATCATGACTACACAGTGAAATATTGATGAGCCAAATCTGTGCTAAAACACTAACCCAAGCAAAGTTCCACACTTGTTATTAAGAGATCATGAGTGACAAACAGATGCCAACCAGGATAATCTTTTAACAGAACATTTCTCAGAAAAAACATCTGAAGCAGTGTAACGACTAGAAGCACTCAGAAAGAAACCACCGGACATCACGGTCATTACAAATCTGCTTTTCAAGGCAACAGGAACTCTCTGCTAATACAAATGCTCTTTTAGGAGCTAAAATGTTTCTCAGGAAAAATTGAAATAAAAAGTTAAGAAAAGCAACATCCCTGCCACGGAGCATTATTTGACAAAGACTTTTAGAATTAAAAGGTGAAAAAATGTACAATTTATTTCTGCTAAATTAAATATTCATGACGGTAAGTTCATCAGAATCAGAATGAGCTTTATTATCATTGCACCAAAGCGCAATGAAATTACATTTCAGTACAGCCAATTCAAGAGAAACATAACAAACAAAGACGGGGGGACGGAGGTGACTGAGGTTGCCGGCCTCGAGAGGCACAGCCTTTTTTTTTCAGATAAGGAAAAAGAAACACGGGGGGAGTGTAGGTGTAAAAAAAATGGACACAGTGTGAAAAATGCAAAAAAAAAAAAGACTTCAGCCCATGAAACGGCAACATACTGATGACATCATCATACATTTATGCATGAGGAGGCCAACGAGGGCAGTGAGTTGTCTGTGGATTGCCAGAAAGTTCCATAGTCCTGATAAAGATGGCACAGTGTCTATCAGTCGACTCAACTCTGACACAGATCCACAGATGTCCCCGGGAGGGGAGTGATGGCGGGGGGGGGCTTCTCGTTCACATAAACAACCAGGAGAAGTTGAGATAGCTGGCCAAATCAAGGCCGAGTGGGGAAGCCAAATTTGGATAATTATTTTGGGTCAGGCAGCCTCTGCTTGAATTTCCATGTCTGCCTTCAAAGTTCTGCTGGTACTTCTCACAGGCGATTCCAAACAGCCAAATTGTGTGGTCAGTTCAATTTCAATTCAGTTTATTTATATAGCGCCAATCACTACAAAGCAGTCTCAGGGCACTTTACAGGAACATTCACATACATAAAAGCCAATTAGTAACGTTCTCTATCTAAGGAGGCCAGCAGACGAGTTGATTCTTGGTCACACTGCCAGACTGAGCTTGTAGCCTTCTCCAAGGTCGATTCCTTCCCGTCAGTGAATCTCAGGAGCCGCAAGTTGCCTGAGATTCTCAGAGATTGCATCCAGCTTACAGCTTGGCTCGTGCGGTATCTGAGTCTCAGAGCTTACCACTCGGTACATTCTTTCATACAAGGCAAGCAGCCTTACAATTGCCAGAACCACTGCCGCCGCCGTCTGAATTTGTCGATATGCCAGATACCCACCAACACCAAAAAGCAGAAATCCGGTTATCATAAATCCAATTCTGTACGCATCTTCTACATCCTCAACGGACAATATGGACAGACACACCATCTTCCACTGGCCACAGAAATCCCTAGTGTATCCAGCTGCGAGTGTCCCTTCAGGGCATGAGGGCTCTCCTTTGCCCTTTCTTCTCGTCAAGCAAATTTTATCAATTGCGTTGATAGACCAGCTGACCAAATCCATAATTTACAATTTGAAGGATATGTTGTGAGAGGCTCTGATAGAAATCACAAGACAAAGAGCAAAGCAAGAGGGAGGAAGGAGCAGGAGGAAAAAGCGTCCATTCTCGTCGAGCGCAAGCAGGAAAAACAAATTTCTGTTTTCATTTTCTTGATTGCATACTAATATAAATGCAACTAAAAATAAATAGCAAGAACTGTCATGTGTGCTGCGACTGTTAACTTTAACGCCTTATTTGAATAGTTTTAAAGAACTAAAACTAATGTTTGTTTTTTTTTATCTGCTGCACACAATCATTACATATTCTCTTCCTGACTTTTCAATACAACTGATTCGCAAACTAATATTTCACATTAAACCAACAAGCTTACAAAAACAGGGGTGGACATAAGGAAAGTTTTCAGGTTGTCCAGCAGACAACTTCCTGCCAGAATCTGGTTGTCTGCAACCTTTACAAAGAAAGAAGGCAAAAAAAAATCTTGTAAAAACTTAATTTAACAAGTATATTGCACTTTATCCAAAGTTTACCATATATAAATGTTCTCAGTCAGCCATCTTGGGGACTTCTTGGATTTTCCAAGCTACTGAACAGCAGACTATTTGAGGAGATGTGCATGAGGAAATTCCTCGTCCTCCTCATCCTCTTCCTTGTCATCAGGCATTAGAAGATCAGCGTATTTAAGGCAGGGATTAAAGCAGAAAAAAAACTTTTGACTGGAATTTTTTTATACGCAGGTTACCCCAATCTCACAGATTTGAGTTTTTCCCTGCATACAGGTCACTTCTTAAAGGTTTTCATTTAAACAGGAGTATACTGTTTACATGACCTTAGTAAAAGTACACATTATAGTGTGTACATGACCTTAGTAAAAGTACACGGTATAGTATGTACACGACCTTAGTAAAAGTACACAGTAAGGTGTTTTCTAATGAAGCATTGAAGTTGTAAGAAGACTTTAATCTGCTCCATCAAGATTCTCAAGAACAACAAAATTCTGAAAAAACTGATTTAAACAACTTTTCTATAGGTTACTTTATGTAATTTCAGCATTTTCAAAGGAGGGCTTGTCAGATGCATTTAAAAAAATATATAGCACAGGATGTACTTTGCAGAGTATAAATTAACTTTAAAAATATATATTTGCTAGACTAACAGATTTCTCCTCTAAACTGATTATTTTTGACCAAAGGAATTATATTCAGAGGATTTCAGCTCATGTAGCTCATTTATTTATTTTTCATTTTTGATCATTTATTACATTTAATTTATCACAGTACAGTTACCTCTCAGTGTTTCTAAATATAATCAAGTTTACTTAATCCAAACAGCCACAACACCTTGTTGCTATAACACCATGTAGAATTGGATTTTGCAGATATTTATGATCAACTACAAACACATGAAACTGTCTCGCAAAGAGAACTTCGTCAGTTTAGGGTAGAAAATTAAAGTTAAATGGAGATACGTGTTTTTGTTATAATCTGGGGCATTTAAATATTTATCTTTGAGCAATAGTAGTATTAAATTATAAGAATTAAAGCACCAAACACAGCCTCCTCTCTCACTGTGAAACAAAAACAGGCTGAGCGTGCTCCCACGGCAGTGCACTCTTCTCTGGGGTTACGCTCAAATTGCACATGTCTGTACGATGATGGCACTCCGAACACATTAATGTTTAATACAAAGTTAAACTTTAGATACAAAAGTCCCGGGGGGGTTGGGACGTACAGGGTGAGGGTGATGGTGTATCGGTTCTGGTATCTCTGCAGTGAATTGGTCAAGTGCAAACACACAGGTTCAGGTTAGGTTCATCTGCCATATGCAAAATCAACACAAGGTCAACAATGCAATGAAATGCTTAGGACAAGAAGAACCGTCTTGACTCACCAAAAAAATAAAACAAACAAAAAAAAAGAAATACCAAAGCATGCAGCAAAAATACTAAACATACAACCAGTACTAAAAATACTAAAAACACACAAAAAAAAATACTACTAAAATACTAAAAACAAGGTGCCAAAGTTGAAAAAGAAATACATCTACAGTGTGGTTCGGTTAGCAGTGAGGTTCTTTCAACATCACGGTTCTGTTCTGTTAGTGGCGTGGTCTTAGCAGCTTAGCAAGTCTTGTCATATGTTTAATACAAAGATGTTTAATAATTTATTACGTCATCACCTTCAGTTAGGGTAGCAGGGTGTGCTCCTTGGAAAATAGTACAGGAAACACTGATTGATGCTCTACGACGGAGCTTTAGGGCCACGCTAAGAAAAAAAAATTAAAAGCCATAAAATTACGAGAATAAAGTCTTAATATTACAAGAATAAAGTCGAATAAAGCCTTAATATTATGAGAATAAAGTCATACAAGACTTTTTTTTTTTACAGCTGTCGTTAATTTTTTTCCCCACGAGTCGGATCCACAACGCAACCTGTCAATCAATCCAGTAGGTGTGTCAGCAAATGACCAATCTGAAACTAAATGAGTCGTAATACTATCTGCACTCCGACACGGTAAAGCAGGTTTAGTGCACTTTAACTGTGGTAAAATGAAGAATGTTTGTTAAACTTTGTAACTGACGCTCTTACTCAAAACGTGTTCCTTTACTGCCACCTGCTGTTGTTTTTGTATGGTGCTTCTGGGATTATATTCATGACCTCAATACGTCATGACTTTCATTTTTGTTTCCGTTTGAAAATGGCACTCGGTCAGAGAAACTGTGTAATCTGTTAGCACATCGGCATCAGATTATTATCGATATCAGGACTTTGAACCTGCTTACATTAAGGTGGTACGCTCCAGCTCTCTGCAGGTAAGGAGCATTTAGCTTCAGATTAGTCATTTGCTGACACGCCTACTAGATTGATTTGACAGGTTGCGTTGTGGATCCAATTCGTGGAAAAAAAAAATTAACAACAGCTGTAAAAAAAAAAAAGTCTTGAACGACTGTATTCTCGTAATTCTCTGACTTTATTCTCGTAATTTTACGGCTTTTATTTTTTTTTTTTCTTAGCGTGGCCCTAAAGCTCCATCGTAATGCCAATCTGTCTCAGATTGGGAACACTGCGCCACCCGTCGTGCATGAGTCAGCACGACCCGCCCTGCTCTGCTCTGATTGGGTCAAACTGTGGCTCTGCTTCTCCTGATTGGTTGAAAGCAGCATCAGTCTAATCTCTGTATCATTATAAGATTGGATGGCTTAAAAAAAAAAAAAGTTTTTTGAACCTTTCATTTTTAAAGGTGATACCATCATGGCAACGAAGAACTTTAATTCATGACTGTTTCACTTGTTGTCAACCAGACAACCTCAAGGTGAGATCTGGATGTCTGAAACAAAAATACGTTGTCTCGGACAAATGGAGACTGCTTATGTCGACCCCTGATAAATACAACAGCAAACTGTTTATACAAGTGACCTTCAGCAATCATAGAAATAACTAAACTCAGCTTTATTTGTCCTGTCCTCAACCAGCCGGTCAAAGCAGATGGCTGCTTGTCCTGAGCCTGGTTCTGCTGGAGGTTTCTTCCTGTTAAAAGGGAGTTTTTTCTTTCCACTGTTGCCACTGTGCTTGCTCAGGATGGGAGACGGTGACGAAGACAAGATTCAACTTGTCTGCTGGATTCCTTAGATAGAGAACTTTACTAATTGGCTTTTATGTAAGTGAATGTTCCTGCAAAGTGCCCTGAGACAACTTTGTTGTGATTTGGCGCTATATAAATAAACTGAATTGAATTGAATTGAACTGAATTATTTCTCGTATGAAGATGTATTTAAATGAGCGGATTTGTTTTTCTCTTAAATGATGAGTAAATATCAACAGCAGAATTTAAACTTGGGTAAACAAAATGCAGCAGAGACATTAAACGTGCACACAAAACATGGAGTAAAAGTTTTACTTTTGGCATTTGTAAAAAATAAAATAAAATTCAGATATCTGATCAGCTCATTTAAATAAATATTTTCCATATAGGAAAATAAATATTTCTGAAATGTAATATTCACTTAAGATTGAAATAATATTTGTAACCACCTTCACACTGGGCTTTTGTAAAAAAAAATAATAATAATAATAATAAACTCTCTAAATTTAATGAAGTTCAGCTTGAGTGATTTTAATTGTTGCAAAAAGGGATTTTATTCTCTCTAGTTAGGAGCCGAAGTTGGTAAATACAGACATCATAACAACAGGTTTAAGACAAAGCCTTGATACATAATAAGAAATAAAACAAAGCCATATTGAAACAGCAAAAAAAAAAAATTAATAGAAGAAAAACTTCTAATTACAAATACAGACTGCACTTAGTTTCATATCTGCTCCGCAAGAGTTCATAATTTAGGATATGCCAATTTAGCACAAGGTGCAACCACTAACTTTTACACTGGACGACAATTTCTTTAAATACTATTAAAATATCCAAAAGTAAACTTATTCGGCATCTAGCTTTAGCCCCTTCATCCAACTATACTAGAGGTGAACCAAAGGAGAAAATAAACCTAAAGCTTTCTACAGGTCCTTCTCAAAAAATTAGCATATTGTGATAAAGGTCATTATTTTCCATAATGTAATGATAAAAATGAAACGTTCATATATTTCAGATTCATTGCACACCAACTGAAATATTTCAGGTCTTTAATTGTTTTAATACTGATGATTATGGCATACAGCTCATGAAAACCCAAAATGCCTGTCCCAAAAGATTAGCATATCATGAAAAGTTTCTCTAAACAACTATTAACCTAACCATCTGAATCAACGACGTAACTCTAAACACCTGCAAAAGATTCCTGAGGCTTTTAAAAACTCCCAGCCTTGTTCATTACTCAAAACCACAATCATGGGTAAGACTGCCGACCTGACTGCTGTCCAGAAGGCCATC
>NC_056516.1:9343960-9346262 GCF_014905685.2 Nematolebias whitei | reverse complement strand
TATCATTACATTATGGAAAATAATGACCTTTATCACAATATGCTAATTTTTTGAGAAGGACCTGTACAGTTACTGAACAAGCAGATCTTTACTTTCTTGACGCTCATGACTAATTAATTTAAACTTATTCAGGAGTATTTTAGTGCCTGTAGGCCCAAGCGTGTTTTTGTTTGCCTCTGTAATGAAGCGCTGCTCTGCCCTGACCCTTCAGCTCATCCCTGACTCTGAACAAAACAAACCAAGTTTGGATAATTAGTATTCTATAAAAATTCTAGCAGAGCGCTTGGAAAATAACTAATCGGACACAGAGTGCATCGTCTGTGAAGGCTATCACCATTTTTCACAATCCACATCAGAATTTTGTGCATCTTCCCTCAGAATTATGTGATTCAGCATGTTAGTTGTTGAATAATCTTAATATAATAACCATTTTATTTTCCACTTTGGAGTAAGCTGATGGGGGAGAAGCAGTTTTGTTTGGTGTTTCCTCAGAATGATGAAGCCTTCTGGATCGAAGGCGAAACGTCTCGGCACAAAAAAAAGAAACCGTCCAGATGACCTGACTGAAAATTGTTGGATTATATACCTGGATTATTGAGCATGGACTTTGGAATAATCTTACTAGTAAACAGCAAACACTGAAAACCTGCCACAACTCTTGTTCTGTTAGAAAATATTATGCTTTATGTATCATCTTTGTTTGGTGTAGGTTACAAGGTTAGTAGCATTACAGTTAAATTGATATCTGCAATTATAGAAAATCAGAGACCACAAAAGCTTAGAAACCAAATATTTTAATGCAGACACTAAAGAGTAAGCCTGGCAAAGGTAATGAGCCAGTACATAGAGAACCTGTCTTACACGGACATCTCATGTTCCTCCTAGCCAGGCCGATCACAGGAGCGTGTTGCCAAGCCACCGGGGTGACAGATGTTTGGGTGTGTGTGTTAAAGGCCTTCACTGGGGCTTAATGAGAAGAGGTAACCTGAGCTACGACCACACACGTCTGTCATCTTTTTGTGTGTGAGTACACTTGATGTGTGTGTGTGTGTGTGTGTGTGTGTGTGTGTGTGTGTGTGTGTGTCCAGAAAAATACAAGATAGATAAATCAGTTTAATTTTCTCATAAAATCCACTTCAGGTTTTCCTGGTTACCTCCTTAGATAGAGAACTTTACTAATTGGCTTTTATGTATGTGAATGTTTCAGTAAAGCGCCCTGAGACAACTTTGTTGTGATTGGCGCTATATAAATAAACTGAATTGAATTCATAGCTGTAAACAGTATAAAATGAATTTATTGTTAACTGAAGTTGACGTAAAACTTTAATGTTCACGTTCTTTTTAAAAAAGTACAGTATGAGAGGTGAAGGAAGTATGTTTTGGAAGTATGAGTTTGGTTTAGACTGTAACTGTACTCAGTGCAAACGCTTTAAAATGAGATTTCCATTCAGCATCACTTACAGCTTTAAAGTCTCCATGCAGTTTTACCTTTGTAATGATCTTATGTAAGTATTTTGACTGTTCAATTGTTGATCTACTCCATTCCTTGTGATCTTTCATGCAACTGGGGTACAGCTGGAAAAACAAAGCATCTGTACCATAACCAAATACTTGTTTTGCTCTAATGCAAGTGTGTAGCTCAGTTTTCAAACTAATACAAGCAATATCCAATGTCTCCAATCTCTGAAGAGTGAATGTTTGTAGTTTTAGAGATTAATGTTTTTCTGGACTAGAATTGAACAGGGAATGCAAGTAAACCTTAATGTTTCTGATTCAAGAGATTCAAATGTGTTGGAGTTACAGTGTGTGGAAGAACAGAGGTTTTTTTTTATTTTTTTGCTTGTCCAAGGTGGCGCAGAGGCATAGGCATCACAACCATTAAATGTGAAGGGGACGTGTCCCCCAACATTAAAAAAATGTCCATTAGGACCCCCACACACACACACTTTTACTATAAAACATTAGTTCAACCAGCACTGTTTCTCTTTCTTCGTGAACAAATTCATTCCACTTGATTAATAGGAGAATACTCAAACAACTAAAATCCACTCCAGGTTTTCCTGGTTACCACCTCCAACTCTCCACCAGCCTGCACTGTTTCTGTGCGTCTCCTCCCACCTTGACAGAGAACACTCAAAAGGGGAGGAGGTGGAGACATTTCTGTGTTACTCGCCAGCTTAGCAAGCTTAGTGAGGGGAGTTGTTGACCGGGGGTTTGATCATAAACATATTATATATATACATACATATACATACATATATATACATATATATATATATATATATATATATATATATACATA
>NC_056516.1:9342974-9343860 GCF_014905685.2 Nematolebias whitei | reverse complement strand
TATATATATATATATATATATATATATATATATATTTAATTCAAATTCAAACATACTTTATTAATCCCAGAGGGAAATTATTTGTTGTTGTAACTCGTTATCCTCATTTCATTAAGAGATGTTATAGCTACTGATGGCTGTAGGCAGGAAGGATCTCTTGTAAAGATCCATCCCACAGTGGAAGAAACTGGCTGCAGATGCCGTCCAATCCGTCCACCAAGACTCGGCTGGCCTCTCGGTTCCCCTCGGGCTGTAGGACCGCCCAAATGCTGGGCAGAACTCCTTCCAGAGCAATGATCACTCCTCCCAGCAGTCTGCCGAGCTCCTCGTCGCTGCGGAGAGCCAGCTGTAGGTGCCGAAAGACGATACTATCCTTCCGCTGTCATGATCCGTGGTTCCTGCTAGTTCCAGGATCTCAGTGGTCAGGCACTCGAGCACAGCCGGCAGGTAGATGAGAATCCATCCACAAAACATCCTTTTCAACTCACTTGAGATTCGGGGCTGTAGTTGAAATATTATTTGAGCTTTTGAGATGTTAATCAGCTGCTGTTGGTTGTAGAAAACTGCCTTGTTGCCATGGTTACGCATCATAACAAATGTCCAAAACTAAAAAAGTTTCAGTAAAAATCCTTCCTGCTGCACAGCATCCGATACCAGAGGAAACAATCAACCAAAAAATTGTGATTTACATCCAGAAAAAGAGGATTTAAAGTTTCCAAAAGCAAATTCTCAAAATTAATGTAACAGAGCTGCTCCAACATGCAGCCACCTTGAGCGGCGCAATTCTAGAACATGCACATGAACATGAACATGCATTCTACAACATGAATATATATATATATATATATATATATATATATATATATATATATATATATATATATAT
>NC_056516.1:9341287-9342964 GCF_014905685.2 Nematolebias whitei | reverse complement strand
TATATATATATATATATATATATATATATATATATATATATATATATGATTAGGAGGACAGAAATGCAGCGCTACATAAATGGTAAACGGTAAATGGACTGTACTTATATAGCGCCTTTCTATCTTATTGAGATACTCAAAGTGTTTTAAACTACAATCTGTGTCTTCATTGACCCATTCATTCAGCACTCTACTAGATCTCTACAAAGCTAATTGAACAAATCATTCTAAAGAGACTAATCAGAGCTTTATCACATTCATACACCAATGGGACACACATCGGAAGCAATGAGGGGTTCAGTATCTTGTCCAGGGACACTTCGGCATGTGACTGCTGTGGGGTTCGAACCCCCAACTCTTGCATTGGAGGACGACTGCTCTAACCACTCAGCCACAGCCGCCACGTCTGTAGCATCTTAGCAGTAACTGTGACGGTGTAAGACGCTGCAGGTAGGGATGTGGCATAATATGGCATAAAATTCATATCACGATATGTATTGTGAACGGTGGCGATAACGATATATATCACGATATGTTTTTGGTATAAAACTTGCAACAGGAATGAAAAAAAACAAAGGGTGTCCTTTTGCCATTATTTATTTTGAAAACTACTATACCACAAAATAATCTAAATTTAAAAAAATTCCACTACTAGGTCCAGAGAGTTTTTAAATACAAAACAAATCAAGTATTAGGCTTCTTTCTTGTAGTGCAAAACAGTGCAAAAGATATCAATGTAGTTTTAGCCATGTTTCAAACAAAAGAATATGTTGTTAACTCAACAGTTTCCAGTATTTGCACTTAAGAAATGAACAGCAACAGAGCAGCAAATGAAACACTTCACCCTCCAACCCTCTAGTGGGTGTCTTCTTCCACTGTAAGGAGAACTGACACAAAATGGCGAATAGTTTTCTCTGGGACTTTGACCAGAGGGTCTTGCAGTAAAATCACACAGCGTTCTTTTCACAGATCAGAGAGCAAGTTTCTCTAAAGCTGACCAACGCTTACTTTAACTTTCGATGGGAAAAAAAAAAACTTTTGACGGAACACAGTGTTTTGAATATGCATCTGAAAACGGCAACACTACGACAAGCCGGCCGTAGTTAGCTTGTAGCTTCGCTACTTAGCTCTCGAAGAAAAGACTAACACCACTTTCGCACAATTTTCAACTTAAAAAAGTAACGATTAAATCGGACAACTCTGATTTTACATCAGACACAGCATTACTGCTGTTAGCCGGTAGAAGACAGATCTCTATCGTAGGCTAAATGTATATCTTTTCTACCGTGTACATATACAGGTCCTTCTCAAAAAATTAGCATATTGTGATAAAGGTAATTATTTTCCATAATGTAATGATAAAAATGAAACTTTCATATATTTCAGATTCATTGCACACCAACTGAAATATTTCAGGTCTTTAATTGTTTTAATACTGATGATTATGGCATACAGCTCATGAAAACCTAAGACGCCTGTCCCAAAAAATTAGCATATTTCATCCCACCAATGAAAGACAAGTGTTTTTAATACAAAAAACGCCAACCTTCAAATAATCATGTTCAGTTATGCACTCAATACTTAGTCGGGAATCCTTTTGCATGAATGACGTGGCATGGAGGCAATCAGTCTGTGGCACTGCTGAGGTGTTATGGAGGCCCAGGATGCTTCGATAGC
>NC_056516.1:9329026-9341187 GCF_014905685.2 Nematolebias whitei | reverse complement strand
GTTACGTCGTTGATTCAGATGGTTAGGTTAATAGCTTGTTTAGAGAACCTTTTCATGATATGCTCATTTTTTGGGACAGGCATTTTGGGTTTTCATGAGCTGTATGCCATAATCATCAGTATTAAAACAATTAAAGACCTGAAATATTTCAGTTGGTGTGCAATGAATCTGAAATATATGAAAGTTTCATTTTTATCATTATATTATGGAAAATAATGACCTTTATCACAATATGCTAATTTTTTTAGAAGGACCTGTATATCGCGCATTCCTAGCTGCAGGTGTAAGAGACGTTGTGTGTTCAGGTTCAATAAAGTTGAAATGTCTTTAAAACCCCACACCTTATTGTCCTCAACTTTGTGAGAAACATCTTTTAGATGAGGAGTGTTGAACACAAGTAAAAAAATCCAGTGGTGATGGTTTTATTTCTTTATAAACACAAATAGTGCTGATCTGAGGCTGTGTGTTAAAAGTGTATTAAAGTTCTTTAATACACTAAATACCTGAATAAACTTCATGAGAAACATGCTTTAAAAGGAATTAAAGTAAGGAAAACTAGATGAAATGTTGCTTTGTGGCACACTAGTGCATGCACACACACAGTATAGTGTCCCCCCACATTTCAGATGCTTCTGACACCCATGAGCAGAGGGAACAGAGGAAAGGATCCTGGCGAGCAGAGGGAGCTTTTTATTTTTCAACCAGCAGGCGCAATATTAGAGTCAGGGGGTGGCCAATAGTGGCCGTGGCCACCATAAGATTAGTCTTCGGCCACCTCAACAGCCACCCCAATCATTGAAGGAAACCTGTTTTTAATTGTTTTAAGTAATATAAAAAGTAGAAAGCATAGTTTCCTCAAATGATAGGAGTGGCCAGTTTTTATACATGCACATGCACACACACACATACGTTGATGTCCATCTTGAATTTTTAAGTGGCAACCCAATTGTAGAATGGGGACTTTTCTTAGTCCTAGATGAAGTCACACACCAAAATGGAAGTCAGCATGTTGCTTGTTTTTCGTTATCCAGCTCACAAGGACGAAGCGTATTTCCAGTTCCCCACTTCGCTTCGCTACAGGAGACAATAAGGCAAATCCCAGTGGACAATTGCATAACAATTCTTTTTCAGCACCTTCAACAAAGCCATGAAAATGCCCATTTCTCCAGCAGATCCTGTAAATCTGACAAGACAGGGCACAAGCAAAAATACCATTTTAAAGTTGTTTCATAACAGTGAAGTCAATGTAGCTCAGGTTTGTTTGGATGTTGAAAATAATTTTATGGTGCTTTTTTTATTTATATTTTATTGCCCCTTTTACTCAGTGAAGCAAAGGCAGTGCAGCTGAAGTGTTCATGGTTCTGTGTGCCACACACAAACTTTATCCTCCCTTCCTGATAACTGTCAGGGTCTGCCAGGTCCGTCAGCAAATAAAAATGTGCAGCCCAGATTTTTGTGACCACGCCGACAAAAAATATGTGATGATAAAACTACTAATCCAAAGGTGGTACCAAACACCCAACTGACAAAACACGAAATAAACCACAAGCAGAGGAAGAAAAACTGTGATAATATATGATGTCATTCACATAAGGGTAATTTATAGCTCTAAACAACAACAAAAAAATACCTACGTCAAATTCTTCAAAAATCTTGTCTTTGCTCAGCCTTTAGTTCTGTGATTGTTTTACAAGTCATTGGATCCAATTGGCATTTTTTCAGTCTGTTTATATTTCAACACTTGTCCTAATAAGACTACAATCTGGCAAGTGCTCCTTCTGCTGTTGTTTCTTAATATTGCACATACAAGACATAGATGCAGGCAAGATATTTGATTATGAATCATTTGTCATGAGTTTAGGAAAAGGCTTGGTCTCCTTAACGCTGATTAGAAAAGATTAGATTTACATTTTGAGGTACAGTGTCCAACTATTGCATATCTGAAATGGAAATAATGATTCAGGATTCTTTATAATAGACAATAATAAATCATCACATCTGCTGGCTCTTTGTTTGTAATGGTAGTTTCCAATGATCCGTTTTCTATATTTCTAATCTCTAAGCTGCTATCATTTGTTCTCGCTTCCATTTAGAAATCCTGATGATGAAATTTCTGCACCTCAGGTAAATTAGCTGCATCACATCAATCAGCAGCAATTGTTACACTCCAGCAGCATTCTATAGGTATTAAAACACAGAGATCTTGAAAAGGTACACACACCATCTAAACACATACAGAGAAAATGATCAGATAAATTGAAAACCCTCGCCTGATGATTATAATCATCTGAAACAACCGTCTTGGGAAAAACATTAAAAACAACCGATAAACAGTAGAAGTAATAATGTTTATTTTGTTCAGTGACATAGTGAAAACATAAAACCATTCCCTATTCATTCTGCCTCATAAAATGCAGGATGTGTTAGACCTATCAAAGCCCTGAAGGTCAGTTTCTGTCAATACTGAGCAAGAGACAGTGAAACTGATCACTATATGGTTTACTGGATGTTTCATCATCAGTAGCGTTTTCAACGACACACTAGTCTAAAGCTTCTCCAGCCACATTTCCCTTATGACTTAAAAAATACTGAACTACCCCAGTTTAATCGAAAAAAAAATTCAGGCCAGAGAATGGATTAAAAAAAGTTAAACTACCTAATAATGAGTTGATGTTGTAAAATTAATAAGGCCTTTTCTCAGTCAGAGCTGACCTTTCCCAGTGCTCCCATTGACACTGAATTTTTTTAATAACCTAAGAGGCAGTTTCATGGGAAGTTATGTGGCTGGAATAATTCCTTATTCTTTATTTATCCAGAGAAAACACTGAATTTCGTATTGTCTTTTGCCCTGGGTTCATACTATGAGTTATGACAGTATGTTGCTGGGATGCAAGTGTTGGTGAGGGAGTCTCCACAATGTCTTGCAGAAAATCTCAATTTCCCTGCTTGAGTTGAGTCATAGAAGGTTGCAGTTTTGTTCCTTGAATTTTAAACATGTTCTAAACATTTGTATTACAAATTCTCTCAAAAAAGCCACAGAGCCCTAAACTATTCTCAAACCTTTCTCAATTTTGTTGGCTTTACTTACAGCCTGTCTGATGAGTGCCAGAGCTGTACTTGGACTCCTGCACAGATCCAGATCTGCCTGTTTTCATCTTAAAAGTCTAATGAACTCTATTAGTATCAAAAATGTGGGTGGAATAGGTGAAGCGCCCACACCTGCCTCCACCCTCATTTTCTCCACTCTGGGCCCTTGAGCAAGGCCTTTAACCCTCACCACCAGCTCTCCCTGGCACCCTAGATAACTTAACTGGAGTTAGTAGGAAATATTATATAGCTCCAGTTTTAGCTTCTCTCCATTGGCTCCCTGTCAAATCAAGAATATAATTCAAAATCTTACTTCTAACCTACAAAGCTCTCAACAACCTAGCTCCATCTTATATTACAGATCTTATTGTTCCATATTTTCCTAACAAAGCACTTCACTGTCAGACTGCAGGTTTACTCGTGGTCCCTAGAGTTTTCAAAAGCAGAAAGGGAGGAAGATCTTTCAGTTATCAGGCTCCTCTCTTGTGGAACCAACTTCCAGTTTCTGTCCGTGAGGCTGACACATTGTCCAGTTATAAGACTGGGTTTAAGACTTTCCTTTTTTGATAAATCCTATAGTTAGGGTTGGCTTGTTATGCTGCTATAGACTTAGACTACTAGAGGACAAAGTGACCTCAGGTCCTTAAATGAATTGTTAAAACTGAATAGTTTTCATTTGATACTATTTCTATCTTAACATGTGATTCTTGACCTGCCATTGTGTATCTGTTCCTCCTTCCCGTTCCTCTCAAACCCAGCTGGTTGAAGCAGATGGACGCTTGTCCTGAGCCTGGTTCTGCTAAAGGTTTCTTCCTCATGAGGGAGTTTTTCCTTTCCACTGTCGCCTTCATGCTTGCTCAAGATGAGAGTTCTGTGATGGAGTTAAACTCAAAACAGTCTGCTCCTCAGATAGATAATGTTAAATTATTATTTTATATATGAATGTTTCTGTTCAGTGCCCTGAGACGACTTCTGTTGTGACTTGGCACTATATTGAATTTAATTGAATAAATAGCAGCTCTCTGCTCCACAGAGGGCTGTGGTAGCTCGGTGGTCTGTGGTTGTCAGGAAGGACACTCGGCGTAAAAACAATCACCAAGTCTTCGTGCGACTTAGTTCACTGTGGTGACCACTGAAGAAGGGAGAAGCCGAAAGAAGAAGAAGACTGAACTCTATTAGTATCCTGATTCATGCTCAATAATCTAGAAAGAAAAATCAGTAACACTTTATTTGAAGGGGTGTGCACATGACACTGTCATAAACATGAACGAGTCTTTATGAATGTTCATGACTGTTGTCACTAAGTGTCATTCAGTAAATTATGACACATTTAATGCAAAGCTGACTGTTTAAAATGTGAAGTTGTCATAACAAAGACATTTTAAACAATGTCAACTTTGCATTAAAGGCGTCATAATTTACCGAATGACTTAATGACAACAGTCATGAACATTCATAAAGACTCGTTCATGTTTATGACAGTGTCATGTCAGTCTTATGCGCACCCCTTCAAATAAAGTGTTAACGAAAAATCTAACAAAAATTAAGTCAGGTCCTCTGGGCAGTTTCTTTTTTGTTGAGACGTTCCAAGGTAGCTTCAAAGTAGGCTGAGGTGGGTTTGATGGGTGGTGAGCAGCAAAATAATGTGCATGGCCAAGAACACAGTTTTGACAGCCATGCAAATTAAAATAAGCAGTCATTTTTCTGAAATAGGCAGCACAAAACACAGCAGCCTGGTTCTCCCATCACAAATACTCTGTATTCCATGATTCTGCAACTGAATGTTGGCTCTTGTCTCAATTTTATCAAGTTTGAGCCACCAGCTAGGCTCTAAACAGCTGCAGAGTAAGATACAACCGTTAGTTCTGAATTGCAATTTTTTAGAAAGCTTGTTAGTTTATTTTGTCAAATCAATTCAACCTTTACTTAGACAGATAAACCACACTGAGCCTCGAAGACTTATTTACAAGTGAGACTTGTTTAGATAGACAAAAAACTTTAACTTATCACCAGTGTTTTTACCAAAGAAAAAATAAACTTGATAACTAACAGTAAGCACTTACATGAAGAAGAAAACAACAACCTCACACAAGAATGTAGTGGACTAGGCCCATGTCAAAAACTAAGTCTAAGGTCAAAAATCTTGACCTTAAGAACCTTGTGGGACAGGAACTGTCATTTCATTGATTTGAATCCAGAAATACAGGTTCACCCATCCTGAGACTTTCTCTCTTGAAGATTCAAGTGAAAAGAACACTCTCTGTTTTATTATCATTACTATTTTACAAATGTTGATAATCAAAGTGTCTTAGTTCAAACCATTTTAGATGTTGCAGTGAACTAATCAATTTTATTAACTGTGTAATGATTTTTTCTCACGCAAAGTTAGAACTCATGTCAAAGCTGTTACAGAGTAATTATGCCTTTTCTGATTTCTGCTTTTGAATGAGCAAGTGTAAGTTGGTCCAAGGTTGGAGTCAAACGCAAAACAAGTTGTTGGCATGTTTTTAGAATCCTCTCAGACATAAATATAGAGGTTTTTGGCACCTGTTTCTGAAACGCGCCAAAACAAAACTCTCTCTGTCTGTGAGAACATTTCTGATCTTTCCATAACAATTCTTGCTGTCTTCTAACCTCTTACGTCACAAAACACACCCCGTCTGGTCGGTTCTGACCAATGGTAATACTCCCAAAAGTGGACCGGAAAACAGCTCTTTAAAATGTCAGTACTTCCTGGTCTACTCAGTTCTGGTAGAGTTCTGGTAGAGTTCTGGTGGAAGTTCTGCTCGAGTTCTGTAAACAGTTCAGTTCTGTTAGGAGTTCTGGGATGGTGCTGGAACAGTTCTGGGACAGTTCTGTTCAGTTCTGTGAGAGACGGGATGATCCTGACATGACAACAGAGCTCTTCCGAGGTTCATGGGATTATAACATTTTCCACTGAGGTGAGCTTGTGTCGGACAGTCTCGCCGCTACTCCGGAGGAGTAACAGCATCCTACGGAGACGCTGAAGGGTGCGTTAAACGGAATCTCGCCTGAGACATCTCCAGGTAAAAGAGTCGATTCCACCACCGAAGTGTACCGTAAGAAAAGCTGAAGAAAGCCCAGAGAGTGCCGTTCTGTTAACACACTCCCTCAAACCCCATCTTTTACTCTTCTCTAAACTTCTTTCCCATCTTTAAACTTTCTATCAAGTAGATATACTTCCAGATATTTAGAAATGTCTGTGTAAAATGCTCATCCACATCCGTGTGGGAAAAAGATCATAATTGTACAGTTTTCATAAATGTCTGTGGTGAAGCAACGGAAAAATCATGGCCGTATGATTTTTCCTGATTGATTGCTTATGTTGTTATTTTCATAATTTGCCAAATTAATGTAAATGTTTGATGTTAAATTTTGATTCTGTAAATAAATGACCGCATTCATTTTGATGGGTCAAAGATAAATGACGTCTCACGTTTGCATTTCCTTAAATTCAATGCACGTTTTATTCAGTCCAGAAAAATGAGGAATCCGTGTTAAATGATGAATATATCCGAGCATCTGTTCATCTACGCAATTTTTTAGAAAGCTTGTTAGTTTATTTTGTCAAATCAATTCAACCTTTACTTAGACAGATAAACCACACTGAGCCTCGAAGACTTATTTACAAGTGAGACTTGTTTAGATAGACAAAAAACTTTAACTTATCACCAGTGTTTTTACCAAAGAAAAAATAAACTTGATAACTAACAGTAAGTACTTACATGAAGAAGAAAACAACAACCTCACACAAGAACAAAGATGGGTATTTCAAGAACATTTCAATCTTAAAAAGAACTAGTTGTTAAAGAAACTGCACTCTGGTGTCCCACCTGAACATGATGCGTTCTCTTTTGTCAATTTTGTAGCTGTAAGAATGCCATCAACCTCAAAAAGTCCGTTCATAAAATACAGTCCTTGCTTCCCCATTGCAGAAAGGCCCTCACAGGTACAGAGGAACTATATGTGTCAGAGTTCACAAGGCTATTTATTTTAGTGTGCATCTGTGTGTGAGGACGTGCTGCCATATTTGTCACCATCCACAGCTGAGACTGAAACAGAACATCATCGCGGTCCTGAGACATTCAGTGTATGCCGTCAACAAGCACGTTCAGTTGTGGCACGAGCAGAGTCTTCCTGACAACACACTGTCCTGCTGACAGGGAATCCATCAAACACGAGTAAACACTGGGATCCATCGGTAACTAGTGCACAGCTTCATGCACACTATTACTCAGACCTGTAGCATAGCTCATAAAGCAGGCAAGGATAGGAGAGAGAAAAAAGGAGGAAAGGGCACAGCTTTTAAAAAGAAAAGATGAGAAAGATAAAACACTTTGCCCATGTCGTTAGTTTAAGAAGCACACGTGAAAAATGAAAAAAAAAACTACTGGTAAACAGCCAAAAACTGTCTCTGAAGCGCTTGACAAACATACAAAGATAACTTCCTCTAAGGCCACCTCATAACAGCAGGACAGGAAACTATGCATAAACAGAGGAACAGATGAAGGGTGATGGTAGGGAGAGGTAACACAAAGGTAAGAGGTAAAGGACAGGTCATTACTGACAGGAGAACAGTTGGTAACGCCCCTGGCAAATGCTGTGCTGTCAAACACCACTGCCAAACATAAAGCTACAAAGGTCATGGTGGAGTACATTCATGCAAGGATAACATTTACCTCTGTACGTGCACCCTTCCACTCTGTAGGTTGGATTATCACTCACTCTTGACAACTTTGTGATGTATTGGCCAAGTTTTGGCTTGCTGGGCATCCAAATGAGATTTATTTAAATTTTTCTCAGAGGGTGAAAGAAAAGACGAAGGGAAGTGTGGGTCAGTCAGAAAGTGCCTCTGCTCCAGTGCATTTGTTCTGTTTAGTGAGCAAGATTAATTATCTCATGAAGGGCTGCAATGCCCTCAATCACTTTCTTCGTGCTCTCTTCTCCTCCTTCATTCCACCTAGCGTAGAAACTCTGAAGAATCCCCCCCTCCATCATGGAATAAGGCATTTTAAGTTTGGCTGTGAGACATAAATGTTCAGGGAATGTGTTGTGAGTGAAGATGGGAGCTTTGTGTGTGTGTGTGTTCAAGTGCTGCCCCTACCATTATTCAAGGAGGGAGCCCTGGTCTGTCAACAGAACCCAACGCCCCGCCTACCAAATTCCCCACCCAGCAGCTCCACCACTTCCGGCAGGGAACGGAGATTAGCAGCTCAGACTCCAAATAGCAAGCAACACAAACGTATTGCTCCAATACCTCTCTCGTCAACAACTGCCAGTACTAATGTAGTGCTACACTAACCAACCTCCGCCCCACCACAACCATGTGCAACACAAACGTAGCGCTTCTCTCAATAACCCCCTGGTTGTCAACAAAACCCTCAAAGAGATGATCATCCTCTCAAGGCGAGTAATCTAGGGGAAACACTACATTGTTTTACATTATTTATCAAAGCACTTGTATTTATGCTTGACTGGTTTTCACAGACAAGCTTCGAGCTGCTTAACTGCTGAGTTGAGCATTATAGATAAATAGAATTCAAACACATAAACCTCGTGTACACTCCTATCATCTCCTTACCGTGCAGAGGTCTTTATACTGCATCTTCTGGAACTTGGTGTCGGCGTTCCCGGCGCACAGCTCTACATATCCCAGCACAACTTGAAACACCGTATTATGGATGGCCTGTGTGAAGTGCATATGCAGCTGATCCATAGCAGTCTGACGAAAGAGTAAAAACAAACTGTTATGAAAACCATAGCATCAAGATGCCACTCAGTTTGAGTCAAGCCTGTAAATAGAACTTCATGAAAACGCAAACTGCACACTTTATGTTTTGAAACAGCCTCAGACATTTTGCACAGGAAAAATGACCCTGCATCCTCCTCACATTTGTTTTTTGCAGTCTAAAACAAAATCTGGAGCAACCTCTGGTGTAGGCTATTCTTGGGGTTGGGACTGTTTGTCAGTTTATTTGATTATTGAAAAAAAAAAAAAAAAACAGTACGCAAAATGGGCTTTTGAGTAAAGTAAGACTACATGCTAACATTATGAAAGTAGCATTCCTTAAAGGATTGCATATTGCCGCTGTCGTTTAAAAAAACGGATAAACTGCTGATCAGGTGTCAAGTCAAGTCAAGTCACATTTATTTTTATAGCACATTTAAAACAGTAACTGTTATCAAAGTGCCTACCAAAAAAGATCACAGCATCAAATATTAATAACAAGATATTACAGCAACATGAATAAAAGCATAAAAACAATTAAATATAATGAGAAACAATGAAATACTAAATCAAATCACACTGCGTTAAATGTCAGGGAGTAAAAGCAAAATGGATGAACACAATAATCAACAATGAAATACCAAATGAGATCGCACTGTGTTAAATGCCAATGAGTACAGATGTGTTTTGAGGAGAGATTTAAAAGCAGAGACTGAGGTGGCCTGTTGAATGTTGATGGGCAGATTGTTCCAGAGTTTAGGGCCAATGACTGAAAATGCCCGATCTCCTCTGAGCTTTAGCCTGGTTTTTGGTACGGCCAAAAGCAGCTGGTCTGATGAGCTCAAGGCCCGAGAAGGAGTATAAGGATGAAGGAGGTCGGAGAGGTATGAGGGTGCAAGGACATTAAGACACTTAAATGTCAGCAGAAGAATTTTAAAATCAACTCTGACACGCACAGGAAGCCAGTGAAGGGAGGACAGAACTGGAATAATGTGCTCAAAGCTGCGAGTTCCTGTTAGTTAGTGAGTTCCTGGGCGGCTGTGGCTGAGTGGTTAGAGCAGTCGTCCTCCAATGCAAGAGTTGGGGGTTCGAATCCACCAGCAGTCACATGTCGAAGTGTCCCTGGGCAAGACACTGAACGCCTCATAGCCTCTGATGTGTGTCCCATCAGTGTATGAATGTGATAAAGCTCTGATTAGTCTCTTTAGAATGATTTGTTCAATTAGCTTTGTAGAGATCTAGTAGAGAGCTGTATGAATGGGTAAATGAGGCACAGATTGTTGTTTAAAGCACTTTGAGTATCTTGAAATAAGATAGAAAGGCGCTATACAAGTACAGTCCATTTACCATTTAGTAGCCAAGTTGCAGCAGGTGTAGACTTCTACAAATTTATTAGAGCTTTGGAGAACAGACAGACCCACAGAGAGTATATCGCAAGTACAGAACTTATTCATGCATTGAACTAACTGATTTCTGACCTGCTCTGGCTTCCAGAAACTAAATTATTGGTTTTATAGAAACTCATCAAAGGCCCTTCCCCTTCAACTCAGCTCAGCGTAGCCAACCAAACCCGTCCAAGTCCAGTGAGAAAAAGGAAAACATTTCAAGGTTTCTTATGGGGGGAGGGATCATCATTTTACAGTGCAAAGCATCAAATACCATACCATTCAGATCGCAATAACAGAGTTGCCACCTTGAATACAGTAGTCCCTCGCTACTCCGCGGTTCGTTTATCACGGACTCACTATCGCGGTTTTTCAAATTAAGATTAGACATGACACACAATTGGCTGATTGATGGATGAGCCGCATGTTTGGCATGGAATTTTTTTTTTAAAACAAATTATTTTAAATTATTTAACACCTGCTTCACCTTTGTGCTACTCATACTGCAGGATAAACTTCCTGCTGTAGCTAATCAGCTGTTCTCCATGCGGAGCATAGAAGTGGGCGTGGCCATGAAGGTGTGTACTTGCAGGTGGCTGAGAGCAGCGGAGGCAGAGAGCTGAAATCATGACATGCTGTGCTCTTCTAGAGCGTTTAGGGTTTAGAAACATTGTTTAGAATATTGCAAGAGTTTGGGAAGGGTTTAAAATGCCTTACACACACACACACACACACACACACACACACACACACATATATATACTAAAATAAACTACTACTTACAACTTGTTGTCATGATCAGCAGACCCCACTGGACCCCATCTGCTCACTTCCCTGCCCCTTCATGACATGACATGTTTTCTGCCCCTCTCCTTCATGTTTTGTTTATCCTTCAGCTCCTGTTAGTGCTCACATCTGCTCCTGTCAGTTAACAGTTCACCACACCCCCTCAGCCTATCACAGCAATCAGCCCTGATTCCACTCACCTGTTCAGCTCATCTGGTTCACCTGCTCTGCACCCTTTATAAACTCCATTCTCCCTCTCCACCGGTGCCGAATTATTACACCACTCATGGACCCTGATAGTGAAGCCTTCAATCATAGTATCTTGTATCCTTGCCTTGTCTTGTATCCTGTTTTTGGACTTCTCACCTTGCCTACCCCTCTTAGATTTGCCTGCATATCTGACCTCGGTAACGACCTCCTCTTCTGCCTATGACCACGACTCACGGATCACACTTTTGGATTACCCTTGTACCACTGACTCCCTGTGTTTGACCCCCGCTTTGCCCTTTGGACCACAAACATGCATTGCCCCATTGTTCACACATTAAAGGCCTCCTTTTGCAGCTGCTTTCCCACCAGTTCATCTCTTTAAAATCTGACAGGTGGCTCTCACCCCACTTGCCTGCAAAGACCTGTTACTGAAATTGGATCCGGAGACTCCAGTAGCATAATAAATAAAAACTATTCTTGTTTTTGCACTCCTGTGTCTGGCTATTTTGAATCCAAAACCTTGGTTAGTGACAGAATAATTTGGCCAAAAAATGGGTTCTAAGCCAGACCAGGAGTGGCTCTCAGGGGCCGAGAGCTTCCTAACACGTCTGGACACTCAGTTACAGATTGTTAAAACTATGCTCTGTGCCAGGTTTTGCCTACCCACCCCAGTGGCTTTTTATAGCTTGTCGCCTGCTGCAGCTCTGAACCCATCGCCTGCTGCACACGCCACGCTCTCCACACCGTCTGCTGCAGAGCCCCTGGTCTCCACGTCGCCTGCTGCAGATCCACTGCCATCTACGTCGCCTGCTGCAGATCCACAGTCATCCACGTCGCGTGCTGCAGATCCACTGCCATCCACGTCGCCTGCTGCAGATCCACAGTCATCCACGTCGCCTACTGCAGATCCACAGTCATCCACGTCGCCTGCTGCAGATCCACAG
>NC_056516.1:9297610-9329016 GCF_014905685.2 Nematolebias whitei | reverse complement strand
CACTGCCATCCACGTCGCCTGCTGCAGATACACTGCCATCAGCGTTGTCTGCTGCAGATCCACAGCCATCCACATCGTCTGCTGCAGATCCACAGCCATCCACGTCGTCTGCTGCAGATCCACAGCCATCCACGTTGTCTGCTGCAGATCCACAGCCATCCACGTTGTCTGCTGCAGATCTGGCCCCATCTCGAGGTCTTGGAGGGTTGCCCGGCCTTTTTCCCTGGACATTGCTAATTGTTGGACGACCTCCTGGTCGCCCACCCGAGCCCTGTAACAGCTCTGGACGGCCGTTCTGGCTACCAATCTATTTCATACCCTCTTCCAAGACCCCCTCCACCCACCCAGTTCTTTTCTTGCCCACCTCCGGACCCCCTCCACCCACACAACTCTTGCTAGTTCTTTGCTGGTAGGTCTGTCAGGATGCCGGACCTTAAAGGGGGGGCTATTCTTGTTTTTGCACTCCTGTGTCTGGCTATTTTGAATCCAAAACCCTGGTTCGTGACACTTGTACTACCATTCTCACTTCATGGTTTTCACATATCGCAGGGCTTCAGGGTACGGATCCCTGCGATAAACGAGGGACTACTGTTCTTGTACACCAAGATCTAAATGCTTGGATCTGTTAGAACATGTGATCTCAGCTACTATCATAACCAATTTTAGCTCAACATCTGTAGGACTGACTGAATTATAGACATTTTTGTCATTGCTTAGGCCAATTAGCTATGTTGGCCACCTCGAATTGTGTTGACTCCAGAAGTTCATTAATTGCAGATGTACTGTATAAACATGATCAGTTTATGAGTTTTATTTAAATCTATTCAGTAGTTCATAAATTATTTTGCTAACAGACACACACACAGGAAATTACATAATCACATGCCTGTCATAGCAACAAGAAATAAGTAAGATTGCTCATTTATTGCAGACATTTTTTGTGTTTCTTCAGTGATTATTTTCTTCTTAGTTTTCATGCTTTTAGTGATCAAATCTGTGGTCGTTAGCTCTCCTACCAGCTTTCACTGATTTTCAGCCCGTAAGCATTCAACCTACGTGTAGGCTAGGAACGAGTATGTTGAGTATTGTGCAGTGTTAGCTTTATGAACGTCATTGGATAAGTCATTCTTGTTGAACACTTGCAATCCTTAACTCTGCATGGAGAGGATGCTGTTTGAATTAAAGCAATATGTATGAGTAATTGTACCTGGCCTAACAGCTTTTCGCTTTGTGCCACTGGTATTATTTGTCACAGATGGAATAACTTTAGCCATTCATTAGAGCCATTTATACAAAACATTTTTAGAAAATGCTGAGAGCTTTGATATATTTGAAACATTATCTAACTATTAACTGTTGTATTTTGTGCTGCTCAAGGTGGCTACATGTTGGAAAAGCTCTGTTACTTTCATTCTGAGATTTTGCTTTTGGAAACTTTAATTCCTCTTTTGCTGGATGTAAAGCACTTTTTTTGGATGATTGTTTCCTCTGGTATCAGATGCTGTGCAGCTGGAAGGATTTTTAATGAAACTTTTTGAGTTTTGGACATTTGTTATGATGTGTAATCATGGCAACAAGGCAGTTTTCTACAAGCAACAGCAGCTGATTAACATCTCAAAAGCTCAAATAATATCGCAACTACAGCCCCAAATCTCAAATGAGTTGAAAAGGATGTTCTGTGGACGCATTCTCATCTACCTGCCAGCTGTGCTCGAGTGCCTGACCACTGACATCCTGGAACTAGCAGGAAACATGGCTCATGACAGCGGAAGGACAGGATCGTCCCTCGGCACCTACAAATGGCTGTCCGCAGCGATGGGGAGCTCAGCAGACTGCTGGGAGGAGTGACCATCTCGCTGGGAGGAGTTCTGTCCGGCATTCGGGCAGTCCTACAGCCCGGGAGAACCGACTAAATAACCCCTTCTCGAACTGAGAGGCCAGCCGAGTCTGCGTGGACGGATAGGACAGCATCTGCAGCCAGTTTCTTAGGATCCAATGTGGGATGGACCTTTACAAGAGATCCTTCCTGCCTACAGCCATCAGTATCTATAACATCTCTTTATGAAATGAGAATAACGAGTTACAACAACAAAATAATTTCCCTTTGGGATTAATAAAGTATTTTTGAATTGAATTGAATTAACTAAACATTTTTATTCCTACCCTGTCAGGGGAATTGTCTCCCCTGGGGGATGAATAAAGGCTTATTTTATTTTTAAGTTCCACATTGCACACAATACCCTCTAATTATTAATGTACCAAGGTGTTTTCTTTCACAATACAAATAAAATGATATTTCAACAACACACCTTATTTACGTGTTGATTTCTTTTCTCAAGTGAACTCTATGAGTTGTTTTCATCATAAGTTTCTATGATGATATTTAGTGGTGATCAATCTATGAAACAAACAGCTATGAAGTTTATCTGGTCTGTATTGGATTCTGGTTGGGAAATGCACAGCACTTTTTGCGCTAACACAGAACACCAAAAATTAATGATCATTAAAATAAAAACAGTACCCAGAAGGCAGATTAATACCTTTTTGCATGAGCACATAGCCATTTGACTGAACATCAGTATAAACTGATCCAACTTTCAATGTCATTATGAATGCAGGTTTCTAATGATCATTAACAAATTATTCACGTAAACAGGAGTTTTAATCACCTTTAGTCCTCCTCCCTCACACGGTACTTTGTGTTTAAATATGTCCAGCATTATTTTTACAAAAGAAATAGCCTCTGAAATACATTTTTTTAAAGAAAATTAAACTGTTGTTCCCTTCATATTGACTGTTTCACTGTTGAAACCTTGAGAAACGAGGACACCAGAGATACAAAAGTGATGGGAACAGCAGTGAGCAGTGAACCAGCAGGTACCAGCAGGTACCAGCGTTGCAGTGTAATTAAATTTATTTTACTGCAAGCTCTTGACCACAAAATGTTGTCCCCTGTTCATTTTGACTCCCTGCTGCAACAGAAGTAAGTCAAACATTTCTCGCCCTTGTTCTTAAAGGGACTTTCACTTCATCTGAAGTGAAAACAGCATGAGAATCTGCTTGGATGAGATAGAACAACATAATATTACACCTAATCTCCAGCAACCAATTTACCAAGACAATCATAAACTGTAAAAAAAAAAAGTAAAATAATTTATGTGCAGGTTGTTATTATGAAAACAGGCAACTAGATGGTAAAAAGCCAATGCAATGTGGCATCATGCAGCATAATAAACACTTGTAAAGTTGGCACATGGTATGACACCAGTCAACTGAATCTTGCCAAAGGTATAAAATAAAAAGCATCTATGACATGTGCACACATAAATAAACACTTCACATTTGAAACGGTAGGAAAAGTGAAGTCCCAGACTAAGAAAACGACTCAACGTGACACACGTGAATGTCAAGAGGGTTCAACAAACAAATCGAAAAACAACAAGCACTTCAGGAAAATGGCAATGCACATTCAAACTCTTTAGATACTTTTGTGTCTGAACAGGCTCGCCGTCCCTGTAAAAACAACTAAATCAATTCAATGAGCCTGAATGACGCAGTCTCCACGTCAAGGACACCTCCTGATGTCGAGAGGCACGCAGAGTATTCACTGACATCATCGCTGGCGTAAGTTGTAAATACAAGGGACTTAATTATGCTTCCTGTTATTAAGTTAAGGTAGTTTGGATACACTTTGATTTCATATTCCTGCACTAATCAGACAAACAGAACACAACAGACTAACACTGTTGAGTGAAGAAGAGAATGGAAGATCATTTTGTTTCATTATAGCTTCTCCACCCTTTCAGATAAATTCTAGTTGGTAAATACTGAAAAGCTGCACAGCAAAATGGCATGTTTAACAAGCTGTAGTGTTTACTTGTTGCATCTGTCATTATTTCCTGCATGTCACAACAATGAAAAATTCATTAAAACTACTGAAACACATTTCCAGTACAGCTCTACAACCAAGAACCAAATTAAGTTCATAAACTTGTGTCCAGTGAGGAAATGTTAAAGAATGTTTTTGACAGTCTGCTGCTTGGTTTTGCTTTTATTACAATGTGCGTTTTTAGACATCTCTGGCAGTTCTGAAGAGCTAAATTGGACAGATTTTCACTTCAGTTCAAGGATGTTTGACACGTTATTTTAATTTTTAAAAAACTTCTTTCAGCTTTTTGTCATTCTGCAATTGTAGAAAAATATCTGCAATGCCATTATTTGATGTACTTGATCATGAACCAGATTTTTAAAGAGCTAGTAAATGCATTTTATTGTTCAGCTAGAATTTTTACAAACCACGTGAATAGGGGCATGAACTCCAAATCTAAACTTCTGATCTGAACCACTCGACTCAATATTATACTTAAAAATTAGAACAAACATTAAAATTAACAGGTAGGAATTGAAGCGTTTTTGTTTTTTCTGTCTGCTCCCTTCTTCAGGGGTCTCCACAGCAAACTAACTCACATGAAGACTTGGCAGTTGTTTTAACGCCAGATGTTCTTCCTGACAACCACAGACCACCGAGCTACCACAGCCCTCTGTGTGGAGCAGAGGGCTGCCATGTAGGGCACCTGGGGGAGCAGATGGTGGGAGTTAAGGGCCTTGCTGAAGGGCCCAGAGTGAGGCAAATGAGGGTGGAGGCAGGTGTGGGTGCTTCACCTTTCCCATCCAAGTTTTGATGTTGTCGTTTGGGGAATCAAACCAGCGACCTTTCGACCACAGGCTCGCCTTCTCTAACCTCTGAGCCACCACTCCCCCATCCAAAGTGCAATATTTTAGTCAATTACAATTTAGTCAGTTCTTTTTCTCCAGGCGTATTTAAATTTTAAAAAGTTGTTGCAATTGTTTTTGCATAAAATAATTGTTTTATCAGTTGTTTTTAATACATTGAAAAGTCAAACACCAACATGTTGTTTCATGATGATGTTGTTTGTGCCACCATCATTTTTGTTCTTCTGACATTTCAAATGCTTAGTTTATATGTGTACATAATTTCATTCCACCTCATGTACCACACGTGATGTGAATGACAATAAAGAAGCTTGAACATTGAAATTATCCTGGAATTATTTAGGAAATCCCTTTAGACACACAGTAAAATAAGATGTGCTTGAATTAAAATGATGCTACGGTTGATTTGCTTGAAATATTGCAGGAGACGATATGAAAAGTCCTGTTTACAATAAAAATATACCAGTGTGCCAGTGTGTGATGGATTTGAAATCTTATTGAAGAATTCTCATAAAAATAAAAGTGATCAACTGTTTGAAGGCCTTTCTAAATTTATACTTATTGCACATAGTATTGTATAATTTTTCACAAGGAATACCATATTTGTTGAAAATGAACTGAATAAGGAAATAAATAGAAAACGTCTGACTTGGTGGAATATGGAGATTTATCTAGATTATGCAGACATTATCAAAATGTTCTCAGATAACTAATTACTATGTTAATGGTTTGAAGTGACAGGGTTAACGATGCTAAAAGTGTTTGATAATTACAGAAGCACTTAAGAGAATGAAAACTTCTGCCTGGGCAACAGTTCACCGGTGATGTAGAAAACTGATAAGTCTGCAAAGAACACAAGGCCTGCAAGAATTAATGAAAATGGGAAACAAAAACAGCATATAGCAAATGTAAATTCAAGCCATCAATTTACAAAACCTACATAAAAACTTTACAGTCTCAGCCTGACTATGATTTGGTTAATTTCTTGAAAATTTTGTGTGGGGGAATCAGGCCTGCAAAAAAAACTGTAAATTGATTGGTCAACAATGAGTTAGTTCAAACTAACTCCAAGAAATCATTTGTCAGATTGAGCAAAATGGATGAAACGTTACTTGATTAAACACAACACCAGCTTTAACCGATCGTTCAACCAGTTATAAACCATTTTGACCAGAGTTAATCTCAAATAACTTTTAATTTTAAAAAATTGTTCAAGTAGTTTATTTTGTTCTACACAAACTGCTATAAAAACATTTTTGTTGATGCTAATTAATACAATTTATATGATTACTTTCAGCTTTTTTCCTAAACTTTAAAAAATATCATCCTTTTGAGTGAAGTAAAGTCATTTAGTCTGACAAATATGAATGGCTATTTTAAAGCTGTTTTATACTGTGTAAAAGACGACTTCTGCTATATTTTATTAACTATCATCCTTATGAATATAAGTTATATAAAAGGTAAAAAATAACTTTTCAGTGTCAACTTTTAGGAGTTTTACTACTGCAAACACATTTTGACTTGTGAACATCACACTATGGGTGATGTTCTGTTTGAAACTTATAATGTATTATAATTTTATAAATATAGTTTATTAATGTGTTACTTAGACTTTCTTGTTACTAAAAGTACTTGAACAATAAAAGCCTCAGGACTGGTAACAATACAGGCAAAACTAAAAATGAATTAAGCGTGTTTTTATCTATAACAGCCCCAAAGAACAAACTGCAGTGAGAAAGGCTGCACACAAATTATTCCAATTTAAAAGCTAAAAGTTTGTGGAGTATTTACATCATTAAACTGAAAATTAAATTAGCATACTAAAAATAATAAGTGTGTAGGATTTAAAGAAATTGACACAGTATTTTATACAAATTGCAGGTAATATTCTCCCCTGATCAGAGAGTCAGACCACAGGACGTTTGCAGCAAGTGAAGACAAAAAGTGCTCCATCACATTCAGCTAGATTTAAACATTCCCAAGGACACGCAGTCAAAGCACTGACCTGTGTTTTGCCGAGGAGCGAGTAGGCACGCTGTACCTTGGTGTAGTGCAAAATATCGAAGTGCTTACAAGTCTTTGACAAGGCGACATCAAGCTGTTCCTGCAGCCAGAAACAGATAAATGACAAAGGAAAAGAGAGGAGGGAGGAAAGAGAAGGATTATTGACATTAAGACCACAGATGTGCAAAAGCAAAGATTTCAGGTTTAAGGCGGCTAACTAGATGTGAATGTGGCAAAATGTATAACTAAGTATATAAAAAAGAAGTGCAAAGAATGTAAAATTAGTTTAAAAAATAATAATAAATTAGGGAATAGACACATGAAGCTGATCTTTATGTGTTATACGCAGGGCAATAACTGAATGTGAAGCGAACACTGTGGATGATGCGTTAAGCATAGATTAATGAGAAATACAATAATCTTATTTTTTGCCCTATAAGTCACAGTTTTTTGCATAATTTGCATGCCCTATGACTTATACGCCAAAGCAACATTTCTATGGATGTTTTCCCATATTTATAAACCAATTTTTGTCTGAGATATGAGCGTTTTCATTCATTCTGACTGAAAACATTGAACACTACCATTTTCAGCCACTAGATGGCCCTTGAGAAGTATGGAATGTTGTTGTGTTATGTAATAGGTAAAAGTGGCTATTAATGACACAATTGGCTTGCCATAATGTGACACCTTTGTCCAGCTAGTTTTGAACAACCATCAAATCAGCTTCATTTCACTGCGCCGCCCCAGCAAAATGCAGCTAATTTGACCATTGAAGTGAATTTATTAAGTAAAAGTTCAACTGAGACGCACCTTTAATATAAAGTCGAGCAAACAAATAATTGTGTTTGGTGGTTATCTTGTTAAATTTTGAAAAAATGTGTAGCATTCCTCCATTTTTTCCACCCAAAGGCTGCACACTCCCGGAGCACCGAGGCAGCGACACTTTTGAAATCCAGCTGATTTGACCTTTAAAGTCCTTTTATTAAGTAAAACTTCAACTGAGACACACCTTTACTATAAAGTCGAGCAAACAAATAAATGTTTTTAGGTGGTTATCTTGTTAAATTTTGAAGAAATGGACAGCGAGTCGTCCCTCTGCGTGTTCCTACTTCCGCGCATCTGCTTTTGAAATGAACTTGATTTGATCGTCAAAGTGCATTTATTAAGCAAAAGTTAGACCGAGACACACCTTTGCTATAATTTTGAGCAAACAAATAATTGTTTTTAAGTGTTAATGTTGTTAAATTCTTGTTAAATTCCTCCCGTGCACGTTCCCGCGGCCGCCATTTGGCATCAATTTTTGGCACAACACCGGCCCACATTTCCGGGTTGTCAGCAATGACGCGTAACAAATGTGACGCGTCATTGCTGACACATAATAGATGCGACTTGTAGAGTGAAGCGACGTATTTATGGATTTTTCCACTTTATTACACGTATTTGGACAGATGTGACTAGTACAGCGGAAAATACGGTAACTAAATTTAAAGCCTGTTGGATAATAAGTTGTTAAAAATATGTATATTTACAGCACTAAGCAAACATCTTGAGCCACCCCCTAGTCTTTACATCATTTACTTTCTATAATTTCTTGTAATTTTGAAAAGTCTAATACAAACTTGCAGGACTGTGGACTTTATGGAGTTATCCATATTTCTTTTCCTTGGAGATTACCTCTTCTTTTGCTCCATTCCAGGACAGTTCACACAGCCAGTTCATAAACCACTTAACACAAGTATAAAGCCTTCTAATTCAGGTGATGAACCAGTGATGTGTCGACACATAACGGACAACCAAGAACAAAAACAATTAAGTTGTATCTTTAGGCACTTCGTTTGTAGCAGCCCTACACAAAAACATGAGATAATGATTTTTTTTTTGTTGCATTTATAAAAAATGCCAAAAGCTATGAAACTTTTACAAGCATTAAATAAGCATTTTAATTCACCAACAAAGTGATTTCCAAAGAGCTATTTGCAGAAAACACAGCATATCCAGGCAAATTGTGCAATGTGTGTTCAAAAGAAGACAAAACAACAAGAATAAAACTGGACAAGTGGAAGACAGTCAAATAAATACAAATAAACCATTGACTCTCAGTAACAAAGTGCCTAAAGATATAGTTCTACGTTGTGTCATTGCTAAGTTAATTGTTTACAACACCGGTCCATCCTTTGGGTTTATGTGCCTTTTATGCTTAAATGATTTAGAGGTCAGTGTTAAGCAGCTTAACAAAAAAAAATGTAAATAAACAAAAAAAAATCCTCTAAAATTGGCTGGGTACAAGGACTGGAATAAACCCAAGAGACATCTATGTGTTAAACCCCAAATTAAATTTGACTGTGCTTTATTCGAGTGTGTACATTTACGATTTAGAGGTTTGTGCATTGCTTCATCACTAGTTTAAGGCGATGAGCAAACAAACAACCTTTGCAAGAGGCATAGCATGATGTGCATACATGCTTGTATCTCTCTCATGTGCAGACAAAACGGTACCTAATTATTCTACTGGAGCGCAGCAGCAGTGGTGCCGGTATAATTGCTTCTCCATTATCATTTATCACAAGCATCAAGACACAACTAGAGATGAAACAAATATAATTTGCTGGGCTTGCACAGTCATAATATTGACTTTCTGATTGTGTCAATAACTCACAGATCCAGTTGAAATATCAAAATGTCAAAACAGGAGTAAAATTTGCCTTTTTTCTAATGAAAACCTTCGAAAATACACAGGATAAGAACAAGGTATTATGCATGGCTAAACGTGTCTGCATTGATATCACTGCCAAACAATAGGAGATAAAGATGAGGGGCACATACCTCTATTTGCTCAAGAGTGTCTTGTAGTTTAGAATTCAGTTCACTGTTGAAAAAAGGAAAAATTAACATTTATTGATCTGATGATAATTGTAGCAGCTGGCATTCATTTTTTATTTATTGTTCATCAGTTGTTGACAAAAAATGTAAAAACTGAAAATACCAATCGCACATTTTCGGACTCTAGGCTGGTACTGTTTTCCAACATACATATATTAAAAACAAACAATACTCATTTATTTTAGTTTATGTTCTTTACCTGAGCACCTCGGATATTCCAGCCCCTCCCCTCAAGCAGGCGGCTGAGGAGGATTCAGAGCAAGACCGCCAGGCTCAGAAACAGCTATTTTCCTGCAGCTGTTAGACTAATGAAATCCAGCTGCACTTCATTCAGTGTCATCTTACATTTTTTTAAACTTTACTATATATATATTTGTAGGCCTGTCACAATAAATGTTGCTGGGCGATTAATTGTCTAAGAAATTATTGCGATAAACGATAACATTGTTTGAAATTTGACAATAATTAGTAATTGTTGTCAAATTTAAGAAGAAGTGTTGGTTAATTTTATTCTGTGTGTAGTACCTTTTTTATCCACCGGAAGGCAGTATAAGACTGTTTGAACCGAAGGATTGATAGTGAGGGAGCGAGCAGTGTGTCTCTTTAAGAAAAATGGGAGCGAGGCCCCTTGACGTGACATGGGCTGTCTCTTCTTCCTGTTTTTACAGTTCTCAAAATGGCAGACGATCGGTGGGATTTGAGCTTTTAGCATTTTTCACACAAAGCTTTTAATAAAAAATCAGTAAACAAGTTCTCAGCTTCTTTTTGCAAAGAAAAATAACTTTTTACATGAAGGCACAGGATTCAACTGTGAATTTTGGAGCTTCGACAGGACTGTGGTTTTTTTCCACCCCCCAAGGTCAGCCTGTTGGCTTAGCTCGTAGCTTAGATTCTCAGCTTAGCTGCTTTTAACGATCCAAAAGAGTGATTTTGGATCGTTAAAACAAATTTTAAAAAGAAAAGAGAAAGGGAGGGGTCAGTGAAGAACACCGGAGTTGAGCTTTTTGTCATCCAGTGTCTTCAGAAAGAGAGAGACACGAAGAAACAATAAAGCCGATAAATAAAAATGAGGTCGATAATTTTCATTTATCATGCGATTAGTTGGTTTATTGTTTATTGCGACAGGTCTAAATGTTTGTACTCTTTTGTATTTATTTATTTGTTAATTGTTAAGCTTCTTGATCTGGGATCTGAGAAAAAAACAAGGAGGTGTACAAGAAGAAGGTAGAGAGCAAGTTCCAGCAGAACAATATCAGAGAGGTGTGGTCAGGGATGAAAAAGATCACAGGCTTCAAGCAGAAGGAGGATCAGAAGGATGGAAGCCTGGACAGAGCCAATGAACTGAACACATTCAGTTCAGGAACAAGCTCAGCATCCTCCTCTCTTGCCCACAGCCAAGCACACATACCACGCTCCTTTGACCCAAGGCTGTCCTGACACACCTCAAATACTGTATCTACCACCTCAGTCATGGACCTTTCTTCTACATATTGGTCTTCAACCAAATCAGAAGATGCTGATACCTCCTTTGCCTCCCACCTCTGCGTCTCCAGAAGTCAGGTGAGGAAGCAGCTGGAGAAACTGACCGGAATAAGGCTGCAGGTCCAGATGGTGTCAGTCCCAGAGTCCTGAAGGTCTGTGCAGAGCAGCTCTGTGGGGTTCTGCAGCACCTCTTCAACCTTAGCCTGATCCAGGAGAAGGTTCCAGTGTTGTGGAAAACCACCTGCCTTGTTCCAGTGCCAAAGAAAACGCACCCATCAGTCCTCAATGACTATAGACCTGTTGCCCTAACATCCCACATCATGAAGGTCCTAGAGAGACTTCTGTTGACACACCTGACTAGACAAACAAGCACATATCAGGACCCACTGCAGTTTGCTTATCAGCGTGGACTTGGAGTTGAAGATGCCATCATACACCTGCTTCAGCAAACTCACTGTCATCTAGAAAAGGCAGACATCACTGTGAGAGTCAAGTTCTTTGATTTCTCCAGTGCATTTAACACAATCCAGCCTGATTTGCTTTGTCAGAAACTCCAGAAGACTCAGGTGGAGGCCTCAACAATCACCTGGATCAAAGACTACCTGACAAACAGACCACAGTTTGACAGACTGAAGGGTTATGTGTCTAACCAGGTGGTCAGTAGCTCAGGAGCACCACAGGGAACTGTACTCTCACCACTCCTTTTCACTCTGTACACCTCAGATTTCCAGTACAAAACAGACTCATGTCATCTGCAGAAATATTCAGATGACTCTGCAGTGGTCGGGTGTATCAGAGATGGACAAGAAGCTGAGTACAGGGAACTGATGGACTGCTTTGTGGCATGGTCAAGTCAAGTCAAGTCAGATTTATTTATAGAGCACATTTAAAACAGAAACTGTTACCAAAGTGCTTGGTGTGGAAACAATCATCTCATCTTGAATGTGAACAAAACAAAGGAGATGATTGTAGATTTCAGGAGGAACAGGAACAGGTCCAAACCTATTTCCATCATGGGAGAAGAAGTGGAGGTGGAGGAGAAATATAAATACCTTGGAGTTCACCTGGACAACACACTGGACTGGAAATGCAACAGTGAAGCCGTCTACAAGAAGGGACAGAGCAGACTGTACTTCTTGAGGAAGCTGAAGTCCTTCAGTGTTTGCCACAAGATGCTGCATATCTTCTATAAGTCTGTTCTAGAGAGCGCTGTCTCTTCTGCCATCATCTGCTGGGGGAGCAGCACCAGAGCAAGTGACTTAAAAAACGATCAACAAGCTCATAAAGAAGGCTGGCTCAGTTCTGGGGACTACTCTAGAATCTTTGGAGATGATTGTTCAAAGAAGGATTCTTCATCAAATGAAGAACATTATAGACAACCCTCAGCATCCTCTTCATCAGACTGTCATACAACAACAGAGTGTCTTCAGTCAGAGGCTTCTTCAGATCTGTTGTAGGACAGACCACTACAAGAGATCCTTCCTGCCCACAGCCATCAGCATCTATAACAACTCTTTCATGAAACCAGGATGATGAGTTACAACAACATTTAATTTCCCTCTGGGATTAATAAAGTATTTTTGAATTGAATTGAATTTAATTGAGTCCTAATTTCATACTATAAACATACAAATGTGAGCTGGAATGACAATAAAAAAAATCATTGAGTCCTTGAATTCTCATCACTGTTCAGATGATCAGTAAAATATCCTAAAGTGCGATTTTGATGTCCTTGAGCCACCAAATTAAGAGCCCTTTGAGTTGCATTAATTTAGAGCTGTTCAGTTTTCATGTCATAGTTCAACTAGGCTAAAACTCCTCACTGCTCCTGTTCGGGATTTTATTAACAGGTTTTCAGGACAGGTGTAATAGTAATGGTTTCCAACACTGACATCTTGACATCATACCTCTTAGCTCCTTTGTCTGTTGCTACCTTCGCCTTAAAATGGACTTGTGGAGAAAAAGTGGCAGGAAGACTGGGTTCTAATCTTGTGTGTGCAGCTGTGTTGAATTTTTTTTCTGCCTTAGTAGTGGGATTGTGTGCCATAGCACACACCACAAATCCTGGCTTTGTAAAACTAACATAAAACCTTTTCCAGGTCTTTGGGACTAGACTTTTAAGCTTAAATATGGTCTAAAAATATCTACAAAAATCAAATTGAAAACAGAAAAGCACTGGTGGTTTGTACTGTTGCCAAACAGCAGGAAGGTTACGGTTTAAATCTTGGAAGAACACTTTCAGAGTAGAGTCTGCTTGTTCTTTGTGTGCCAGTTTACTTTGGATACATGAACTTCCTCTCAATTCACCTGACCTTCATGTTGGGTGAACTGAGGATTTTGCTCAGCTGTTCACTTTGTGTTAGCCCTGTGATGGACTGATGAGCTGTTAAGGGGTACCTGCATCTTGCTGTTTGACAGCTGGGAGACCATGCAACCCTGAACTTAAAGCAGGTGTTTGTGTCTAACACTCTCGACTACATTACGGTTTCATCAGAAGCTTCCCACTTCACCAGGTTGTTACCTCGCTCACGAAGAAAGCAAATTCATCCATTTAATTCTAGTTTGTTTTTTTGTGAGACTTTTACTCCCAGCAGGATTTTCACTTTACTTTCCACTCAGTCAAAATTGTCAGAATACATGTTCGGCTTACCAAAGCTTTTTCCTGCATGTCTATTCCCATCTACAACAAGTATCCAAGTTATTTGGCCTGCCTGCTCAATCTTCACCTCCATTCCCTAGCTAGAATATTATTGAATTCTCCAAAATGCTTTTCCTTAGAAAGCTGTTTAATCTGGCCTTCACTGCTCTTTAATTCTCCTTTTTCTGCTGGACACCATTTATTTATTTAAGCCTAAATTCTTGCCAACACCTTTAAAACCATTCTCAGTGAGTGAGTTGCAGCTGGATCTTTTTTTTTTTCCTAAATATCATCAAATATAGTTGTTTTATATAAACCGTTGCATGTTAATTAGACATTTTAACAGTTAACTTCCTGCGAAAAGCCTAGCAGTGTGTTGGTGTGAAACTGAAAAACTATTCAAGACGCCAATAAATTCCAGTTCCGGTTCAGAACTGAATTCAAAATCTTACTTCTATGCTACAAAGCTCTCAACAACCTAGCTCCATCTTATATTACAGATCTTATTGTTCTGTTTTTTCCTAGCAGAGCACTTCGCTCTCAGACTGCAGGCTTACTTATGGTTCCTAGAGTTTCCAAAAGCAGAATGGGAGGAAGATCTTTCAGTATCAGATTCCTCTCTTGTGGAACCAACTTCCAGTTTCTGTCCGTGAGACTGACACATTATCCAGTTTTAAGACAGGGCTTAAGACTTTCCTTTTTGATAAATCCTATAGTTATGGTTGGCTTGGGTTTCCTGACCTATTCCTTATCCTATGTTGCTATATATAACCTTAGACTACTGGAGGACAAACTGACCTCGTTTCATCAAATGAATAGTTACATACAAATGAATAGTTTGTACTTGTAATTATTATTTCTTAACTTGTGGTTTCTGACTTTTTGTCTTTCCTCCTAGAGAAAAACCTGATGGTCTCCATCCTGGACCTGCCATTGTGTGTTTGTCTCTCCTTCCTGTCCTCTCGGGGCCAGCCGGTCAAAGCGGATGGACACTTGTCCTGAGCCTGGTTCTGCTGGAGGTTTCTTCCTCATGAGGGAGTTTTTCCTTTCCACTGTTGCCTCTGTGCTTACTTAGGATGGGAGACAGTGACAAAGTGAAAACTCAAAGCAATCTGCTGGCTCCTTCGATAAATAATGTTCTTAACTGACTTTTTATGTATGTGAATGTTTCTGTTCAGTGTTCTGAGACGACTTATGTTGTGATTTGGTGCTTTATTAAAAAAACTAAATTGAATTTTAAATTCTTGGTGGTAACTCAGATTTTGCCTCATCCTAAAACAAAAGTCAAACAACACCAACAGCAGAATTTACGACTGTTTTGCAGATCCCAAGACACTAAGTGAATACCCTTGTGACTCCCTCATGGAGCGTTCATAATGGCTCTCTGTTCCACCGTTTCTTGCATCTGTCCCAGCTTTGCTTGCGGTTTTCATCAGGTCAGCTTGTTCTTATGTCTCGTCTTATGAATCTGAAGGTGCCCAAAGAAAAGTGTCCTTAACAAACTGTTAATAAAGCATTTTGGCTTCAGCTGGTGGACAGAGATGACAAGAGATGAGATAAACTGAGAGGAATATGTAGATTAAGTCCCATATGCAGTTTGGAAAAAAATGGGAAACAAAATGAGAGACAATTACCCTTTTGTAGCTATGTCCATATGGAAGTATTTATACTCATCTGAAAAAGTGGAGTAGTTGAAAAGTTAAACACATAGTACTTGTAAGCTGTTAACCAACAGACAGTTGCCAAATGAGCTAGGGTCTTGTAGCCAAAAGCAGTGCAGTGTGACAATTAATAAATCCATGTAATCATCACTGCTAACACACTGCACCAAAAGTTCTCAGCTACAATATAAGGCAGGCCAAAGCCAGTATTCTCAAGGGAATCAGAGAAAAACAAAGAAAACACACAGAAAAGTTAGAAAACTAGCTCAACCACATGGGGGTGAGTGAATCAACCAATCTCAGGTTCATGCTACTGAGGAAAAGCTTCTGAATGTTCACAGGAAAGACCCAGGAGAGCACAAAGCAAAGGCTTACAGTCCTGGCAACCAGAATATGGAGATACACCAAAAGAGCTAAGGCCAAGAGGATAAATGGCCTCCTGTTTGTAACATTTCATTTTAGTTTGTCCCAACTCTGCAGTTTAGTAGAGTGACTGGAACTGAACCACAAATAGAGCAGTTACAAAAGAGCATTGGGAGAAAAAACAGGAACTAATACAACAGATATGAAAGAGAGATGAACACTAACAGCTTGGAAGTACCAGGGCTTAACGTGGCCAACAACAAATGGGTAAACCAAAATACACACAATAAAGAAAATAGACTTCATTTAGACTAAATTACTGTACTGACATCTCTCTTTGATTATTGTCTTTGAACAAAGCCTCAATAATTTCATCTAAAAGCAAAGGAAAAACAGGTGAGTTTTTTCTTCATAAAAACTTATCAAACCTATCACTACACAAGTTGACTTACATCCTGATGTTCTAACATGAGCAATATCCTGAGCAGAAAACTATCCCCAAAAAATCTGAGTTTTTTAAGAAAGCTACTGCAGATCAACTTAACACTAATAACCAAGGTCACCCTCGGATATTTGTAGCTCCGATAAGGCAAAACACTTAGTCATAAAGTCCAGTGTGAATTACTGCATGTGCAGATACAGCTCCCCTCTATGATCAGAAAGAATGCATAAAAAACATATGAGTACTCCGGTTTCCTCCCACAGTCCAAAAACATGCATGTTAGGTTGATTGGTAACTCTAAATTGTCCCTAGGTGTGAGTGAGAGAGTGAATGGTTGTCTCGTTTGTCTCTATGTGGCCCTGTGATGGACTTGCGACCCGTCCAGGGTGTACCCCGCCCCTCGCACAGTGATTGCTGGACATGGGCACCAGCGACCCCCGTGACCCAAAATGGAATAAGCGGGTAAAGAAAATGGATGGATGGATGAAAACATATGAGAAGAAAAAGCTAATTAACACACTGTTCCTACAGCAACCACAGGGATTGAACAGTCACACAGAAATCTGCAAACCTTTTTGAGTATCCCTAACGATGGGAGCTTCAAGGGGCTTGGAGGCAACGCCTTCCACACTGATTTGCTGACTCAGTCAACTGGCTTGGGTGTACCACGTTTTAGGGGTGTGGGTGTTAACACTGTGAGAGCAACATTTTGGCTGCAGTGGTGCCAGTGTCACTGAGCTGGTGAGCAGAACCCTCTGAGACAAAGGAAGGGCTACAAAAAGTAACATGTGATGAACGTTGAGAGGCCTAAACAATAACCTATTATACACACAAACTGGAAGTAGAAAGAAGCATATCTCTCTTCTAGAGCAAAACGTTGGATTCAAAGAAAAAACGAAACAGGAGGATGTGTGCACGTGTACAGAAAGTGACTCGTGTAGGTAAAATTATAATAAGAAACGGTTACACTAGCAGCGTTATCTGTGCAAAAAGTCTACTCAATCAGCAAATACTTGCTGTAAATATATAAATTAACTAATATTTCAGGTTTTGGTCGTTACATATTTATTTTGCTATTATTTAGTATTAAAAAACAACTTTTATATAGTTATTTTCATTTTCTAATAAACAGGCTTTTTCACAGATGTAGAAAATGATTATCTTCTGCCTCTTTGTTTAGCATTTGTGGTCAGTTTCAAGGTAGATACCATGCAGAGTTTAACACATTGGACCCTGGAAAAAATAGGAATCACAAGTCAAGTATGGAGTATTAAATTTCCGTCTTGCTGACTTAACTTATTACAGCAGCAAAAGTGAAGGTAAAAAAAAGTCTAGTCAACAAAAAATACATTAGAATTTGTTAGGTGCTATTATTTTGTGGATGCACACCTACTTTTATGATGCAAAATGTCTCAACACTTTTCGTTTTCATTTGACACATCTTAAATAAGATAAGGCTGGTTTCACTCTATCCATTTCATGTCAACTCACTCCAGTAGCTCATACAAAAAGCAGGTAAATTCAAACATTTAGAAAAGGCCTGAGTCAAGTAGGTTTAATGGAGATATTATGGGATCCATGACAACAGATGAAAACAAATTAATCTAAATAGGTATTGCATCACATTTCCTATGTATACAAGCAAACGACCCCAAAGTTAAAATTAGGCCTGTCACGATAAACAATAAATCAATTAATCACATGATAAATGAAAATTATCAACCTCGTTCACATTTATCGGCTTTATCATTTCTTCATGTCTCTCTTTCTACTGAAGACACTGGATGACAAAAGACTCAACTCCGCTGCTCTTCACTGATCCCTCCCTTTCCCTTTTCTTTAAAAAATCTGTTTAATGATCCAAAATTGCATTTTTGGATCGTTAAAAGCAGCTAAGCTGAGAAGCTAAGCTAAGAGCTAAGCTAACAGGCTGACCTCTGGAATAAACCTCAGTCTTGTTAAAGCTCCAAAATTCATGGTTGAAACATGTGCCTTCGTGTAAAAAGTTGTTTTTCTCTGCAAAAAGAAGCTGAGAAAAGTCCATGCTCAATAATCCAGGTATACAATCCAACAATTTTCAGTCAGGTCATTTGGACAGTTTCTGAGATGACCTGACTGAAAAATGTTGGATTGTATACCTGGATTACTGAGCATGGACTTTGTTGGTTTTGAACCAGTTTGACATGACTGTCGACGAGGAAGAGGGCTGGCACCGGAGGAGAGGGCATGCCAAAGACACCATCTTAGCACCAACATAAATGGTTTGTTCCACTTTGGAGTAAGCTGTTTGGGGGAAGAATCAGTTTTGTGTTATGCGTTTCCTTGACTTATGAAGCCTTCTGGATGGAAGGTGAAATGTTTCAGCACCAAAAAAACAAAGAAACTGTCCAGATGACCCGACTGAAAATTGTTGGAAGCTGAGAACTTGTTTACTGATTTTGTATTAAAAGCTTTGTGTGAAAAATGCTACGCTAAAGAGCTCAAATCCCCGAGCGTCTGCCATGTCACCATGTCAGCCCATGTCACGTCAAGGGCCCTCCCTCCCATTTTTCTTATAGCTCAATTACCCAGCCTTTGGTTCAAACAGTCTTATACTGCCATCAGGTGGTCAAAAAAGGTACTACACACCAAACAAATCAACATTTCTTCTAAAATTTGACAATTAATTATTGTTCAATTTCAAAAAATATTATTGTTTATCGCAATAATTTCTGAGACAATTAGCCGCCCAGAAAAATTTGTTATTGTGACAGGCCTAGTTAAAATCGTCTCAGCTTCTTGTTTAAAGTGATTATTCCTACACAGACTACCAAGTGAGCAACAACTAAATTTAAGGCTTTGCAAAAGTTTCATCAGTGGCAGGTAAAGGGATTTAAATCTGGCACCGAGGGTGACATTTTTAACACTGGCAGTTAGTTTATGTTGCCAGAGCTACAGAGAGCAGCAACTGCAGAAATGGATACAAAGAAGGCTACAGCAAACGGGAGCAGGAAAATCAAATAAGTCCTGAAGAGAAGCTTTGGATGCTACAAAGAAATTAAAAAAGAGATAAATAATGACAGAAAATAATATTATTGCTGCTTCATAAGCAATAGGCTTATCTGTCTTTTATCTTTTATTTAATGAGGGCATTTATTGAGAAAATGAAATGTTACCAATAATAACAGAATCAGTCAGTGAAAAGAAATGCAATACATTCACAAATCATCAGAAACTCAGGGTTTAAGAAAACAGCAGGATGATTATTTCCTGCTCAACCATCACCTGAGCCTAATGGTTCCTTGTTAATTGCCATTTTGCAGTTGTTAATCAAACTACAGTCATAAAATTGGCCCAGTGGTATTTTTTATCTTTAATAAGTATTTTACTACTAGTGATAAAAACTTAATTTGCAGTCTAGTCTTTCTGAAAATGCACAGACATTTATTTAGATTTAGTATTTATTCACTGTCTGTTTTTAAAATATCTTATTTTAGAGACTTTCTACCAAGAGTCTGGCTGAAAAAGAAATATGTAGTATTCATTATCCGACAGCCAGGACATCTTCCATAGTTACACATAAATTACTGATATATTCTTTATTTTTTAATTCGATTTTACCTCCAAAAGAAGAGATTGGTTTCTTATGACAGTCATGAGTGGACAAATCTTTTTCTCAGATGTTCTGAGATCTCACTTGTGACTTCGACAAAGATTGTCTGGCTGTCTTTTTACAAAAGTGTATCACTGTTAACCAGTGGTGGGATGTAACAAAGTACAAGTACTTCATTACTGTACTTAAGTACATTTTTCATGCATCTGTGCTTCATTTAAGTAGAGTTAAACATGGGTACTTTCTACTTTTACTCCACTACATTTTACATTAAGTATCTGTACTTTCTACTACACTACATTTCTATAAATAAATTTCATATGACCATATGTATAGTTTCGTCCCACCTCATGTCCCACATGTGATGTGAATGACAATAAAAATCCTTGTGTCCTTGTATAATGCATTGTATTAAAAGTTGCATTCACGTTGCATTTTTTTTATCTGTTCGTTAGTTTGAAAGTAACCAGTGGTGAGAGGGGAGTTGGTCCATTGAATCACTGCAAAGTGGACAGGCAACGTTGGACCCACCTTCAAGAAGAGCTGGACCAATGACGTATATTCTAGTTTATATATCTCTGAGCTGGACGCACCCACAGCACCACTAACACACCCAAAATGGATTCCACCACGGAGAGTCAGAAAGAAGATACGCACCACCATGGCCTTATTGAAAGACTATTGAAAGATTATTGAAAGACTATTGAAAGACTATTGAAAGACTATTGAAAGACTATTGAAAGACTATTGAAAGACTATTGAAAGACTATTGAAAGACTGTTCAGTACAGCAGGACAGATTTTATCTCCCAAAGATCCAGACTGGACTGAAAAAACTTTGAAAACCAACTTCTTCTGAACTTGAACAAGAAATTCTTGCTGCAATATTAAAATGTGTCAGTTCATGGGATGTTGGACAGGAGACAAGAGATGTCTCCAAATGTCTCGACACTCGGGTCCAAGTTTTGAAAATGGTGTCAGGAAGTTAAAATATTGTTCACTATTGACCCATTACAAGGTTTAGACAGTATTTTAACTAGTTGATGACAAACTGGAGTTGAAATGATCAGATATTCCTTGTTAGGTTTAATGCTCCTTTTTTCAGGCAGACAACTTTTACTTAAATGTGTTTACTGCAGTTAAAATGTCACTTTGGTTTACTTTGTGTTAAATAAAAACTTTCAAAGGTAAAATCATTCCTCTTTCTTATTTTGCTTAATGACATTTAACTCTGCACGTCATCCCTGAAATTCTGATATAAAATCACAAGTCCAAGTGTGAACGGTGTCACAGAGTAAACACAATAAAAACATGAATTATCTGCAGCATTGTTCATTAAAATGGCTCAACACTATTAATGTATTACAGAAAATATACATCTGGTAGGCACACTTATGCTATTGTAGACCATTGCATTAGTTAACACATTCAGCAAGTACTTTTACTTGTAATACAAGTATTTTTAAAAGCAAGTACTTACAGTATTTACTTTTACCTAAATAAAAACATTAATGTGGCACTTCTACTTTTGCTAGAGGATGTTTTTGTCTGTTTATTTGTACTTTTACTTAAGTACAGTGTTTTGAGTACTTTCTCCACCACTGCTGTTAACCATCTGTATGTCATGGCTCACTGGATGTCTGCTACAGTCTCTAAATCTTGTAACTGGATGCTTTCTCAGTGGGGGATAAACAGTAATATTCTTAAACTGGACGCTGTCAGATGCATACCCAACATGTTCTCTTAAAAGAAAACTAGGATTGCAGCAAGAAAATCAGTAAAAATGTCCTTGATCAGGCTGTATGTTCTGTTTTTTTTTTTTTTTACCTAGCTTCATCCTAACTGACAATGTATGCAGATGGGAAAATCATTTAGAAAACTATCTCGACATGATGGCCAAAGCCACAGAGCAGACACAAGGAAACGACAATGCACCAAACAAGAAGGAATTAGTCCCTTAGTGAGAGTTCACCAAACAGATCAATTAGATTCCAACCTTGAGAAGTTGAGGGGAAAAAACAAAAACGTCTGGCGCTCTTCGATCTGCCTTTCAAGATAAACACAATTTGAAAGAAAAGTGTTTTCTACCTGAGCAGAACTGAAATCAGATTATTCCAGACCGACATAACTCAGAAAGATTAGATTTCCATCATAAATTTTGCCATCCAGCCAGAAAAAAAAAGGCCAAGACTTCTCCCATTGGACACAGCTAAATCACAAAATCAATCTGTTTACACTGTACCTGATGCAGCTGTAGTGTTTGAAGGTGCTGGCTGCCTTTTGACATTCCAGACAGAGCTGAATCGCACCTGGATAGTCTTCCTCCTAAAAGAAGCAGAGAGGTCGTTTAGTGTCTTTTCCAAAAATACAAACTTTTCAGTGCAGTTTCATGTAAAACACAAAATTTTAAATTGGATCAAATGACACTTTAACAGCATTTATGTAAAAATAAAATGTGTCTGGGAACAAAACAAAATGTAGGCTACATGTGATGTCCTTTTGTATCTTGTTCCAATGTGGCACAACATTTACAGTATCTGAAAACAGTTGTCAGAATTTGTCAGACTTGTACGGCTGTCAGACTCATTTCACACACTTCGACTGACCTTTACAACAGACACGCATTTGTCAAACAATCTAGTATTAGTGTTGGTTTTGCTTTTAGTGCTGAATCTTCTCTGATGTTTGACCTTTCAAGTCCATTATGAAGTTTTCTGTATGTATGCATGTACAGTTGAAGGGATTACAATACCTCAAGCATCTCGCTGAGTCTTACATCTGTTCTTTGCTGTGAGGAAAAGAGCAAGAAAGGAAAAAACATATGAATACCACAAAGTATTAAGTAGATAACAGGCTCAGAAGCAGATCGTTTCTTTCCTGATGAGACAATGCTAGTAATATATGGGAGTTTTAATGATTATTTGTGCTAATATCACTTGCACATGTGTGATTGTGAGTATTTCAAAGTGAATCCGTTCAATTCATGGCAACAGCTCTGATTATTCCTGCAGTCAGCATGCCAAATGCACGCTCCCTCAAAACCTGTGACATCTGTGGCATTGTGCTGTGATAAAACTGTACAAGTTAAGAGTGGCCTTTTATTGTGGGCAGCCTAAGACACACCTGTGCAACAATCCTGCTGTCTAATCAGTAGGAGTGCACCGATTGCAGTTTTCTGGCCGGTCACGATTTCTAAAACGTCTGACCTGCCGATACGATTTTGTTTTATAAGCGACACTGTCCGGTGTTATAAGGTCACAATGCATCTTCAACTTTCCAATATTATTTTGTTGAAAAACATACCCTTGAACATCCTAGAAACAATACAAACTGGTTTTAACTGGCCATGAGGTAGTGCTCTGAAATATAAATGAAGTTTAGACAGCTGTTGTTAAAACTAAAAAAAATTGATAAAATTGGTTTCTCATGCAAGAATCAGCCGATTTCCGATTTCCCAAAATTAAGAAAATTGGTGCCAATTAATCGGCCGGCCGATTTATCGGTGCACTCCTACTAATCAGCATCTTGAAATGCCACACCTGTGAGGTGGATGGATTATCTTCACAAAAGAGAAGTGCTCACTAACAGATTTACACAAATTTGTGAACAATATTTGAGAGAAAAGACCTTTTTGTGTAGGTAGAAATTTTATTAAGTCTTTGAGTTCAGCTCATGAAAAATGGGAGCAAAAACAAAAGTGATGTGTTTATCCAACATTTTTCAGTCAGGTCATCTGGACAGTTTATTTTTTTGTGCTGAAACGTTTCGCCTTCGATCCGGAAGGCTTCATCAGTCAAGGAAACACAAAGCAAAACTGATTCTTCCCCCAACAGCTTACTCCAAAGTGGAACAAACCAGTTTTGTTGGTGTTAAGATGGTCAATATTGACTGGACTGACATATTAATTATTGGACTGACATATTAACTGGACTTTACATCTCAGGAGAGAAGTTTTCTGGGTGTTTTCTGTACAATGAAATTCATTTAAACAACAAATAAATGCAGTTTAGAGTAGAATATTTCATGTTTTTTAAAAATGTAACTTTACCAGGGTCTTGATGGTCCTTAGGGACTTGAGTAGACCTGTCAGCAGTTGTCGCCTCCTCTGATTGGCTAACAGACCCAGGCTGGCCTCTGTGAACCCCTCCTTTGCGCCTCGTAGTTGCCTTCACACACAAAGTCCAGGTGGGGTTTACAGTTATTTACAGTTTAAGAATTTTTAAGACAACTTGAACAAAAACGTAACATAAGCAAGGTTACATCAAGGTTGTTAAGGAAGGTATGTACCAGTAGATATTTGGCAGCTCTGGCAGACATTCACATAGAATAAACAAATAATTTTCACTTGGGTTGTTGTAAATGTGACTACAACAGATGTGATGAACAGCTGTTTTTCTTGTCTAAAGATGAATATCATGTATTCAGAATATGCCTTGATATGGTTTTGTTTTTGTTTTCCTTGTAGCTGCGCTCCCTGCAGGGGTCGCCACAGCGAGCGAACCCAATCATTTTACACCAAACGGCCTTCCTGACGAAACCTGGGATCAAACCTGCAGCCTCAAGATTATGAGTCCACGGCACTGACCACCGAGCTACAGCAGCCTCTGCTTTCCCATCTTTGTGTGTTAGAATAATTTTGCTTTGTTTTCATTTTCTACCTAAATTATTCACTCATGCACACTAATCTGAATGATTTCCACATCGCATTATTGTTTTGTTTTACTTTGATTTAATTAGACGTGTAGTGAACTAGGCCTGAGGTCAAATCCTGACCTTAAGGACCTTATGGGACAGAAACTGTCATTTCATTGATTTGAATCCAGAAATACAGGTTGACCCATCCTGAGACTTTCTTTCTTGAATTAATCAAGTGAAAGAACACTACTTTCTATTATCATTACTATTTTACAAATGTTTGATAATCAAATTGTGTTAGTTCAAACCATTTTTAAATGTTGAAGTGAACTACTCATTTTTAAATCAACTGTGAAACAGTAATAATGATTGTTAATCCTCATTCAAAGTAGAAATCAGGTTAATGATGCATTGTCTGATTTTCTGTCTTCAATGAGCAAGTTGTGTAAGTTGGTCAAAGTTCAAGTTTCGGTCAACTGCAAGTTTACTGAAAAAGAAATGTCATGTTTAACTTTTTCAGGCAGATACTAGAGAATTGACTCCACGAAGTCTGAGTTCTTCATAATATCTTCTGTCTGTTCTTAAACAATCTAATCTTTTTCCTTGACTTTTTAATAACACCTTACATCACAAAACACACCTCTGTTGGTCCATCGACCAATCAGAAAGTCCTCAAATGAACCGGAAGTGACCCTTTTTAAAAGGTGCACCACTTCCTAGTTCTAAAACTGGTTCCAGCTCCAGTCGAGTTCTGGAGAGCTCAGTAGTTCTGAGAAGTTCTCGGCAGTTCTGGGAAGAACGCTGAGGAGAACGCTGAGAGAATGCTGTGAGTTGGTTCCGAAAGTTCCAGAGTTCAGAAGGCTGGAATTCAGGATGCTGGAGGAAGAAAAACAAGCTGAACGAGAGAAGATCAGGGAATTATGAAATGTCTGTTCTGGATGATCTCACGACTCCTGAGGTTTAGCTGTTCTTACGGAGACGCTGGAAGAGTTGAAAGGAAAGCTCTACACCAACGCTGAAATTATCATCTGCAAAGGTAAAAGAGTCGATCCCAACCAAAGTGTACCGTGGGTCAAGCTGGTCTAGAAGGAGCGTGCTGTTCTGGTATAACAGACAAATTCCCTCCCCATCTCTCTCAACTTAAACTTCATTTTCCATCTTTAAACTCTTCTATCTGCTAGCAAATTAATCCAGATATTTTTAGAAATGTCTGTGGTGAAGCAACGGAAAATCATGGCCGTATGGTTTTCCTGATTGTAAAGCTGATTAATTATGTTGTTATTTTCAATTTTTGCCAATTAATGTAAATGTGTGATGTGTTAAACTTGATTCTGTTAATAAATGACCACGTTCATTTTGATGGGTCAAAGATAATTAACGTCTCACGTTACATTTTTAATAATTCAATGCACGACATTATTCAGTCCAGAAAAATGAAAGAATCCGTTTAATTTATGAATATATACAGCATATGTTCATCTACAGACGTAATATTGCTCTTTAATAACTTTCTCATATGGCGTGTCTCCCTTTTGGTCATAGAAACGGGACTACAGGGCTTGAGAGTGAATTGAGGACTTTGTGGACAGGCTGCATGCCGCGTGGCTTCAATGCTTTCTGAAGTCACAGTTGCATTTGGAGTTGCAGTTGCAGGTGAATGCCATTCCCCTGCACTTTCACCACTTCTCAGAACCATTCCCACTGTGCTATCAAAGAGAGATGAAAACCATCTATTTCAACAGATGGGGGCTCTATGAGAGGAAATCATGGTTATGAGACAAGCACTTGGTAATCAGATGCAGAATGAACGAGCTGTTTGAGAAACTATTCCAGAGTCGGTTGCATGTTACAGAACATCATTACCTCCTTGCATTAGTGCAAATGACTGCTGCCAGCTGCAGGTTGGTCTGTAAGGCCGTCACCCTCTCCAGTTCCTGTGAACATAAACAATGACTTGAAACACAAATTGCAATCATTAAAACAAAGCAGCATTATGTATTTATATTTGTCATTAGAAAGAGGCAAGATACGGCTCTAATATCATTTCAGACAACTCATCTCCCCTAAACATTGCAAAGATGCAAACAGCTGTTCTCACACTTTGATCCAAGTATCTTTCAGTGCACATATCTCTGCTGTGAGCTGAAAAATGATATTAGCACGGTAGGGGGCAAGTTTCCCCTGCCAAACTCACAACTTAAGGGTTCAAGAGAATATTGTTTAAAACAGAAAAACCAAAGAGATCCTTTCTTTAGAGCTGTGACATTTAGAGGAGCATCAATGAGCACTCTGCTCTCAAGAGTTCAGAAATGATCCCACTTCAATGACCTCTGCTGAGCACAAACATAACTCTGGGCTGACATTTCTTGTCCTCTTTGTGCTTTTATTTTCTTGATCTGCCAGATGTAAAGCCTGAGGTGTGGTAACATGCTTGTTTGATCTCATTTTTCAACATTAAATCAACCCTTCCAAAACAAAACAAAAAACAGGCCCAGTGTTTTCAAAAAATAATTTATAACATTGTCAAATGAAAAATAATCTTTTGCCAACGGAATATGGTCTGAGGAAATTCATTTTCACGGTAATAATAAAGCAACAACAACAGTAAAAGCAGCACTTCAGCTGTGGGCAAACCAATCTGACCTCATGATCTTGAGTGCTGACGAAGATCTCGATACGTCTCGAGAATTTTTCTAAAGGTTTATTAAATGGAAAGAGTTTTCTCTAAAGGAATAAAAACCATGTGATGCAAAACAGCCAGATGTTGGAACACTGGTCCAAGAGAAGAATCAAACCAAAAACAGCTTCAAGCAGGTAAGCTCCATGCCCGGGTTGAATGTACACTATAGTTGCACAAAAATTTAGTATTTAAAAAAAAGCTGCCTATATCAATAAGTTGTTTGTTTTACTTTTAATCATGAAATAATTTCACAGATTGAGAATTACAACAATGTCAACACCTTACAAAAGTCCACAGAAACTTTAGTAGTAGGGAGGCGGCTGTGGCTTAGTGGTTAGAGCAGTGGGGGTTCGAATCCACCAGCAGGCACATGCTGGTGTCCCTGGGCAAGACACTGAACCCCTCATAGCCTCCAATGTGTGTCCCATCAGTGTCTGAATGTGATCTAAAGATCTGATTAGTTTCTTTAGAATGATTTGTTCAATTATCTTTGTAGAGATCTAGTAGAGTGCTGTATGAATGGGTAAATGAGGACACAGGTTGTAGTGTAAAGCGCTTCGAGTATCTTGATATAAGATAGAAAGGCGCTATATAAGTACAGTCTATTTACCATTTAGTACTGCATTTGCGATTCTTGGAAAATTTCAAATTATTGTAAGTCGTTCAACCCTGAAAACCACAACAACCCAAGTTGATACAACAATAATGACACACAAACGCATCAGAAATGAACAATCTGGGTTTGCACCATACATTGTTGAACATGCCAGCCTTGCAACTGTCCTCACACCCCTCAGCTCACAGTACATTTAAAATAAAGAGCTTAATCGCTTTAAAATATATAAATAATAGTACTGATAATATAACTAAGCCTGTTACAATAACAAATTTTGCTGGGCCATTGTCTCAGAAATTATTGCGATAAACAATAATATTGTTTGAAATTTGACAATAATATGTAATTGTCAAATTTAAGAAGAAATGTTGGTTAATTTGTTTTGAGTGTATTACTTTTTTGACTACCATACGACTGTTTGAACCGAAGGATGGATAGTGAGGGAGCGAAGAGCGTGTCTCTTTAAGAAAAATGGGAGGGAGGCCCCTTGACGAGACATGAGCTGTCTCTCTTCGGTTCTCAAAATGGCGGACGCTCTGTGTGGTCTGAGCTCTTTAGAATAGAATTTGTCACACAAAGCTTTTACTAAAAATCAGTAAACAAGTTTTCAGCTTCACAGTGGCGCAACTGGTAGAGCTGCTGCCTCTCTGCGAGCAGGTCCCTGGTTCAAATCCCGGTCCGGGGGCCTTTCTGGGTGGAGTTTGCATGTTCTCTCCATGCATGTGTGGGTTTTCTCCGGGTACTCCAGTTTCCTCCCAAAGACCAAAAATATGCATGTTAGGCTGATTAGTAACTCTAAATTGTCCCTAGGTGAGAGTGAGAGAGTGAATGGTTGTTTGTCTCGTTTGTCTCTATGTGGCCCTGTGATGGACTGGAGACCCTCACACAGTGATTGCCGGACATGGGCACCAGCGACCCCTGTGACCCAAAATGGAAGAAGCAGGTAAAAAATAATGAATGGATGGATGGATTTTGGAGCTTCGACAAGACAGAGTTTTTTTCCCCAAGCTCAGCCTGTTAGCTTAGCTTGTAGCTTAGCTTTTCTGCTTAGCTGCTTTTAATGATCCAAAAATGTGATTTGGGACAGTTAAAATGGATTTTCAAGAGAAAGGGAGGGGTCAGTGAAGAGCACTGGAGTTGAGCCTTTTGTCATCCAGTGTCTTCAGTAGAAAGAGAGACACAAAGAAACGATAAAGCTGATAAATGAAAATGAGGCTGATAATTTTAATTTATTAATTGTTTAATTGATTAATTGATTTATTGTTTATCACAACATGCCTAAATATAACAATCATTTCATAAAAACCCTTTTTAACTGAACAAACAGAAATAACCACCAGGCATCCAACAGTTTTCATGTAGCATCAGATAAAACCACTAAATATTTACATGTACCCCTTCAACAGTTACTGTTCCCCTGTTGACCCCTAGCCTTCCTGTGGGACATAAACTTATAAACATTTATACAGAACTAAATAACTTTCATCCAGGCAGCAATTCCCATATCAAGTCTTAAAAACCAATACACTTAGGAACCACAGCAGCGTTTGTAGGGCAGTTAGCATTGCATTAAACCAAAAAGATGACCTTGTCTACTAAAAAGTGGGAACTGGCCGTATGTTTTACCAGGTCCAACTGAAAAATAATTTAATAAACTGAAACCAGCTGATAGAATTTCATGCTGCAAGCGTGGAGACACATCTTCAGCTTGAAGTGCCATTAATAACTGCAAACCTCTGCTATGTTAAAACTCACCCATAGGTTCGCACTGAGGATGCACAAGCCATATATGGTACAGGAGTCAGTCACACAGCTAAAATCTTGAACTTTTTAACCATCAAAAAACAGAAAAAATAGCTTGTAAATAAACAGTCAATTAATATTTGCAGATATGCATATCAATAAGACTAGTTTTATTCATATGAATATTGGATATTGGTTTTAAATTTACAACAAAAGCGTACCAATATGTAAATCTAGCTTAAGAAAAAGTCATTTATTTCACTCTCCACCAGGAACTAATCTCCTCCAAGCAAACTCACATTATGCAGGACAATCTCCATTCAACCTGCGACTGCCATTATCAACACACAGCAGTTAAAAAAACAATGATCTCCTCGTAAAAGCTGGAAACACTCAGGGCTTCTGATTTGTGCACAGACATACTGGAAAAGGATTACACAAACACCCAAGCATATGGGTGGAAACACACAAACACACAGCCATCGAGACACTGGTGCTGAACATGATGAGGGCTCCAATGTTTGCCTGAAGCTCCCTCCAATGTGGTGTTACATCACAGCTTCGAGGTGTCTGTGAGGTACACTTTAACTGAGCGACAGCCAGTTAAAGCAGCTTAGCCTGGATGAAAGGAGAAGTGGTACCTGCACACAGTGATGGGCTGGAATGTCTGGTCAGACTGGTTTTAACATTCAGAGCTTATAGACATGACTGCACTAACCTATAAAGACAGTATGTCATAAGGGAGCTTTTTTCCAGCCTCCATTATTCATGTATTCATAAGAGGTCCATGCTGTGACCCTTCAGCACATGGGCTATGCGCTGCCTCCTTCTACCTAACTTTACATTAAAATGATGCTTCTGTTGGGGCTCTGCCTCACCTTGTTATATTTAAGCCATTAAAAAGTTAAATTAAATGTAATTTAGGTCACATGACTGCATGATCTGACTAACAGTTACGTTCAGTTTAGTGTGTTTATTTTTTCCATATGTGTTACCTTAACGTTAACTGAACCGATGTACAGACAGTAATCACCTTTTCACATTATTTTATTTTGACCAGTTTGTTGTAAATGGAAGGTGATCCCAAGTGCTGGGCACATCTTAAAACAACTGAAGCACAGCAAAGGTCAAAGAGGATGATGATAACGCTCACTTGGATAACAGTATTGTTTATATTAATAATCTAGTCAACAACAGCACAGTTCCACCCTTTTGTAATGGTTTTGAGTGATCTAGTCAGAGCCAGTTGGTAAAATGCCTTTACATTTTCCAGCTAGACAAACGCACTCCTTGCCAAATATCAAAGTCAGTGTCTGATGGCTTTGTTCTTAAACATTTTTAAACTGATGAAATAAGAGTGGGACATTTATCAGAAGTTTATTGCTGTTGACATTTTAGTGGTTCACAACCTAAACGCGTGTTTAATTAAAGGATGAGTGATATATCAAATATACACAAGCTGTAAACAAATATCCACTGTCTCTGAATGATTTAAAGCTAATGTTTGTAGTTTTTGAGATGAGTGTTTTTTCTAGACTGGAACTGAACAGGGAATGAAGTAAACCTTAATGGTATTTGTGCAAGATATTCAAGCACATGGCAGTTACATGGTGTAAAAGAACAGAGGGTTTTTATTACATGTCCGAGGTGGCACAGAGTGATGGATCCTAGTGAGCAGAAGGAGCAATTTTATACAGCACCAGGTGCAGAGGCAAAACCAGGGGGTGGCCAATGGTGGCCTTGGCCATCCGAGATTAATCAGTAGCCACCCAAATCATTTGAGGAAACAATATTTTTCAGCAATATAAAATCTAGAAAGCACAGTTTCCTCAAATGACAGGGGTGAACAGTTTACACACACACACAGTCACACACACACACAGTCACACACACACATATATATATATATATATATATATATATATGTGTGTGTG
>NC_056516.1:9294098-9297510 GCF_014905685.2 Nematolebias whitei | reverse complement strand
TAAATATATATATATAGAATATATATATAGATAGATATAGACAAAGAAATGTATGTATATGGCAGTGTCCATCTTGGATTTTGGCCTGTCAACCAAGTTTTCTAAAGGAACCTCTTCAACGTCTAGATGCAGCCACACACCAAGAATGGAAGTTGCAACTTCACACATTTTTTAAAGTTATTCTCACAACATTCACAGACAGATGGACAAAGTGTATTTCTAACTCCCAATTTTCCCTCCACAATGGATAGGAAACACCTTAAATGCATACATCTTGAGCACAAAGTATACACTGACATTATGTTCCAGCCATAAACATTTAATAAATAATAAGTTTAATTTTTACCACATGCTCCTAATGCTTCATTCATAGTAGACTTCTAACTTGACACCTTCTTGAAAAATCACATTTTGGCTCATTCAAATTGTAGCTGTTTTGCAAAGCAAATGCTTTAAAAAATCAACAGGATCTATTTGAAAGCATCACTGAAAAAGCTGATGCATTAGAGAGTTGAATAACAGGCTGATTTAAAAATATCAGGATATCGCCATAAAAAAAATTACATTAAAAAATCCTCCAAATATTGTGGTCACCCAGCACTAATTCAAAAATTAAAATTAAAGAACCAAAAATGCTGGCAGGCAGCTAAAATATACAGATCATGAATTAGTTTTAAATATTAGTAAAATAATCAACAAATAAATTTCTGGATTATATACAACGTTGGACTTGATGGAACAGGATCGGGCCTTTCCATCACACGGGGAGGCTACGTGTCCCACAGGGGTATCAGAAGTCATCACGCTGGTCACTGTGCAGCTATGAATCATATTAGATGCTTTGCAAGTAGCCATTTCAAGCTCTGAGGCATGAGTGAATGTGTCTGAGAGATTTGTGTGTCCACTGATGTATTATACACAGCAAAAGAGCAGCAGGGGATAACGGATTAAAGTCTTGGGGCTGTGTGTTTTCTGGGTAGATGTTTTAATAAAACATTACACTGGGCTGATATGAAAAGATAAGAAATCTTGGGGAAAGAAAAATGTTCCAAAATATACCGTATGATCTCTTTTTTTTTTTTCAGCATTCAACTGATATGTGCAATCCAAGCAAAAAGTATTGGGATTTGAAGTAATTTTTAAAGCTTGGACATCTTGTGGAGGAATCCTGCAGATGTAGGAAATGAAGTGTCTTCTCTGAACAGCATTAGTACACTGACAAGATTCAACTTGAGGCAGGTCAAAAGAACTGCCTGAAAACATTTAAATGTGCTCCAATAGGTGTCGACCATAACTTTGCAATATTAAAGTTTCAAAGTATTAATAACAGTTTAATTTATTTAAACTTTAAGACGGCCAACCAAGCTAGCAATTCTACAAAAGTTTGAGCTGTCAGTCATCAGCTTTGTATTTTCTGCAGCAAAAGCATCAATGGCTAAATTCAACATCCTAATTAAAAGTTAAATAAAGAAGCATTCCTTAAAGGAATCCTTATCGTTTTCTCACCTTTTTAACCTAAAATATTTTGCCAAGATCCGAGAGTCTGATGTTTCTGATTTATCATTATATCATTATATGATTGGCCGCTCAAGTCCCCAATCCAAAAATATGTAAACTAGTTTACTGTACAGACACTACTTTCCAAACAGAGAGCTTCAACTTGTTGCAAAAATCACAAGGCAATGAGGAGGGATTTGACTAATTCAATTTTAATTCATCTATCGACTGGTTTTATGAATAAAACAAAATCTCATTTTCCTCCTATAGCCATGGTTACCAAAGTTCATCCTGATAGTATCAACATTATCTGATGTTCAATAACAAGAGAACATGAACTGTGATGAGTTGTGGGGAAAAAAATCAATTACAAAACAATGAAACAGCAAATATAACTGATATGTTTTGATATTAAATTCATCAGCTGATATGTACTGAGTGACAAGCAAAACAAATTTCCATTTGGACTGAACTAAGCAAGTAGGCAACTCAGTAGAAAAGAACTGCAGGGACTTGTTTGTTTCAGCTGGCTGCTAGTTATGAACTATAACTGATGCAATGACTATTCTCTCATTCCTTAAAAAAACACTGGAAAATCTGTTTTTGAAAGGACAAATTACAGCAGTTCCTCGTTTATCGCGGGGGATCCGTACCCTGAAGCCCCACGATAAGTGAAAAACCGCAAAGTAGAGATAGTAGTACAAGTAGTAAGCAGTAGTTTTTTGTTGATTTTTTTTACTCACTTGCTCTGGTACAAGGTGCACACCTTCTCTTCCCTCTCCCCGTTCTCCTCCTGCTTTTTTGCTCTCTGTCTGTGCATAGGAGCTCCTATTTTTACACATCTTCCAAAAGGAAAACTACTGTTTTAGATTTGACCAACTGGACTTTCAACGCAAATGACAAAATCCTTTCAACAAAGTGACAGGGTCCTGGAGAACCCTCATGTCTGCCCGGACAACATGTATGCAGCTGGATTTGTCTTATGTGATGTGTCTATCTCTGCTGTCGATCGAAGACACCGAAATTGCATATAATTGGATTTATGATAACAGGTTTCCAATTTGGAATAGTCTGGATCCTGGTTTATCAACATACACAGAAGACTGTTGCAGCTAATTTGACCCTCGTCAGGCTGCTGTCTATGTGAAAGTTGGTTCGTCTTTGAGGACTCAAAATCAGCTGATTTAAGAGCTAAACCGTAAGATGGAAGTGATTTGAATCGCAGGCCACCTGCGGCTTTGGGACTCGCCAGCATGAAACGACTTTGGAGAGGCTCATAAGCACGGAGAAGCAGAATGTACCCTAATCAGGCCATTTCGGATCTTGGAAGTACCAGTTACAACTCAAAGCTGACGAGAAAAATTTTCTGCCTGTAAAAATCAACAATTGTGGCCTATCTGAATCTGACTGCCCAGGTTAGCCTGGGAAACAGGCCGACTTGTAAATTTCTCCTGGGAAATATGTAAACTAAGGAAAAACTTTGTCTATTGCAAACCCCCCCGAACTTCTGTGGAGATTTATCAGAACTGTGCCGGCTGACCTTCAGCTTATCAGGACAATGGACTATCTGCTAGTGCTTCATGGATCGCCTTGTCGTCAAATGCATATGTAACGTGTTCATAAATGTGCTGCTGGCAGAGGATTTTTGATGTCTTAAATCGTGTACTGTCAGCACAAGGTGTGAAGAGATATTTTTGTAATGCCACTACCCTCTCCTCATGGCTTTGTCAATTTTTCTATCTAAAAAGTATTCTGAAAAGGATAAGAGGCTGCACTCTCAAAGAGCAGCAGCTACGTGCACTCCACCCATCTTTCGGACGACTGCACAAACATATTCTCGCTAAATCTCGGTACAATGTTGATATATTTATATATATATATATATATATATATATATATATATATATATATATAT
>NC_056516.1:9292844-9294088 GCF_014905685.2 Nematolebias whitei | reverse complement strand
ATATATATATATATATATATATATATATATATATATATATATATATAAAGGCGTTTTAAACCCTTCCCACACTCTAGCAATATTTTAAACAATGTTTCTAAACTCTAAACGCTCTAAAGAGCACAGAATATCATGATTTTAGCTCTCTGCCTCCTCTCAACCACAGCTGCACTCAGCCACCTGCAAATGCCCTTGGCCACGCCCACTTCTCCACTCTGCACGAAGAACAGCTGATCAGCTGCAGCAGCAAGCTTATCCTGCAGTATGGGCTGCACAAAGATGCAGCAGGTGCTAAATAAATTAAAATAATTCATTTAAAATAAATATTCCATGCCAGTCGTGCGGCTCATCAATCAGCAAGTTGTGTATCATGTCCAATCTTATTTTGAAAAATCGCGATAGAGTGAGTCCGCGATAAACGAACCGGTAAGTAGCGAGGGACTACTGTATTAGTTAGCCTCAAGCAAACAAAGAAAATTACAAAACTAATAAAAATGACTGTCCAACACTTTATTAAACCCTTGACAGACAGTGGTGAACTATCACTTTACAGATAAGAGTTCTGAGACAAACTGAAAAGATTGTGATAAGAGGTCACTAACATTTACTGCAACAACGGAAATTAGATCACGTCAAGAAGTAAAAGAGTATTTCTGCACATGCACTGCAAAACAACCTAAAGGCATTACACCTGAACAGATATGGAGTATTGATTAGAATATTTAAAATCACTGAAGTCAGAGGAGCCCATTTTTACCATGAGTGATGGATGACACCTCGGGATAAGAAGAGCAGCTAATGCACCCATCATGGATATCACCGTTGGGGGTAAATGGTAAATGGACTGTACTTATATAGTGGCTTTCTATATTATCGAGATACTCAAAGCTCTTTACACTACAATCTGTGTCCTCATTTACCCATTCATACAGCACTCTACTAGATCTATACAAAGCTAAATGAACAAATAATTCTAAAGAGACTAATCAGAGTTTTATCACATTCATACACTGATGGGATCCACATTGGAGGCAACGAGGGCTTCAGTGTCTTGCCCAGGGACACGTCAGCAAGTGACAGTTGGTGGATTCGAACCCCCAACTCTAATTTGTTAAAAAAGTTTGACATATCCAATAAATTTCAGTCCACTTCACGATTTAGAAAAGATATAAAAATATAAAATTTTAATTTTTTTGTGAAGAATCAACAAGTGGGACAAAATCGTGAATACACACACACACATA
>NC_056516.1:9282958-9292744 GCF_014905685.2 Nematolebias whitei | reverse complement strand
TGACTCATCTGACCACAGAACAGTCTTCCATTTTGCCACACTCCATTTTAAATGACCCCTGGCCCAGTGCAAACATCTGAGCTTGCTTAGAAATGGCTTCCTCTTTGCACTGTAGAGTTTCAGCTGGCAACGGCGGATGTCACGGTGGATTGTGTTCACTGACAATGCTTTCTGGAAGTGTTCCTGAGCCCATTCTGTTATTTCCTTTACAGTGGCATTCATGTTTGAGGTGCAGTGACGTTTAAGGGGCCGGAGATCACGAGCATCCAGTAAAGTTTTACGACCTTGACCCTTACGCACAGCGATTGTTCCAGATTCTCTGAATCTTTTGATGATGTTATGCACGGTTGATGATGATAACTTAAAAGTCTTTGCTATTTTACGCTGGGTAACACCATTCTGGTATTGCTGCACTATCTTTCTGCGCAACATTGGTGGAATAGGTGATCCTCTTACCATCTTGGCTTCTGAGAGACACTGACACTCTGGGAAGCTCTTTTTATACCCAATCATGTTGTCAATTGACCTAATTAGTGTTAATTGGTCTTCCAGCTGTTCGTTATATGCTTAATTTCCTTTTTTTAGCCACTTATTGCTACTTGTCCCAACTTTTTTGGGATTTGTTGACACTGTGAAATTTTGAATCAACATATTTTTCATTTAAAATATTTCATTTACTCAGATTAAACTTTTGATCTGTCATCTATGTTTTATTACAAAAAAAATATTGACATTTGCCATCTCCACATCATTGCATTCAGTTTTTATTCACAATTTGTTTAGTGTCTCAACTTTTTTGGAATCCGGTTTGTATATAGGCATATATATATATATATATGCAAGCTATATAATACGAGTGATTATATAGCTCACCATCTCCATACCACCCTCCATTGACCCAAGGCTGTCCTGTCACACCTCAAATACTGTATCTACCACCTCAGTCATGGACCTTTATACACCTATATACACATTTCAAAAAATTAGAATATCATGGAAAAGTTGTTTAACTTCCATAATTCCATTCAAAAAGTTAATTTTTTATAGATAATAGATTCAGGGCCCACAATTTAAACAATTTCAAGTATTTATTTGTTTATTGTTACATACAGTAATTTGGGCTTGCAGATCATGAAACCCATGAAAACAAGATCTCGAAAAATTAGAATATTGTGGAGAAATCAGCCCAAATTTTGCAGGGCATGAATGCTTGGTAGCTGCTCTACCAGAGAAAGCAAAACGCTGGACTTGTTTTATGCAAATGTCAAGGATTCACACATCTAAAGCAAGACCCCCTCTTGGCAAATCAGATCACAATCTTGTGTTTCTCTGCTCAAAATATAAACCCCTTGTTCAGAGACAACCTGCAATAAAGAGAACAGTGAGAAAATGGTCAATGGAAGCCGAAGAAGCCCTGTGGGGTTGTTTTGAGGCTACTGACTGGGATGCACTGTGCCAGCCACATGGATAGGACATCAAGGCCATGACTGAGTGTGTGACCGACTATATAAAATTCTGTGTAAACAACACCATCCCCACCAGAACAGTGAGATGCTTCCCCAGTAACAAACCCTGGATCACCACTGACCTGAAGGAACTGCTAAACCAGAAAAAAAGAGCCTTCAGGAAGGGAGACAGGTAATTATTGAGGAGTACCCAGAAGCAACTAAAAGTCAAGATCAGAAACAACAAGGAGGTGTACAAGAATAAGCTGGAGAGCAAGCTCCAACAGAACAATATCAGAGAGGTGTGGTCAGGGATGAAAAAGATTACAGCCTTCAAGCAGAAGGAGGATCAGAAGGATGGAAGCCTGGACAGAGCCAAACAATTGAACACATTCTTCAATTGGTTCAGTTCAGGAACAAGCTCAGCATCCTCCTCTCTTGCTCACAGCCAAACAGACATACCACCCTCCATTGACCCAAGGCTGTCCTGTCACCCTCAAACACTGTATCTACCACCTCAGTCATGGACCTTTCTTCTACATGTTGGTCTTCAACCAAATCAGAAGATGCTGATACCTTCTTTGCCTCCCTCCTCTGTGTCTCCAGAAGTCAGGTGAGGAAGCAGCTGGAGAAACTGACCGGAATAAGGCTGCAGGTCCAGATGGTGTCAGTCCCAGAGTCCTGAAGGTCTGTGCAGAGCAGCTCTGTGGGGTTCTGCAGCACCTCTTCAACCTTAGCCTGATCCAGGAGAAGGTTCCAGTGTTGTGGAAAACATCATGTCTTGTTCCAGTGCCAAAGAAAACTCACCCATCAGTCCTCATTGACTATAGACCTGTTGCCCTGACATCCCACATCATGAAGGTCCTAGAGAGACTTATGCTGACCCTCCTGACTAGACAAACAAGCACATATCAGGACCCACTGCAGTTTGCTTATCAGCGTGGACTTGGAGTTGAAGATGCCATCATACACCTGCTTCAGCAAACTCACTGTCATCTAGAAAAGGCAAGCAGCACTGTGAGAGTCATGTTCTTTGATTTCTCCAGTGCATTTAACACAATCCAGCCTGATTTGCTTTGTCAGAAACTCCAGAAGACTCAGGTGGAGGCCTCAACAATCACCTGGATCAAAGATTTCCTGACAAACAGACCACAGTTTGTGAGACTGAAGGGTTGTGTGTCCAACCAGGTGGTCAGTAGCTCTGGAGCACCACAGGGGACTGTACTCTCACCATTCCTTTTCACTCTGTACACCTCAGATTTCCAGTATAAAACAGACTTCTGTCATCTGCAAAAATATTCAGAAGACTCTGCAGTGGTCGGGTGTATCAGAGATGGACAAGAAGCTGAGTACAGGGAACTGGTGGACCGCTTTGTGGCATGGTGTGGGAACAATCATCTCATCTTGAATGTGAACAAAACAAAGGAGATGATTGTAGATTTCAGGAGGAACAGGAACAGGTCCAACCCTATTTCCATCATGGGAGAAGAAGTGGAGGTGGTGGTGAAGTATAAATACCTTGGGGTTCACCTGGACAACACACTGGACTGGAAATGCAACAGTGAAGCCGTCTACAAGAAGGGACAGAGCAGACTGTACTTCTTGAGGAAGATGAAGTCCTTCAATGTTTGCAGCAAGATGCTGCATATCTTCTATAAGTCTGTTGTAGAGAGCGCTATCTCTTCTGCCATCATCTGCTGGGGGAGCAGCACCAGAGCAAGTGACTTAAAAAAACGATCAACAAGCTCATAAAGAAGGCTGGCTCAGTTCTGGGGACTCCTCTAGAACCATTGGAGATGATTGTTCAAAGAAGGATTCTTCATAAAATGAAGAACATTATAGACAACCCTCAGCATCCTCTTCATCAGACTGTCATACAACAACAGAGTGTCTTCAGTCAGAGGCTTCTTCAAATCCGTTGTAGGACAGACCGCTACAAGAGAACCTTCCTGCCCACAGTCATCAGCATCTATAACAACTCTTCAATGAAACCAGGATGATGAGTTACAACAACATTTAATTTCTCTCTGGGATTAATAAAGTATTTTTGAATTGAATTGAACTGAATTTTAAACGGAGTGTGACACTAATCATCTACTAAACTCAAAGCACCTGCACAGGTTTCCCCATGTGTCATTAAATTGCTTCAGTTTGGTTCAATTGTCTCAGTTCAGTTCAATATGGGGAAGACTGCAGACATAACTGTCCAGAAGACCATCAATGATACCCTCCATAGGATGGGTAAGCCACAAAAGTTCATAGCTAAGGAGGCTGGCTGTTTACAGAGTGCTGTGTCCAAGCATATCAGTGGAAAGTCTAGTGGAAGAGCAAAATGTGGCAGGAGAAGATGCACCAGCAAAAGAGATGACTGTGGGCTTCAGTGGATTATCAAACAGAAGATTCCAGAATCTGGCAGAGATCCAGAAAGAGTGGAATGAGGCAGGAGTCAAAGCTTCAAAAACAACCACATTCAGACACATCCAGGAGATGTGCTACAACTGTCGGGTTCCTCGGTCCTCTTTTCCAATGAAAGTAAACTGTGGCTTTCATTCTGAACTCAAGGTCCAAGTGTTTGGAGGAAGAAGGGTGAGGAACAGAACCCATACTGCTTGAGGTCCAGTGTGAAATATCCACAGTCAGTCATGATTTGGGGTGTAATGTCCGGTGCACGTGTTGGTAAACTCTGCTTTCTTAAATCCAAGGTCACCACAACCGTCTACCAGAATGGTTTAGAGGACTTGATGATTCCTTCTGCTGAGGATCTGTATGGAGATGCAGATTTCATCTTCCAGCAGGTGCCCATGCTGCCAGAAGCACCAAAACCTGGTTTGATGTCCATGCCACAGTGCTCGACTGGCCAGCCAACTCGCTGGACCTAAACCCCATTGAGAATCTATGAGGTGTTCTCAAGAGGAAAATGAGGGGCACCAGACCCAACAACAAAGAAGAGCTGACAGCAAGCATCAAGGAAATCTGGGCTTCCATAACTCACAGTCAATGCCACAAGCTGATAGTCTCAATGCCACGTCACATCGAGGCAGAGATTAAAGCAAAGGGATTCACAACCAAGTATTGAAGATTGACATATCGTTTTGAAAGTACCATATTTTGACTGATTTGTTGTGATCCTAATTTTTTTTTTTTTTTCTGCAAAAACTGAGAAGTAGTGTGGGCTGATTTCTCCACAGTATTCAAATTTTTTGAAATCCTGTTTTTGTGGGTTTCATGAGATAGAAGCTCAAATTATGTAAAAATAAACAAATAAATACTTGAAATCATTTAAATTGTGGGCCTGAATCTATCATCTATTAAAGATCATCTTTTTGAATTGAATTATAGAAGTTAAACAACTTTTCCATGATATTCTAATGTTTTGGAAATGGTCTGTATATAAAATAAATTACTACTTACTACTTGCACTACTATTCCTGCTTCGCAGTTTTTTACTTATCGCGGGGCTTCAGGGTACGGATCCCCAGCGATAAACGAGGGACTACTGTACTGCCTTCATTTTCTTTTCTTTTTTTGTTTATATTTTGGAACCAGGTAATGTTTGGGTTAGGATGGTTTTAAGCCTTGAATTGAAGCTCAAATCCTACCTTGACATAAGCAGGCTGTTTCTCCAGAATGAGATCAGCGACCTTCTTGGAAACCTACAAAGAGAAAAAAGCAAAGTAAAAATGTAACACGTAACAATAAAAGAAGGGAGCAAAATTGAATTTTGATGTTCCTCCTAGATTGGGAGGACAGCTTGGACACTGTAATCTTCCTTTGACGATGGGCCAAGAATAACAATCATGGTGTCTGCATTGAAAGCACCAAATATCCAAAGCCTTTTAAGAAAGTCTCTTTTTTCTCAGCGTCATTTCATTCACAGTCTTCCTCAACTGAAAACCTTGTTTCTTTAAAAGGGGTCCCTGCAACCTTTGTTCCTGCTCTGCTTTATAAAGCTCCGCCTGCTACCATTGTCCTTTTTTACCAATTTGATACATATATACTCTGAAACTGTAATTATATGGAGAGCTTGGGTCCTGCTTATGAAATGAGCAGTGGTTGTGAAATGAGCACGAGCCCCATTAGCTTTCACATGAATTTCATGGAAGACGGAAAAAGCAGGAGAACACAGGGGAGCAGTGAAAACTCACTGAATTGTAGCTTCACACAAACAAGGTCATGCTGAACTCATCTCTTAAAACACCTCCTCCAAAATAAATCTAAGTATTAGATAGGATGATACAGATAAACACCACATGTTCTAAACCAGGGGTCTGCAACCTTTGTGATAAAAAGACACATTTCTGCCACTTTGCTTACAAATTACAATGTGTCCGCAAAACCTGCTACAACTGTCAACTGGAGGCCCGTGGACCACTACAAGTTTGTTGGAGATGGCTTTTCCGGTCAGTGGGGGTGATATTATAAAATGAAAAATGTCCAATTATTAACATTTATTGATATTTTTACATGTTAATACAAAAAAAAAGACCAGTTTTGTGTAAAAAAAAAAAAAATATATATATATATAATTTTTGACAATTTTATTAAATTGAAACACTGAACTCTGCAGGCCAATGTGAGTTCTCTTAACTGTTGAAGAATTAAGTTTCCTACTTAAGGCATAAAGTTAAAGGCAATATTAAATAAGGCCAGATTGTTGCATATCCATTTACATTTTTAAAGGAAAATAAATACTTTTGTTTACTTTGACTTTGTTTTTTTTTGTGTGTGTGCTTTATTCTTAGGGTCATCAAATATTCCTTCTCAGCAGCTTGTCTTAATATATATTAATATATATTCCAAAACATTCTGATGGTTTTGAGAGAAAAATCACGCTGTGAGACTGGAAGTTGACTTAAAGTGGCTAACAAACTACTAGCATGATGTAGTCCATGTTTTACGCCTTGTATTTGTACTATTTTTCACATAATTGAAAATGACAGGAAATCTGCTAAAACTAGCCTTTTCATTGTAAGCAATAATTTAAATTAAATTCAGTTTTTTTGTAGTTTTGGTCAAAGCCTTAAAGAGCCGCCGCAGAGGTACCAGAGAGCCACATGTGGCCCCGGAGCCGCAGGTTGCAGACCTCTGCTCTAAAGCATGCCAGTTCATTTTCCTTTCTGTCTACAAATTCCTGTCAAACTGAGTTAGTCCAAATTAACCCACAGCATGGTTGAAATTGTCTTTTTTTTTCACAAACCTACTGCTTGCTATCTTGCTAATGCCATTCAGCTAACAGCTCTTCTCTAATGAACCATCATTGTGCATCCATATTACTGTGCAGCAAGACGCTGAGCATCAGTGCACGGCTTCCACGAACAAAGACAAGTCGTTTGAGTAAATCAGTCCCTTCAAAGCAGCGAGGGAGGCGGTCGTATGTGTTAGTATGCAGCAGATGAAGGCAGAGGCGGAGATGACATTTCAGCATGTGTTACACATGCATGACAGTAAACTCAAGATATGAGCAGATGGCAAACGTGACTTAGCAGAAGCTGTTCAGTATGTTTTTGGGTTTTTTTTTTTTTTTTTTGCTTTTAATGTTGGATTTTTCTAATGGATACAAAAATATATCTGTACTTGGAAATAAATGAGCCCTTTTTTTGTAAAATAGTAGACAGATGAAACTATCAGAACATATACAGACCCACAGAACTGACAGAAGTGTGATAAAATAAAACCACTACGCCACCTATTGGTGTTTAGCTACTTGTACTTTACAATACTAAACTTTGTTAAAGGAAAAAAAAAAAAAATGTAAATGCATTAAAAACCACTGGATAATTTAACACTACTTGAATCTCGAAGTTAACAAAATTAATTTTGAGCTTGACCTCTCTCACACACAATGCTCATAATTTTATCCTTATTAGGACATTGTATTCACTTTTATTCCTTTCTGCAGCCTAGTCCTTACTATAAACCTGACCAGTACATTAACCAGTAACAACTAACCAGTATACAGCAACCTATATCTAGACAAGCAAAGATCTTGTATAACCTTTGACCTTCATTTGTGACCTTGAAGCTGGGGTGATGAAAAGAGCATGTAAGCGTATGTGGCATGCTGTCTAGTGAGGGTACAAATGTGTATGAAGTTTAATAAAATGTGTACGGACAAACAGCCGGACAGGATAATGCATCCACCTTCATAGAAAAATGATGTTCCATCATATAAAGACAGGGCTTTAGTCCAAAAAAAGGACGACTGAGCCCGACAAGGAAAGTGATTACACAAGAAAATGTCCTTAAAGAAAAATAAAATAATAAATAAAAAAAATGCACACACAATAAATTAACAGTGCACAAAGTAGGTTGCAAAGCAAATATGGAGCTTGTCATTTTTAACACAAGGAGCAAACCCGATGATTGTCAGTGAATTATATATAATATTATTATACATCATAATAATATTATATATAATAATATTAAATATAATAATATTAAATATAATATTGTAAAACACAAGACATTTAATTCATTCTTTATTTGCCATGTCAGACAAAATGGGAGAAAAACAAGAAAGGGCAGAAGAGAAAAAAATATCTAAACGCACCAGTTCAGAAACTATTAAAATACGTAACTAATCTGATTCTGAATACTCCACACAGATCCTGAACTGTGCTGAATTCATCTTTCAAATTTTAGCCAAAGAACATTATTATTGTTGTAGTTTGAGTAAGTATTTGGACACTTTTGCATTCAAAGATATGTGCTAGTTTTAGCAAGAATGAAAGAAATGTATGAGTTAATTAAATGCAAATTAACTGGCACTAATTAGACTTGAGAAGTTCAGAATATGCAGGTTTATAGAAGAAATTGGTCTAACAGAGAGCAGAAAGTAAACCGAAATATCAAGATTTAAACTATATGTATTAAACTTCTTTGAGCAGTAAAAGTGACACAAAAATGACATTATGAGTCAAAAATGGTGAGTTTAAAAAAAATCAGACTGTGTACAGCATCACTTTGATCTCATGCAACTCATACTGCCGGAACTTTTTTTTTACGCCTCACCCAATTTTTACATACGGAGGCGTCCAGGCAAGGTTTGCACAACGATTGCATGAGCAATTTTAGCATTTTAAGAAACCAATCAAAGGAACAGAATTCATTACTGCTGCAGAAGCTACAATCCTCTTTAGCTCTCAAGTTTCAGTTAAGACCCTTAAAATAGCAACTTCCAAGTGGATTGGGAAGACACTTTAGACATATTAAAGGTTATAACAGTTTGAAGTATTAGCTAGATTTGAGGTTACACAATTTTTTAAGGACAAAAAAAACTGACACTTTTCAGCTGAGCCTTAGAGAATTTAGAGGCAATTAGCCCTTAGACGAGATTTATAGGGCTGTGTCAGAGAATCCGAGCTTCGAAACAAAAGAAAAGGAAAAAGGCACGGTTGCTCTCCACAATGACTCACACTGAGACGATCTGATGGTAATACGAGTCAACGTGCTGGTTCATGAGCGCACTGCCTCACACAGCAGGAGCGGGGGAGAAAATGGTAAACACAGGATGAAGTACACATGGTGCAAATTGTGTAGTAACTTTCCTACATTCATCTGAAGTGCTCCAGCCAGTCAGACGTGCGTGATCATGCTGATACCGAGCTGCTTTTTTTGTACATCGTGAAGAGGATGACAAAGTGCTGCATGAGGAGACACTCCACATCAGCTACGAAAGGAAAAGGCCATCACAGGGTGGCCCGATGCTGAGAATCTAAAAGCACTATTATTGCTTCATCTGAGGGATATAGTCTGTATAACATGAGCTGCTGGGGGGATCACAATCAACTACAATCCTCACACATGGTTTCACAACCAAAATATATCACAATTTACTCTTTTTGTTTTGTCTTGGTGCTCTACTCCACGAAATAACTTCAGCCGAAGAGGAAAAAACAGCAGCTTGTATAATCTGGCTCCATTAGCATATTTTTAACTTTATCCTGCATATCTTCTGAAGTGTAAAAAATTGATTTTGGTGCCAAACAAGTCCTAGAACTCATCATACAGAACCAAGTTAAGGCATTAAATCAATCACACGGGCTCCATGTTACTCTGACCGCACGGTTCTGGTGTGATACAAAAACTTTTATAATAAGCTTTTTTCACGACTGAACATATTTTTCTTATGGTGCACACACACATAAAAGTCTTTGAACAAAAATACCACATGTTCACTACGTTATCCTGCAGGGGTGGAAATGATTGTCACAGTACAGTAGTCCCTGATTTATCGTAGGGGATCCATACCCTGAAGCACCGCAATAAGTGAAAAATCGCAAAGTAGGAAAAAAGTAGTAAGTAGTAGGCTATTTTTGTATTTCTATACATATACACACAC
>NC_056516.1:9274748-9282858 GCF_014905685.2 Nematolebias whitei | reverse complement strand
AAGTTTCATTTTTATCATTACATTATGGAAAATAATGACCTTTATCATCCATCCATCCATCCATCCATCCATTTTCTTTACCCGCTTATTCCATTTTGGGTCACGGGGGTCGCCGGTGCCCATGTCCAGCAATCACTGTGCGAGGGGCGGGGTACACCCTGGACGGGTCTCCAGTCCATCACAGGGCCACATAGAGACAAACGAGACAAACAACCATTCACTCTCTCACTCACACCTAGGGACAATTTGGAGTTACCAATCAGCCCAACATGCATGTTTTTGGTCTGTGGGAGGAAACCGGAGTACCCGGAGAAAACCCACACATGCACGGAGAGAACATGCAAACTCCACCCAGAAAGGCCCCTGGACCGGGGTTTGAACCAAGGACCTGCTCGCTGAGAGGCAGCAGCTCTACCAGTTGCGCCACCGTGCTGCCCGACCTTTATCACAATATGCTAATTTTTTGAGAAGGACCTGTATCACGTAATAGGTAAAAGTGGCTACTAATGACACAATCGCCTTGCCATAGCCTGCCACCTTTGTCCAGCTCGCCTGCAGCAACTGTCAAGTCAGCTTCGTTTCATTGCACCGCCCCAGCGAAATGAAGCTGATTTGACCATTGAAGTGCATTTATTAAGTAAAAGTTCAACTGAGACACACCTTTACAATAATGTCGAGCAAACAAACAATTGTTTATAGGTGCTTATCTTGTTAAATTTCGAAGAAATGCGCAGCGTTCCTCCTTCCTGATTTCCTCCCTCTGAGCGCTCCTGGAGCACCGAGGCAGTGAATACTTTTGCAATTCAGCTGATTTGACCGTCAAAGTCCTTTTATTAAGCAAAAGTTAGACTTAGACACACCTTTACTATAATTTTGAGCAAACAAATAAATGCTTTTATGTGTTAATCTTGTTAAATTTCAAAGAAACACACAGCAAGTCGTGCCGTGCACTCGCCTACTTTAGCGAATTGGCTTTTGAAATGCAACTGATTTGACCGTCACAGTGTAATAAGGAAAAGTTAAACTGAGACACACCTTTACTATAATTTCAAGCAAACAAATAATTGTTTTTAAGTGTTAATCTTGTTAAATTCTTGTTAAAGTCCTCACACCAGTCCACATTTCCAGGTTGTCAGTGGTGATGGGTAACAAACGCGACACATCAGTGGTGACCCATGATAGATGCAACGTATACAGCGAATCGACATATTTATGGATTTTTTTCACTTTTTTAGACATATTTGAACTGATGCGACTTATACGGTGGTGCGACGTGTATGGTGGAAAATACGGTAGTGTGTTGGAGGAAGTGGACTAAACAGTTGTAATGGTTGTGTTTGTTTCCGTTTTGTGCAATTATAGAAGCTCCCTCCTGAGCTGAACCTGCAGGAGCTGGAAGAGTACAGAGACAAGCTTAAGAGACAACAGGCTGCTGTAAGTATTTCCTTGTTTTTATGTCACTAACTCTCACACACAGTCAGGAATGCCAACAGATATCTTCTGTGCCATCAAGATTAAACATTAAAAGCTACAATGAACTAAAATGTTTTAGACATCTTCTGAGTGGGCTCAAGCTTTGAACAGTTTGTAGTTCTCAAAGCTACTGATTAAATATGAAACTGTACAATATCTAGGTGGTATATGTGCCATATAAAGTGGGTTTTTATTGGATAGGAAATATGTGAGTTTCCAGACTCTAAAGGAGTGTGATGCTGAAATAAGACTGGTCAAGCAAAAAGTTAATTTTCTCCTAATTAGTTGGACTGAAAACTACAAGTGTCAGACTTTTAGGAAAGAAGTGTCTGTGGTCTTGTTTGCTTTTTCCTTAATGCCATTTGTCCTCTAAGTAAGTAGGGATGGGGTGAAAATATAAATGATATTAGAGAAAATGACTGCAGCGGGCCTTCTTCCTGTCTTTGGAACAGATCAACATGTTTTTAATCTTTTCGCTATTTCTTGTTGTTGGCAGAGTTGTTGTTGTATTTGTTTTTTGGTACATTTCTAAACAAGATTTTCCTCATGTAAAATTACCGGAATATTTTATCATCATAAAGAGATCAAATAAAACTACTTGTTCAATGATGACGTTCTGTACAAATAAACCCAAAATACATTTATTGTTTACAGAAAACGACAAAACATATAAACATCTAAAGCAATTTTATAGCTATCTGCAGCTGATTTTCAGTGTTATACATTTGACTTACCTTCTTCCCTTTTTCCATGAGGTGTTTTATATTATTAACAGTTTTATGAACACACAATTTACCCAGCAATGTTCAATCAGTTCGTCTGGACAGTTTCTGTTTGGTTTTTTTTTTTGTTGAGAGACATTTCGCCCTCCATCCAAAGGGCTTCATCAGTCTGAGGAGTCCCAAACAAACTGTTTTGCCCACTAAGCAGTACAGGCCTATAAAGGCCTGTCACGATAAACAATAAATCAATTAATCGCATGATAAGAGAAAATTATCGACCTCATGTTCATTTATCGGCTTTATCGTTTCTTCGTGTCTCTTTCTACTGAAGACACTGGATGAGAAAAGTCTCAACTCCGGTGTTCTTCACTGACCCCTCCTTTATCCCTCTTTTATCTTTAAAATCTGTTTTAACCATCCAAAATCGCATTTTTGGATTGTGAAAAGCAGCTAAGCTGAGAAGCTAAGCTACGAGCTAAGGTAACAGGTCGACCATGGGAAAAAAAACTCCATCTTGTCGAAGCTCCAAAATTCTGTGCATTTGTGTAAAAAGTTGTTTTTCTCTGCAAAAAGAAGCTGAGAACTTGTTTACTGATTTTTTTATTAAAGCTTTGTGTGAAAAATGCTATGTTAAAGAGCTCAAACCACACCGAGCGTCCGCCATTTTGAGAACCGAAAATAGGAAGGAGAGACAGCCCAGGTCACGTCAAGGGGCTTCCCTCCCATTTTTCTTGGAGACGCACTGCTTGCCCCCTCACTATCCATCCTTCAGTTCAGACAGTCTTATACTGCCATCCAATGGTCAAAAAAGGTACTACACACAAAAATGATCCAACATTTCTTCTTAAATTTGACAATAATTACTAATTATTGTCAAATTTCAAACAATATTATCGCTTATCGCAATAATTGTGAGACAGTTCATCGCCCAGTAAAATTTGTTATCATGACAGGCCTACTCCTACGGTGGACCAAGTTCTTGAAGAGAGTTTTTGGTAATCAACCTGTCAGTTCAGAGCAAACCAAGCACAGACTACCACTCAACAAACCTTTAGAAAGAACTCATTTTTACACCCCTGTGTGCAGTTTTGTCCTGATCTAGTTTGGTAAATGTCCATCCTTTATGCACGATGTCATCTTGAGTCATGTTCAGCTGTTCCAGGTTATCAAAACACCACACTACAATTACGAAGAACATGTAAAATATGATGCAACTGGGCCAGCTGGTACATCAGTTTCACTTATTTTACTGTTACATGGATTCTGTGCTTTTTTTTTCCGGGTACTCCGGTTTCCTCCCACAGACCAAAAAACATGCATGTTTAGACTGATTGATAACTCTAAATTGTCCCTAGGTGTGAGTGAGAGAGTGAATGGTTGTTTGTCTCGTTTGTCTCTATGTGTCCCTGTGATGGACTGGAGACCCGTCCAGGGTGTACCCCGCCTCTCGCACAGTGATTGCTGGACATGGGCACCAGCGACCCCCGTGACCCAAAATGAAAGAAGCGAGTAAAGAAAATGGATGGATGGATTCTGCGCTTCAGTATGGATGCCTTCCTCTGTTTGTTAAAGTTTAGTGCTTAATGGAATTATAAGACACATTTATGGTCTAATTTTACACACTGATACCTGTTTTTGTCCGTCAGTGGTGTCTGTAAAGTCAAATAAAATTCAGAATGCCAATTTTGAAGCTGGGACAGAAAAACAAACTAAAATGTGACAGTAATAACAGTTTTTCTTGTTGGAGTAAACCACAAAACAACTACCAGTACTAGTAATACATTTCTTATTTTATTTTTTATCAGCAACAAAAAGCTTTGATTTCCAACATTTCAGATACAACATATAAAACACAATTTAAAGTTTAAATTCAGTTTAGAAACAATGGATGCATGTTTTTCTTGTAAATCAAACCTGCCCACCAGATGACACAGAGCTGTATTTATTCTTGTTTTATTTTAGGAGTTTTTGAGTATGTATGAACACATGACACCCACATTTATGCCTTTAAACATAGAAAAAGTAAAAACCATCCCATTGTTGGTTCTAAAAATAGTGGTTAACATGCAGTAAATGTTTTGGTGATGTCCACAGAGTCAGTCACAGTGAAGGACAATGCATAGATTTATTTTGAGCTGAAGATGACTCATTCATCTCTTTGTCCTTACACTGGTGACAAATTGATCATCTGGGTTAAATACAGCCTTTGGGTAAAACGCTGACATATTTTGATCTTAAGGGTTTCTAAAGACATCAAGTAGAATTTAAATGTCCTCTGAGATTTGATATAATTAAAAGACTAAAGGGCCCGGCATACTCCATCAGAAGGCGAACAGTCAACTCGCGGTCGGTCATGTAAAGGGCTGTTCGTTTTCTCGCACACTTTTCGTAGTCCACAAGACACAGAGCTCCTGGGAAACCCGTCCCGCTGCAGTATACGACACCGGATGACTTTCTTCCTATCAGAGTCTCTGTTCCGTCTCTGCGTCCATCATTTTGCTATAAATCTATCGTGATGAAAGCGCTACACTTTTCAGCAGACTCCTCCATGCACCATGTCTGCACGATCTCCATGACTCATTCAGTGTGTCTGTTTAGTTGTACAGCTGAATGTCCGAGCACATTTCCACATTGATGGACGTGCCCACAAACTTCTGACCAGTCACACAATACTTGGCACATATGCCTGTGAGAAAAGGCTCGGCCCGGGCCTTGTGTTGAGAAGGGGCGTATGAAGCTGCTATGAGAAAATGTTTTTGAGATTGTCATCAATTTCGATTTTGCTGCTTCGGATGGAGTATGCAGTCCCTTAAAAGGTTTACACATACACAGAGTCAGATACTGCAATTTTAACACAGGTTTTACTGCATTTCCTTCTTTTATGCTCAGTAACTGATGTGATTTTATCTATTGCGTCCGGCCGTAGGTTAATCATAATTAAATGCTGCAAATATCTGGTTACAGTGAATTCAGGTGAAAGCTTCAGAATGAGGCAATAAGTAAGCCCAGAGTCCATATTGTCTTGTACTTATCATTAGAAACACTTTATTAAGACATAAAAGCTTTACATGCTCATGCTGCTGTATTCATTCATACCATCTACTCACTACAGACTCATGTTCGGGCTGCTGTTTAATACACCATATTATTTTACATTATTAGTGTTTATTGTATATCTTCAATTCAATTCAAAAATACTTTATTAATCCCAGAGGGAAATTATATAATATATATATATATATATATATATATATATATATATATATATATATATTAGGACATTAACAGAGTACTCGAGTAATCTACACATCGATTGCTAGAACATCTATCGAGGTTAAAAATGTAAGGTCGAGCGTCTGTAATGACGTCATGTTATGTGACCACCGTATGACCGTAGGGGGCGGTGTTGCACTGTTGCAGGTCACAGAGTATGGTGTAACACCGCGTGCAATCCACCGAACCAGAACCAGCTTCCTCTTGTTTCACAAACAAAAAGCAAAAAATATTCATCTCTAAACCTAGATGCATTGATCCGATACCAATATCGGTATCGATTATATACATATATATACATATATATATATATAAGTGCTGAATTAACTTAAAACATTTGTTTTGTCAAACGCAGACATGAATTTACTGAATTACAAATTTATTGAAAACTCTGCACCATAACAGCACACAAACACACCAAGAGCTTCACAAGCTTGGTCACATATGTAAAAACAACACAGCTTTAATTTATTCAGTCAATATGCTAGAGCGCGACGCCACTCAGAGCACAAAGCATAGAATTAGAGTGAATAGGTCTGCCCAGTCATGGATCGGTCACGTCACGATACCCGATCCAGAAGTTTATATATATATATATATATATATGTATATATATGTATATAATCGATACCGATATTGGTATCGGATCAATGCATCTCTAAGGTCCCTGAGTACATAATTTTGTTCCACTTCATGTACCACAGGTGATGTGAATGACAATAAAGATACTTGAACTTTACTTACCAGCAAAAGTTTAATATACAGAAGGCAGTGTGGTTTCATAAAACAAGAGGGCAGATTATCTTTTAGTTCCTAGATACGTGTTGACTCACCTTGAAGTTGGTTTTTATTAGTTTTCCATGAACATGGAAACAATAAAAGCTGCTTAAAGCTCCACACACTGGTTTGCACGGTAGCTAGTAATTTTAATATAATGAAATAACAAAATCTCTAAAGAAAAACTTATTGAAAGCTTCTTTTTCTTATCTTAATAAAATATGTGAATTTGCTTTTGCCTCATGATCTCTTAGCAATTTATCACAGGCTTCTAAAAATTGTGGTAAGTCCCAATAATCTCCCAAACCTTACCACAATCAGCACTACCGTTATGAAACATATCTCAAAATGCTCTTTAACAGCTAAAAAAAACCTTTTTCTCCAATGCTGCGGCTGAGTGGTTAGAGTAGTTGTCCTCCAATGCAAGAGTTGGGGGTTCAAATCCATCAGTCACATGCCGAAGTGTCCCTAGGTAAGACACTGAACCCCTCATTGCCTCCGATGTGTGTCCCATGTGATCTAAAAACACTAATTAGTCTCTTTAGAGGAATTTGTTCAATTAGCTTTGTAGAGATCTAAGAGAGTTCTGTATGAATGGATAAATGAGGCACAGATTTTTGTAAAGAACTTTGAGTGTCTTGATAAGATGGAAAGTTGCTATATAAGTACAGTCCATTTACCATTTACCATTTACCATTCATATAGAGAGAAATGTCTGAAAACTAAATGATTGATTTCAGTCAGATCTTAACACTTCAGTTGTTTGTTCCTTATCTCCTGAAGTATAGTCCTTTAACATCAGTGCTGGTGTTTCCTTCTAGAGAAGTGCCGTCTTCATAATGTTTGTTATACACAGGTCACAGGTACTTGCAATATCAAAGAGCTGACACGTTTAAAACATCTATTTATAGAAGCATGTGGGAGAAGAAGCAGCATTTTCCTCCCGGCTGCTCCTGCAACCCTCACAGTCCAGAGTAGGTTTTCTCCACCTTACAGAGGCTTTTGCTTGTCACCATTCTCTCCCTCAGCTTGGCTTCTTTTTGCACTTTGCCACATGTATCCCCCTCACCACGCATATACCTGTACTTCACATTCCTCTGTTTTCGACACGCCACTTTCCCTCCACTTCCCCTCCTTTGACAGTTTTGGCAGCAGCCCACAGAACTGCATGTTTAGTTGAGAGGATGCTGCAGACCTTCAGCCCAGTGATACAGCCTCCATGTTAACCCAGCGTAAGGCTGCAAGCACTCTCACGTTTCCACTCTGAAAGACAACCGAGGTCTCTTGCTTCCTCTCAGTTTCTGGCACATAGCCTGCAGGCGTCTTGTTAATCATGGGAACTGATCCAGGGCTTTGAAAGGCAGAAGATTCACAGCCAAGCTTTTGGTCAATACAAACATCATTCTTGGCCTAAACATGAAAAGCCCTCGACCTGTTTGGTTCTGACATCCATTATCTCATGAGCTATAAAGTATAAAGCTTTTTTTTAATGAGAAGTCCCAATCATCTTGTTGATTAGTCCAACTTTTAATTTATTTTTCAACACTTATTTCATTAAGTTTTCTACATTAATAAAGGCCCCAGCATATACACACGTCAAAATATCAGGCTCAGTTCAGGATGATTTGACCATCGGTGCTGTTAACATTGGACACAACGAGTACAGGATACTTCAATGATACAACCTTACCGGCCAGTCAGCTTGATTAATTTCATTTTTTCCTTTCTAATCCAGCTTGTATACGTAGGTGGAACTGCAGATTTCCAATTTAGCTAAATTATCCTACTGGCAAGTAGGGTTATGAACGCTATTAAGTCCTTTATGGAACACTGGGACGCCATGTCATCCGGACCAGAGAGGACAA
>NC_056516.1:9263967-9274648 GCF_014905685.2 Nematolebias whitei | reverse complement strand
AAGTTTCATTTTTATCATTACATTATGGAAAATAATGACCTTTATCACAATATGCTAATTTTTTGAGAAGGACCTGTACAACGGCATGCCATACTACTCAAGTGCCATCTAGTGGCTGAAAATGGTAGTGTTCAATATTTTCAGTCAGCATGAATGCAAACTATGTCAGCCAAAAATTGTTTTACAAATATGGGAAAAAAAATCATAAATAAGTCGCTTTGGTGTACAAGTCACAGGACATGTAAATTATGCAAAAAAAACATGACTTATAGACCAAAAAATACAGTACATCTAGCATTCAACTTCGTGAAAGATCTCACATTAATCTCAGAATTACAGTGGTGTCAAAGTTCTGCTGCTAAGGATCACAGCAGGGATTTCTTTTATCTTGAAAGAGCTCATTTTCACCGCAGGAGTCTTAATTTTTCTAAGAAATCTTACTATGAGTTTCAAAGAACGTCAGCTATGTATAGCTAAAGATAGCTGTAACTCTTTGTTCTTTCAAAATAGGAAAAAAGTATGAATACGCTCGGCCGAATCTTGTCAGATTAGTCAAGAAAGTAGAGAATCTTATTTAGTAAACAGCAAACAAAACTCTGCAAGAGAATGAAGATATTCAAATCCATGGCCCAAAGGATGATCGGTAATTACTTTCTTCTTGACTGAGAGTCTCATTTCAGATGGTGTAGCAGTACCAAGATAAATCTAATGAGATTTCACACCTTTCTTGTGTTGTTGCAATCCATCAATCCAGACCTCAATGATATGCATGCAGCTCAGTAGACGTGTAAGAAACGGCAGCTCAGGTGAGAAAGCTTTATTCCTGCCAGTCAGACGGGGCCCAACGAGCTAAATAACTATATTTATTCACATTTAAGATGCAACTCACTTCTTATCAAAGGCAGTGAAATGTGGAGGATTTGATGCAATCGTTCTTATAGCAGTGGGAACTTAGGAGCATGTCTGACATCATTTTAAAGTGAGTGGGACTCGTTTGTGCCGTAACACGAGTTCTGACCTCCAGTTCATGTCGCACCATGTCGAAGGAGTCGTTGGAGAAGTAGATCTCCTCGATGCTGTTGATGATCTCCTGCTCCGCCTGCGGGTCGATGGACTGCTGCCTCAGCTCCCGCAACTCCTCCTGAAGGACAGGTTGAGAAAGAAGGGAAGGTCGAAAGAGGCAGAATGTGTTTAAAATATTTATTTTTATATGAAGTTAGAGTTTAAGATGCTGCAATTTCTACATTTGATTAAAAACCTAAAATTATTTGAAGAAATGCATATCACCAGTTGCCTTTTATCACAAAGTCATTGTAGAATAAGATCACTTTTTAATTTGAAATAACAGATTTGTTGCTGTTTTGGTCAAACCTTGAAAATAATGTTGCATAACATTTCACACTCAGAGTCAATGCTGTGAATACTTCTACTACCACATTAAAATTTAGCACATCTGTAAGAATGACAGAGTTAAAGCCATTTCTGTGTTAGCTTATAGCAATTAGCTTTGGTGGCCAACTTCAATTGGACTGACTCCAAAGTAAAGATTTGTAGATGGATATCTGTTATGATTTATAATAATAATAATAATAATGTCATCACAATGTCAGCACTGTATGTTTCCATACAATGGCGAAATTAGTCTCTGCATTTAACCCATCCACCACCAGGTGGTGCAGTGGGCAGCTACTGAAAGCGCCCGGGGGCCATTTTGGGGATGAGACGTGCTGCCCAGAGACGCCACGTGATGTGCAGTGACTGGGGATCGAACCTGGGACTTTCGGGTCCCAAGCCGGCTGCCCTGCCTCTACACCATCTCGGCCCCCTTATGAAAGTTTCATTAAAACTGTTCCAGTGGTTCGTGAGATATTTTGCTAACAGACAGGCTTGATGCCAGCAGGTAATGCTGATGATTGAAGCAAAGATCTTAGCCCTTGGAGTATATATTGTGAATGGCTCTCAGCTACAACCACACCACATTTTGGCACAAACCCTGTAACATGACTGGATTAAAGGAAGTTCTGTGTTTTCTAACGTCATTAGGTTGGCTCCAAAAGATAACCAGTTGCTGAGGTCCACCCAGTGTTTGTTTCCTGGCCGTTTCATGAAAACCAGTAGAGGGATTCACAAAATACTTGTGCTAACAGACAGACAAAGCTGACTGCAAACAGTTATTATTATTTTAAGAAAAGATTTTGTGTAATCAGTTAGCACTCAGAATTTTAGCCATTACTACACAAAATTGTAGGTCAACATCTGTAAACTTATGGGAGTGGTGGCGCAGAGGTTATAGGTAATAAATAAAGTGTTATGTGTTGTCATCGTGTATGTTCCCATACAAAGATGACATTGGCTTTCTGCATTTAACCCATTGCACCTGGAATTCACCCAGATGGAGCAGTGGGCAGCTATTTAAGCGTCTGGGGAGCAATTCGGGATTAGGTGTCCTGTTCAGAGACACCACGAGATGTGCAATGACCGGGGATCGAGCCCAGGACCTTCGGGTCCCAAGTCGGCTGCCATGCCCCTACACCATCTTGGCCCCTAGTGGGCTTGTGATCGGAAAATCGCTGGTTCAACTCCTGGTACCGACAACATCAAAATGTTGGTTGGAAAGGTGAAACTTCCACACCTGCCTCCACCCACATTTGCCCCAGTTTGGGCCCTTGAGCAATCTTAACCCCCACCATCTGCTCCCCCAGGCACCCTAGATGGCAGCTCTCTGCTCCACACAGAGGGCTCTGGTAGCTCGATGGTCTGTGGTTGTGTCAGGAAGGTCATGCGGTGTAAAAATAATTGCCAAGTCTTCATGCAATTGGTGACACCTGAAGAAGGGGAAGGAAATTTAAAAAATCTGTAAACTTAACTTAAATATAGCCATTTTGTGTTTTTAAAGTCAGTTGGCTGTGACAGCCATCTTGAATCAAGTTGATTCCAAAAGATAAACAGGCTGTAGATGTGCATCCAATAATCACTTTCTGCAAATCATCCTCAAACTTCCAACATTTTTCAGTCAGGTCATCTGGACAGTTTCTTTTTTTGTGCTGAAACGTTTCACCTTCGATCCAGAAGGCTTCATCAGTCAAGGAAACGCACAACAAAACTGATTCTTCCCCCAACAGCTTACTCCAAAGTGGAACAAGCCAGTTTTGTTGGTGCTAAGATGGTCTCTTTGGTACGCCCCCTCCTCCATTGCCGGCCCTCTTCCTTGTTAACAGTCGTGTCAAACTGGTTGAAAACAACAAAGTCCATGCTCAATAATCCAGGTATATAATCCAACATTTTTCAGTCAGGTCATCTTCTGGATCGAAGGCGAAACGTTTCAGCACAAAAAAAAAAGAAACTGTCCAGATGACCTGACTGAAAAATGTTGGATTGTATACCTGGATTATTGAGCATGGACTTTGTTGTCATCCTCAAACTTCATGAGATATTTTGGTAACAGACACACACAGTCACAGGCAGAAACAATGCATCAGGCTTTTACCTTTCAGCAAGTGATAATAAAAATAACAAAAGAAAAAGGAGTCACTTTGGCAAATATGATTTGAAAAACAGAAAGTGTTGAAGAGCTTAGAGAAAGGTGAAGGAGAAAGACAAAGTGAGAAGACACCAGAGTAAACAGAATGTAGAGAACAAGAGACAAAGACAGGGTGTGTGGCGAGGCAAAAAATAGAAGAAGGAAAAAAATGGAGAAAAACGTTAATCACAGGCTTTGGGTGAAGACTGCTGCTTGTTTTGCTGGACAGCTGTCAAGAGGGATGGCAGCCTGCCATGAGAGGAAAGACAACAAGTCACGAATGACCCAAAGAAGAAAAATAAAAAAGAGGATGAAGGTTTTCCTCTTCTGAGAATCTCTGGGAAACATCAGAGCCTTATTGATTTACATGCTGAGCATCCACCGGGGCTTATTTCCACAGTGGGTCTTTTAGATGAAGGCATTTTAAGCCCACGTCCTTTTCTGAAGGCCTTAATGAGCCGACATGCAGTCACATGTCAATAAAAAAAGGGTGGACGTGCTGTAGTGCATGAACAGTACGACTAAAAGTTACTTAAAAGAAACATTAAAGCAGAACAAAGACACAAAGTCACACCTTAATATTAACACTCCTTTTGCACTTCAATATTTTTACAAACATGAAGAAAATTTTTATCTTTTGTGTCATTTTGCTAAGATGTCTTCTAATGTTAGAAATGTAAATCTTTGATTTAAGATTATATCAGAATACAACACAGATATCACACTGAGTGTCTTGCTTTACAATTAAGGTAGTCAATGCCTTTTAGTGACTCAATGCACAGAAGTCTGTTGGAGTCTCCCCTCCATCACATACATCTACACCTCCAGATGCAGGAGGACCACCTGCATCATGAAGGACCCCACTCACCCAGCACACACACTTCTTGCCCCGCTCCCCTCAGGAAGGAGGTTGAGGAGCATTAAGTGTTGAGCCACTAGACTGAGGAACAGCTTCTACCCTGAAGCTGTTAAGACTCATGAATCTCTAACCAGAAAAAAACATCCTGCTGCTGCTGATCTGTTTCATGTTGCTGTGTTCATTCGTACTCATCTGCTCACACAGACTCATGTTCGTGCTGCTATTGTTTTTCTGCTATCCGTGCTTAGCATATATTTAGTTAATTTCTTTCTTAGTTCATATCTTAGATCTTAGTACTGTTTTTCTTTCACATTTTATACTTTTGTTGGATGTAACTGGGACCCTGTGTACACAATCTTGTTCCACCACATGTAACAGATGTGGTGCATATGACAAATAAAGAACCTTGAATTCTTGAATGCTGAGTCCAGCTCAGTTTGCACTGAATCAATGCAGCAGTTTATCAGCATGTTAAAGTCTGATGTCATAATAAATAGCCTGTAGCATTACTTAGTAATAAGGTGATCATGGAAATATACAATTATAGGGTAAATTCAACCAATAAAATGCAATCAACATACCCATTTATCCTCCCTTAAGTGGGTGCCTTTAGGAGATAGTGAAAACTGCTGAATCCAACCTTGTTACACAGAACTTAAAAATAAAGTATCCAGCAGGAATTGTCCAATTTATTTGGAGCGCCTGCAGCCCATCTATGGGTATGTAAATAACTATCAGGGCAGCTGTGGCGCTGTCGTTAGAGCAGTCGTCCTTCAGAGAGAAAATCAGAGATTTAGTTCAGTATGCACATGTCAAAGTGTCCCTTCAAGACACAGACCCCTTTATGGTCTCTGATGTGTCCCATCAGTGTATGAATACAATCTAAAGCGCTGATTAGATTACAGAATGATTTATTCATTCTGCTTTGCAGAGATGTAGTAGAGTGCTGTTTGAATGTGTGTGTGTGGAGGTAAATGAGGGCACAGATTGTGTTGCAAAGTGCATTGAGTAGACTGGTTGGCTAAAAAGATGCCATCTAAGTACAGTCCATTTACCATTTGCAGTATTTTTAAGGAACTGGCCTTTCTAAACCAAGCACCAGAGAATAGTAATAGTAATAGTGTTATCACACAGTTGCTGGGGCATCAGATAATCAATGAAAACAGTGAGTGAAGGTCATTCCACACAGAGGATGCCTTGTAGACACAATTAGACATTAGGAACACTTGAGAAAGTTTGACAGATGTCACAATGTAGGTTTTCATGAGGCTGGCTGGTCATATCTTGAAATGGGTAAGGACGCCCACACAGATTCTAGTAGCCTAGGACAGACTACACAAAGTTAAACTCATTATATTGTGCACCATCCGGACACACGTATTGGACTCTCTACAACACCACGTGCCATCCTGCACAGTGTCTCAGCACATGACATAAGCCAGACTACAGGGTCACCCTCTGATACATTTACTGCCATTAATGTCAGTTTGCTCTGGTGATTGACCGACTAACCGATGAGGTCAAGTAGGAATTCCCGTGGACTATGATGTCCGCCGATGACATTGTGATCGGTGGTGAGAACAGGGAAAAGGTGGAAGAGAACTTGGAGAGGTGGAGGTATGCACTTGAAGGAAGAGGACTGAAAGTCAGTTGTAGTAAGACAGAGTACATGTGTGTGAAAGAGATGGAGGAGGTGGAACAGTGAGGCTACGAGGAGCAGAGGTCACAAAGGTGCAGGACTTCAAGGACTTGGGGTCCAGTGTCCAGGAAAATGGGGAGTGTGATAAAAAGGTGAAGAAGAGAGTCCAGGCAGGATGGAGTGATGGAGAAAAGTTTCAGGAGGGATTTGTGACAAAAGGGTGTCAGAAAAGGTCAAAGGTAAAGTTTACAAGACAGTGGCGAGACCAGCTATGTTGTCTGGTCTGGAGACAGAGACGTGGACAAAAAGACAGGAGAAATAACTGGAAGTGGCAGAAATGAATATGTTGAGGTTCTCCTTAGGAGTGACAAGGATGGATAAGATTAGGAATGAGATCATCAGAGGAACAGCACAGGTTGAACAACAGGGAGACAGAGAGGTCAGACTGAGATGGTTTGGAAATGTTCAGAGGAGGGACAGTGGGTATAATGGTAGAAGGATGTTAGAAATGCAGCTGCCAGGAAAAAGACAAAGAGGAGACATATGGATGCAGTTAGAGAGGCCATGGAGGTAGATGGAGTGAGGACAGAAGATGCAGAGGACAGAGTGAGATGGAGGAGGATGACTCGCTGTGACAACCCCCGAAGTGGGAAAAGCCAAAAGAAGAAGAAGAATACCAGAGCAGAAACGTCTGTGTTTGGGGTGGTGCCATAACTGTGAAGGCTAAAGACGTTAACTCTGACCCTGCAGGACCTCAAGAGCCAGTTATGACGGTTGTAAGTTGATTTGCCACTGAAGAGGGTAAAATGACTGTATGACTATGTTCAGCACCAAATCAACACTTGAGGTGGGTGTCATATCCTTCTGACATCAGACAAGTACAGTACCTGTACTGCCAGCTACTTATCCTTTGATAAAAAATACAGTCCTGCGACCATTCAACACATTTTATTCAATCTAGCTGGGTGCTTGAAGGTTTTTGTCAGTGTGTGTGTGTGTGTGGCAATGCTACACTGTGTTATTTTTCTTTTTACTTTAAAACAGTTTATCATCTAATTCAAGAACGTACACCTACATACCTATATACAGTTTATTATTTTTATGTAGGACAAAAAAAGATTGTAACAAAGCAGGTGTGTTTGAGTGTAGGTGCGCACGCAGACTTTTAGGGGAGTGTGTGTGTTTGAGTCAGGTAAACGAGTGAAGCGGAGCCCTCAGGGAAACGTGTGGGTGAGTGCTTGAGATGGAGGGAAAAAACGTGTTGGGAGATCACGCTTCGTTATCAATAAGGGTGTGTGGGAAAATCAGCTCAACTGAGAGAGAATGTGAAAGGGGGGGGGGGGGGGGGCCTGAGGCGGATGAGTCACTCGTCGCAGAAAAAAACAACAACTATACAGCAGAGAGGAAAAAGACAGAAGGGCAAACAATACAATAGTGTTTCCTGTGAAGCTGTGCGGGTTGACCTGAGGAAATTTCCTTTTGCTCTGCATCTGTCCTCCTTTTCTCCCTCAGCTTCCCTCCAACAGAGAATGACTTGCAAAACCTGTCCTTGAGTGAATGACTCATTGAGAGCCACCTCAGGTTAAATAATTCCCTTCCCTCCCTGTGCTGCCATGTGGGCACAAAACGAAACAGGCCCCCCTGTGTGGAGGGGGGAAACATCCAAACCGTCAGGGAGGCTTTGATCAAATTTCACTTTGAAGGATGAGGGACAAACAAACCATCCTTCATTCCCCCCACACCACCCGCCCGCCTCTTCGCAAATTAACAAAATTGTTGTCTCATTGCGCAAATTGGAAATCTGTTTGTGTCCAATGTTCTGGACGTTTAACGGACGTCATGAAAGAATCAAAGTAGATAAATGTGGAAAGTGCTAATTGAATGTGAAGGGAGACAAAACAAAAACATCAAGGTGTGGACACAAAAGTGCCGAGCGAATAAAACCCAGCAAAACCTGAGAGATTCACAGAGATAGGAAGCAAAGCAGGGCCAGTCATACCTACTGGTAATTTAGAATCATCTATTAGGTGGATAAATTAAAAACCTTCGTCTCGTAATCAGCACTGAATATGTATGTGCGTTTAACTGGGTTCATATTCTCCACTGCCAAAGGGAAACAGTTTAACATGCTTGTCTTCTGGGACATTAGGACTTGATCAGAGCAAACAGCACAATCTGGGCTTCAACGCTGCTGGTTAAAGAGATTATTGAATTTTGTGCTTGGAAGTGTGCAATTATTATACCTTTCATTTAGCGCCGTCTATCATGGACCGTAAAGAGGCAACACTCTGCATCTGTGATGTTGTTTTCTTTTCTTTTTTCCATGAATCAGTGTCGAGTCTGTCTCTTGAACGAATAATTAGATCTGAGATAATAATAATAATAATTGCATCCCAGCGCTCTCACTTTCTTTGTGTGTAAAAGAAAAAGTGTCTTCCTCACAGTTCACCTTCTGTATTCAAAAAATGCAACACTGAAAATCTCTGCAGTAATAGCTCAGCAGAGTAGTCCTGGAGTGTGTAAACTTCTTTAAAAACATGGAATGGATGTATGAAGAGTGACCCCTGCTGGTTGGAAAGGGTTACAGCATGGTACTGCAGTCAAAACCCACAGGTTGTAGGGATAAAAACTACAGTTAACATTTTTCTCAACAGTTTAAAAAAATAACTTTTTTTTCCTTCAGTATGTCATTTCACTTGAAATACATTTATGTCCAAGTTCAATTATTTCAAACATCAGTTTGAAGAATTATAGTCATAGGAATTTCACAATTAATTTAGACTCAAAGCTAAGAAATTAACAAAAATATGGTAAATGGATAAATGGACTGTACTTATACAGCATATTTCTATGTTATGAAGATACTCAAAGTGCCTTACACTACAATATGTGCCTCATTTACTCATTCATACAGCTCTATACTAGATCTCTACAAAGCTAATTGAACAAATCATTCTAAAGAGACTAATCAGAGCTTTATCACATTCATTCACTGATGGGACACACATCAGAGGCTATGAGGGGTTCAGTGTCTTGCCCAGAGACACTTCGACATGTGACTGCTGGTGGATTTGAACCTCCAACTCTTGAATTGGAGGACGACTGCTCTAACCACTCAGCCACAGCCACCCTGTATGTCATATATGTAATATGTCAGATCATTTTTGCTGAAATAGCTGTCCTCAGTTGCTTTATTTATTTATTTTGATCTGATCAAAAGTCTAAATATTTTCAGCAACTAAGATTTTAACAGTGAAAGTAATCCATCTTGACATCAGTGAAAACTGTATAGGCAGTTATTTGTTTGTCTTATTTTTGGTCTGATTTTATAAAGTAACACTTTGAGAAGTTGGCATCTGCTCAGAATTTAAAATGTGCTATAAAATAAATTGCAAGCATCATTATTTTGGACTGTTGTGGAGAAAATGCCCAATGATTACTAATCATCAAGAACAATGTTAAAGAAAACATCAAAAATCAATCAAATCATCAAAAAATTATTTTAGCATAATCCACGAATGACTCGTTGAGGCTGACCAAAGTCTTTTGTTTTGTATAAATCTTCAGCAGCGAGGACAACTTGTGTTTCTTGCAGTCATCAAGCATCTCTCTGCATGCACTTGCTGCTGTTACACTACTTGAAGCTGTTTTATTTGCAGCATTTCTCTTCTTAGTGTTTGATGAGGAACAAAAGTCACAGGTGATTCTTTTAAGACAGCTCTTTCAGTCATTGTTTAGCTGCTGGGTGGAGTTCAAGATGCTGAAAGGAGTTGAAAACACCTCAAACTTCAACTTCCAACACTCTAAAATTATTTTAATTATCACCTGCTGTCAAGAGGCATGCATGTGTGCCTGTCTGTGTGAGCAAAATATCTCATGAACCACTGGATGGATTTAAATGACATATTCAGGAAATTGTCACTGGCTGTAAATCTACGAATTAACTTTTAGAGAAAATTATGTTAAATTCAACTAAATTCAGTTGTAGCTGCCACAGATTTACAAAATAAAAAACAAGAATGGCTCAGTCAATTTTACAGACATTGAGCTAAAATTTAACGTGATAGTATCTGAGACTAGTCATTTACTCCACATGCTCTGAGCATGAGTTTTAAAATATCACATCCATCCATCATCTTTACCCGCTTATTCCATTTTGGGTCAAGGGGGTCGCCGGTGCCCATGTCCAGCAATCACTGTGCGAGGGGCGGGGTACACCCTGGACAGGTCGCAAGTCCATCACAGGGAAACATAGAGACAAACGAGACAAACAACCATTCACTCTCTCACTCACACCTAGGGACAATTTAGAGTTACCAATCAGCCTAACATGCATGTTTTTGGTCTGTGGGAGGAAACCGGAGCACCCGGAGAAATGGATGGATGGATGGATGGATGGATGGAAAAGGTGGGTAAAGATAATAGATGGATGGATGGATGATGGATGGATGGATGGAAGAAGTGGGCAAAGATAATGGATGGGTGGATGGATGATGACTGGATGGATGGAAAGGCAAAGGCAAAGATAACAAAAGGATTGATGGATGGATGGATGGATGGATGGATGGATGGATGGATGGATGGATGAAGTGGGCAAAGATAAATGGATGGATGGATGGATGAAATGGGCAAAGATAATGAATGGATGGATGGATGGATGGAT
>NC_056516.1:9239628-9263867 GCF_014905685.2 Nematolebias whitei | reverse complement strand
TGGATGGATGGATGGATGGATGGATGGATGGATGGATGGATGGATGGATGGATGGATGGATGGATGGATGGATGTGTTTATTGTATTCAGGCCCTTTGATGCCAGTAGAATCAGGTGTGATGATGAAGGACTCTGAGCTGTAGAGATGAAGAGTCAACACAACAACAACTAAGAAAATGGCCACTTTCAGTAACCAAGTATTAAAAGTGGAGGTGCTTTAAACAAGAAGCACTGAAAATGCAGAGTGTTGTTTGATCTTACTATGAACCCAGAAAGCAGATTAGAAACACAGAGATTTAAAAAGGAACAGCACCATCAAAACTGGTAATTATAGCTTGGAGCTATTTGAATGGGTTTCAATGAAAAAGGGGACTACTGAGGAACTGCGAGGATTACTGTACATGCACGTCTTTTTACAGAGCAGGTTGATCAAGAAGCACATTTTGGTTTTTTGGATCATGGAATTACCCTTCAAGCCATGACAAAGCAAAGCTACCTCTATATGTCTGCTTGACATCTGCAGTCCTCATAAAAGCTACTTTTAAAGCTTTATATCAAAGTATTTACTTTTTTCCTGCAAAATAAAGTGTACATTATGTCACCTGGAAAGCAGAACCTTAAAGACAGAAACAGAAAATAAATCAAGCAGAGCTGCGATGGTCTGGGTGATGTTGATGTTCCTGCAGGGCTGCAACTCTGCAATCCCTCATTAAACAGCATTAAAAACAAATACAATACTTAGCAAAGGTATGAGGTCATCCCTCACTTCTTTGTATTTGACTTTTAGGAAGCCAGACTGACTTGTGTTCCCCAAATCATCTTGAACTGTATTTCATCAGGTTTTCTAAAGATATCTCATGTTTTCTCTGAATTTTGACTATTGTGTGTTTGTCCACTTTGACCTATGAACCCTTCATACAGAAGCTCAAGGGATGAGCCAGTGTTGTGTCAACACAGAACGTCAAGAGTCCCATTTTAGGCTGCAGCTTTGTTACCAGCGGCCCTGCACAAGGACATCATTTGTTTCAATATTTTAGCTGAAGTTATAAATAATACCAAAGATTACCCAGTCTGACCCCTAAAATAATACTTTAGATCCAACAAGGTCATTCCCAAAAGCCTATTAACTGAAAACGTTCCATATAGCAGATGATCTCCTGAAGGACAATGCATCTCTCAGGTCCTGACTGAGGTCTTTGCTGGATTCTCCTCCTATGTGTGAAAGACATGACCTTTAGATACAAGCAAACTACTGCAGATGCAAATGCAGTCATGATAAGGAGTGTACAGAAAATTAAAAGTTTAAAGTACAAAAATAGACGTTTAAAAGAGCATTGAAAGCCTGGAGACATACTGAATGAGACCACTTTAAAAGGTTTAAGTCTGGCTGCTTGGAAGCAAAGCACCAACAAATTAAACAGCAAGCATTCCTTGGAGGAAGGCATAGTCCTGTCACTTTTAAAGCCAGCGTCATGAACCAAGGTTCATTTGAGAAAAGACAGAGTTGCAGCCATTTTGGTCAAAACATTTTAAGATAATGTTATGACCAACATGGGATGTATATAATTTATATCTCACTATGAGCGGGACTTAATTTGTAAACCAAACAATGCCAGAATGCAAATAGTGGGGGGGGGGGGGGGGTCTACCCCAGAAATTTTTGAATAAAGCAGATGCCATTTCCTGCATTCAAAGGTTTATTACAGTAGATTAACATCAAACAAAAGATGTAAACTCTGTTATTATTGAAATCTCTGACTGCAAAGCGTTCGTAATGCAGCAACACCACTGCAGCTCTGCAGGTACAGGGCGCTCACTTCAGGACAAATTAAGGTTGCCGAATGGTCAGATGCTGACGTGCCTACTGGATTGACTGACAGGTGGGTCGAACTGCCCAATATTTAGCACTTTGTCACTGGCTTAGAAAAGAGTTGCTCTCAATCCTCTTGCTCAATTCAGAAAAGCATCCTGTTCATTTCAACATCGCTTCAAATACTCTGAATGCAGACTAACAGCTTCATGAGCCGAGATCATCATCTCTTTTTTGCAGTTCAGTGAAAGTTCAGATAACTCCTGCACCGATTCACACATCATTGTTCAGTAAAGTGCAGGAACTTATGTGTACCGCAAAATGTTTAATTATATATTTTTTCATTCAACCTTTATTTATACAGGTTAGTCTCACTGAGCCACGAGGACTCTTTTAGAGAGAGACCTGATTTTTGTGTTTTTTAATAAAATGGCCCATGACTGTGAACTTTGAGCGGTGGAGATCTTTTTAAGAACAGAAGCAGAAATGTGAAGCAACAGCTCTGATGTGATATTAGGAAGCTTGTTATGTTTAAAATGAGTGTTTATGTAATTATTTTCTGTTTACATATCCAATATAGGTTTTATTTGTTTGAGTCAGTCAAATTTGTTCATTTGTTCATAAATTTATTATTATTAGGTCTGAGAGGTACCAGATCCAAGAAAACAGTTACCGGAACGCACGGTGTCAAAATAAAAGCGTTCCTGGATCTGGTACTGGCAGGATCCAGCTCAAATGAAGCAGTGACTAAGATGTGTTAGGAATGACTCTCAGTTTCTACCGCATGACACTTTAGCTCAATATCTGCACATTTAACTTAGTTATAGCCATTTTGGTATTTAGAGCATTTGGTATTTGCTGGAGGTTTCTTCCTCATGAGGGAGTTTTTTCTTTCCACCGTCTCCTTCATATTTGCTGAAGATGAAAGTTCTGTGATGGAGTTCAACTCAAAGCAGTCTGCTCCTCAGATAAATAATGTTAAATTATTATTTTTATATATGAATGTTTCTGTTCAGTGCCCTGAGACGACTTCTGTTGTGACTTGGTGCTACATAAATAAAGTGAATTGAATATTTGATAATGTTGATATGCTGTGGCAGTCCTCTTGAATTTAATCAACATCAAAAGGTAATAATCAGACGTGGGAACTATTGTCTGCCTTTTGTCACCGGTGGTGTGTTTTTAACTTTTGCACACTGCCTCATGCTCCTAAAACAATCCACTTGATCATTTAATCTCTTTTCTAAATAATGCAAAGAGCTCAAACAGTAAACACAGCCCTGAAACACTAAGATGATGTTCCCTGAACTTCTAAAACTACTTAGATTCTTGTTGAATAAAACTGACACAAATAGTAATAAAAAATAAATTAGGGATGCATGATATTATCGTCATGGTATCAGCCGATATTAGCGTTAAAGTTAAATATTGAACATCGGCCATTCCATCAAAATAACTCACCGATATGAAAGACTCTGTTTCTGTATGAAAACCCAGTGACAAGGATGCCTGCAGCATCAGAACAAGGTGATGACGTCACGTGCACCTAACTGATCTCATGGCAGAGACGAAGAAGTCAAAATGTCGGCGGTGTGGAACTTTTATTTTTCATTGGTGACAATGTTGGAGTCCAAAGATTTATGGACCACGTTGAGCCTCGCTACATCGTCCCCAGTCTGAGATATTTTTCTGACGTAACTTTACCCGAGTTACAAGCCGTCATTTCTGACGTCATTGAGAAGCTAATAGCTGATAGCACGACTTGTTGGGTGAGTTTTACCACAGACATTTGGACGTCGTGTTAGCCCCGTTAGCATGATTAGTCTTACGGCACAATGGACAGACAAAAACTTTGAACTTAAAAAGTCTGTCCTTCATGCACAGCAGTGCAGAGGATCCCACACTGCAGCTATAGGAACCTGGAACAAACCTCCACAAGTGAGACAGCATCGCAGGTGACTAATGCTGATAAATAACATTTAACACTTTTCATTTAATATAAGTTAAAGTGCTCTGCAGATCATATGGCTGTTACTGAATATATGTCACCAGCTCTTACAACTGTTACACAATATTTGTAGCAACTAAGTCTAAATAAGAGGACTATGTTCTGACAAAGGAACGTATATAAAATATTGGTATTGGCATCGGTTATCGGCCAAATAAGTTTTAACATATTGGCCAAAAATCCAATATCATGCATCCCTAAAATAAAAAAAATTAAAATATCATACGCAGCAGCCAGAACAGAAGATTAACTTACATCAACACCCAAATAGGACAGTCCAGTCAATCTATGAGGGGAAGCAGCCTCATAAATGAACGCAGATGAACTATAAAGTGGAATTTATTAAAATATCGTTGATCTGCAACCAGCAGGTCAATATTATGTGCTCACTTTATAAAATATCACAATATGAGAATAAAAGATACTTAGAGTAAACTCAAAGTTTTGTCACAAAGAGTGAAAGACTAAACTACATTCTGTTTAAAATATCAAATCAAAATGAGCCCAAACTGAAATAAATGTAAGATCTAAGACTCAAATTCTCAAACTTGAATCTGTAGAGTGACTCCACAGCATCCTGACCTACATTTACTCTCAGAGTTAACCACACGTTGCTGTCAGCTTGGAAAGTTTGATAAATGATTTGAATCAAAGGTTAAAATGGTTGGAAACAAGGAAAGATTTCCACTTGGTGAACATCGGTGCCGTTTTAATACACGGAGTCAAGTATATTGGTCTCACTCCCCTGCTCACCGCAGCACGTTAGGTCACACAGTCCTCCCCGCGCTGACAACAATAATGGAGTATTTACCAAAAACACGAAGGACCGTGGGTGTATTACAGCCCCGTCTGTGTGGGAGCTTTTTCATTTTGTTGTGAGCAGAGACATCAAGCGTCAAAGTGAAGTCAAAGCACAGAATCATCAAATAACAACCTCGTCTGTTTTGGACGAACACAGAACAAGACGTGTGTTTGCAGTGCACACAGAGCACGGGTGATCCAGAGCACATGGATTCACATGTCCACACTAAGTGCTGCTCTTGTTTTGCTGCTCCATTTTACAAAAGGCAAAAAATGAAGCAGGTGTGAAAACATCTACACTCACTTATTCTGGTCCAACTTTAGCAAAAGGGAACTAATGCAGGCTTAAACCAGAGGTAGTGTTTGATTACTGCATTACAGTTTTGCCATGGCACCTGACACCAAGACAGAAAAAACATCCATAAAAATAATCAAACGTTTCTCCAGAAACCCTCGTCTGCTTTTATTCAGGTCCTGAGTTCACCTGACGGTCCACTTCTTTTATCGCTGCTCAGTCTGAGTCACGGTGCCTTAAGCAAATCAAAACAACCAGAACGTGACGCCAACTTGATCAATTTATCAATTTCGAGGAAAATGCAGCATGAATACTGAGTGCTGAATGACCTTGCTAAAGTTTGCTGAAGAAGCTGAAACTGGTTTGTTCAAGTTGGAACAAAAACTGGAAAGGAGCTGAACGGAAGCTAAAAGGAGCAAAACGGCAATAGCTTAAGAAATAAATAAATAAATAGTAGCCAAAACTTACAAGGAGAAAAACAGTAGACGAAAGCTATTAAAAGGAATAGAATGACAGCCGAATGCTAAAAGTAGCAATCTGGTAGCTAAAAGCTAAAAGTGACAAAACAATAATGAAAAGGTAAAAGTAGTACAAAACAAAAAAGAATGGAACCTGATTTAAAAGAGAACAATGCTTTTTCAAGGAACTGAAAATATTACAATTTATATTATATAATATTTATATTTGTGTTTGACAAAATGTTGTTTTAAATAAATTTAAATATTTTGAAAAGTACAAAAGTTACAGCATACATAAGTTAATGCACATTATTCCCAATTAGTTGGACTGCAAAAGAACATGCCAAAGAAATAATAAGCGTAAAAACAATAGTGTGAATGCTGACTCAACATTCACTTGAAAGATTGCATCACTGAGCCAACGAGGTTTGATAAAAAGTCTCTCAACTTCAGATTTCTTTTAACTCTCACAAGTGAACTGACAGAAAGAGCCTTTTGCTTCTGGTTCCAGTTTTCAACCTGCATAGCAAACAATGTTCTGATACTTTAGGAAGCAGACACTGCAAATGAAGTGTCCACTCAAATACAAATGCTCAGATGAAACAAGACTAAATAAAAGCAAACAATTTAGAGGATCTAAATTAAACATCTGGTTTAGTTAGGTAGTTTGATTTCATGAGAATGAAGACAGTTGGTCAGCGTCCAACTAGAGACATCACTTACAAGTTTACCACTAAAAGGAAAGTCAAAGTAGAGCCAGGAGCTGGCGGTGCACTGAGGTAACATTAAGTGATTGTGCAATATATAAAGCCACAGTGCAGTTTTGCTCTATCAGAGCCAAACAAACAAAATTTATGCAGGTTAACAATGACAAAGGCTTCCTGGAACGAAGCATGACTGGAAGCAATTTTTTAAAGCCCACCTGCAAAGATGTTAAAATGCTTTTGTAGGAGATTAAATTTCACATCATCCTGTAAAGACTGAGGTTAGGCCTTTTTAAGTGGAATAAACAAGAGGCGTATATTTTATTACACTTCTGACTGGAAACAACATGGGCATGTTTGACGAATTTACGTTGACAGAAAGCAGAACATCAATAAAAAAGACAGCAACATAACTGTCAAGTCATTCTGGTTTTATTCTCATGCGCTTATGATGTCTTAAGTGTTCTACTGGTAAGGACTAAACATCAAGCTAAATATTGTGGTTATTATTTTAGTTTTCTTAGTTTTAAACATTTGTATCATAAAAGACCTAAATATATTTGTAAATAAAACAGATATTCTTTAGAAAATGTGTCCAATTGTGGGCACACATTAAATGTATATACTTGTTTGTTTTTTTGCCATTTGTAGTTAAAAAGGTAAATTGAGCAGAATATAAATGATCTAAATAATAAGAAACAATAAATAATGACAAGTACTGTATTCTTGAATTATACTAGAAAATTGCATGTGTACATTTTCTGCTCAAGTACCATTAAAATATATATTTTTAAAGAGGTGAAATGAGTTGAATACATTTGTTTGAGATCAATTTAAAATTCATATGATGAGAATAAAAAAAGCACCTGCCAAAATAATATAAATCTACTCAGGGTAGAATTTCATTTAGATAATGTTTTGAAAACTATACAGCCTGTATCTGATCAAACTAAACTATCAAAATCCGTTCGTTAAGCAATTACTGTGCCAAACCTAGTACTACTTCTGAATTTGATGGAACTTGTGTACTACACTGAACTGAGTTTTACAAACTCAGAACTAATACAACACATTTATGAATGCACAGCCTCAGCTTATAAACACAGGAGGCTTACCTTGCTCGGGATCCTCAGGTTCTCCACGGGACTCAGGTCTGACATGCTCTCTTGAGGACTTTTCAGGCCCTGTTCAAAACCAGAATCCAAAATTAACCCAAAAACAAGCGTCAAATATTGATTATTCTGATGTAACCTGACCCGTTCAGTCTCACGCAGCTAGTTATTCATCAGCAGACTACTACATTCAGCAAAAAAGTGGAACTGACGGGCAGATTTATGCAAAGTTGTTGGGACCAGTAGTGAATCTAACATTAGAGCAGGACCAGTGCAAGCTGAGGACTTCCCTAAACCGCCCAGTTGTTGTGCTCCGAGCAGCTGATGGACTCAAACGAGAAGGGTGTCAGAGTTGCTCCAAGAGACAAATATTGCATTTATGCCAAACGAAAAGGTCGAATGTAGCTAATAAAAGCTGCAGTCTTCTCTTTTTAGCAGCGCTCTTTAAAGTCGGCGAGCTGTCAAATTAGCCAGTTAGCGTCGATAGCTAGCTAGCCGTCATGCTACCGGCTGCTGCCAGAGAAAAACGTCCAGAATGTCGTTGTTCTGAAGACCTTTTTGCTCACCTGACGGGCCATAAGAGACTTTATCTTCTGCATCGTAAATTCAGCTTGTGAGCAAAAGGACAACTAAACGGCTACAGCTTCAAGTTTGTCTTGTTGTCCACTATGAACCTCTATCTACGAGAAGGAAGCCATAGTTGACTGTCTGTCACGTGACTGAGGAAACCGAGAAAAAAGCTGAAGTATCATGGGAAATGTATTTTTTAAGCTTTTGTATCTGAAAGGTCACCTGATGGAGTTTCTCGCAGATAAAATTGAAAAGTTACAGCTATAAATAAAAATACGTGTTGTATATTAAAAAATGTGATAGTAAAATTTATAATTATTGCATCACCTTCATACTGTAAAACAGATTATTGTTACATGCCACTGGATGGCAGTAATTTTGCAAAACTCAGAAGAGATAATGATATTCTTTCTGTTTAGTTGCTGCTGTTGTTGTTTTTGCCTCTATGTATCACAGGAAGAAAAGCACATATACATTTAAAAGAATGATAAAATGTAATATTGATTTCCATTGTGCACATTAGCATTTACTTACTTGTACTTTACTTACGCATAGCAAAACTTGCCATTATCTCATCACCATGTGTATTATCTGCTATTACATTTACCATTATTTTAGAGCTTTATTACCGGTATATCCAATTATTTAATACTAAGTAAATTTGCTCAAGAATGAAGCATTAATGTATCAGCAATAGACAATAGCAAAATATTATAGTAACAGTTTGTGTGTAATTACAACCTCCATTGCAATGCTTGATCATCATACTTATACAAATACATTATAATACTTCTGTATTTCTATTTGCAGCAGCTTCAGCCTCAGACAAATTTGTTGATACAGCTTGTTGAAACAATGCTCGAAAAGTGTTCCGGTTTAAAGCAACAGCCTAACGTACATCTGCATGCCTTTAAAATGTGATAGAGTAAAAACAATGTGAAAATAAATTACTTGTTTATTTTACAAAGAAATGCGTAGTTTGGTTAGTGTTAATAAAAAAGCTTTTAATTGATGCTTTATGTGTGTTTGACAAGTGTTTAACCCTGGTATCATTCAAGGTGTTTATCAGCCATCCAGCCTATTTACAGGGAACAAAGCCATCGCCAACTGCCTTGGATTGTTGTGTGCATCGAATGAACATGGACCTTTTTTTGGATTTAAACCTGCTCTCCCCTGCTGCCTGCACCTTGAATCCATTGACCATTACATTAGGAGCTGACCAATCATGGACCCAGCAGGCCCCATGGCTATAATGTTACATCACCAGAGTTTCTCAGCCAGGAAGCTGCCAAGCCCACATCTGGCTATGTGGAAGAAATGTGGAGATCACCTTTGTGGGAAAATGCCTAGCCATCAAACTACTATCCCGCAGAATGTGTGACTCTGCTAGACCTGATACATCTGGTCTTGGTGCAAGCCTAAGCTGTAGCTTCCCCATTCCAAGAACTCCCCTGATTCAAAGCACCACCATGCTACAGCACCTTTTATGACTTTCTGCTCTGCAGGTCCAAGGTTTCAGCCGCCTCTGTTGCTGCAGCCTTAGAGCCTTCGATCTCTGCCTCAGCCACGTCACAAAGTTATGTTGTTTAGTTGTCAAATGCAGGTTAACACAGGTCAACAGTGCAATGAAATGTTCAGGATGAGAAGAACCGATTTTGACTCAATAAAAAAATACTAAATATTAAAGCAACGCCACTGGACTCCGGGCCAGAGACGAACGCCGAGGCCCTGAAAGCCGAAGTCTTGCTCTCACTTAAAGCGGACATAGCAGAGGTAATAAAGACAGAAATGAGAAGTATAATCGCTTCTGATTTTGCCTCCTTAAAGAATGAGCTAAGTTCGGCGGTGAAGCAGGAGCTGCACAACGTCATAGAGTCACTGCAAGCTGATACAGAACACGTGAAGTTGGGAGTCAAAGAACTGGAAACTGGCCTCTCTGTCTGGTCGAACGAGGTTACCGTTCTACAAACAACAATAAAAACGCTGACAAGCGAGATGACTGAACTAAAAAACAAATGTGAGGATATGGAAGGCAGAATGCGAATAAATAACATCAGAATTCTAGGGGTGGCAGAGGGAAACGGCTCTAGTTCTATAGCTGCGGTAGCAAAACTTCTTAGAGAGTCGCTACAACTGGACAAAGACGTGCTTGTGGACCGGTCACACAGAACTCCAGGGCCTGTGAGGAAAGATGACAAGCCACGGACCATCATCGCCAAGCTGCACTACTTCCAGGACTGCGCCGAGATCCTGAATCGAGCACGAGCCCGAGGTTCACTGCAGTACAACGGGATGAGAATTGCGGTGTTTCCTGACTACACTACGAGCATCGCCAAGGCCAGAGCTGCTTTCAATGAAGTGAGACAACTTCTTCGTGGCAAGGAAGATGTTCGATATGGCATTTCATTCCCAACACGACTTCGCATCACTTTCAAAGGAGACGAGAAGAGCTTTACGGATCCAGCGGCAGCGATGAAGTATGTTAAAAGAAACATAATCCCTGGGGAGAGAGATGGTAACTAATTACTGAATAAGCTTGAATTATGAATGGAACCGCAGCCAAATGTTTTTAAATAGGATGAGGGAGTGAACAAGTCCAGTTTAATTTTCAGGGTAAAGTTATGTTATTTAATAAAGTTTACATTTGCAAATATATGTGTTTAATAGAAGCTACATTTTTCAACTAGCAACCAATTATCATTATTTCTCAGGAAAAAATATGACATGGTTTAAAATGTACAGCTTAATAACCTTCATGTTTGATTTGAAATATATAAGGCTTTGGGTCGTTTGAAGAGATACCTGTGTTGATTAAAATAAAAAAAAAATGGTTGCTAGGATAACTTTTTATTTAATGGTTGTTACTATTATTTTTTCTATGACTCATTGTTAAAAAAATACCCTGTTGGTTGATAATTACAGTATTTAATAATTAAGCGTTAAAATGTTTGGCGGGGGCCTGAGTGGTGGCTCAGAGAAGTTCCCGGACAGTTATCACGAGGTGATAATGGGGAGGGTTTCCCAGGACTGGGAAGGGGAGGGAAGGGATAGGGAAAGATTGAGTTTATGTTTTAATTTTTGGTTGCATATTCTTACAACTTTTTTGTCAGTGCCCTTAAATGAGAAAATACAAATGGTATTGAGTAATCATCTCTTAAAATGGCTAAATGTCTCAAGTAAATAATTTCAAATTAGTCTCGTGGAATTGTAGAGGTCTTCAACGACTTCAAAAAATTAAGCAGGTTATGAATAAGTTAAAATATATGGATAGTAAAATAGTATTCCTGCAAGAAACCCATCTTCTTGATGAAAACAGCTTGTCAGTTAAGAGAAGATGGAGGGGCAACATATTTACGGCACCATATACATCTCAATCTAGAGGAGTCATGATGTTAATTCATGAGTCAGTCCCATTTCAGGTGCAGAATATTATTAAAGATAAAAAAGGAAGATTCTTGATTGTTCAGGGTACCCTTCTATCAGAAAACTTGATCTTAACAAATATTTATGGCCCTAACATTGATGACAGTAAATTCTATAACGATTTATTTTTAACATTATCGTCCTTAAAAGGACTACATTTAATAGGAGGCGACTTAAACTGTACACTCAATTCAAGTATAGACAGATCTACTGGTGTTGACAAAACACATAATAATTGTAGAACTACAATACACAGATTCATGAAAGAGTTAAAATTATTAGACATTTGGAGGGAAAGAAATCCAGCTTCTAGAACCTACTCCTGCTATTCGAGTGTATTTCAAACTTACTCCAGGATAGATTTATTTCTAATTTCTGCAGAACTACAAAGTAAAATATCTGACTGTTCTTATGATAATATAGTAATTTCAGATCATGCCCCGTGCTATTTAATTTATAGAGATAATAAACTGAGAAAGGATCCTCCAAGATGGCAATTCCAACACAAGTGGCTGCAAGATGAAGACCTGGTTAAGTACCTAGGAAAACAAATTGATCTCTATTTTCAAACTAATACAATACAGACAACAACAAGCATTAAATGGGAAGCATTCAAGGCATTTTTTAGGGGACATATAATAAGTTACACTGGATATAAATCGAAAAAGACTCAAGAAGCCAGAAAACAATTGGAAGATAAAATTAAGGAGTTACAAATTAAAGTCAACTATGTCAATAACCAACAATTAAATAAAGAATTATTATACTGGAGAGCGGAATATGATAAACTTGCCGCCTCCAGGGCCGCATCTAGTCTGCTCAGACTCAATCAGACATTTTATGAGCAAGGTGAAAAAGCAGGCAAAATATTAGCATGGCAAATTAAAAAAATGGAATGCAAATCACCAATTACAACAATAATAAAAGATGGACATACTCTTACAGATCCAGAGGATATCAATTTAGCATTTAGGGATTATTATAAAGAGTTATATAATGCACAATGTAATAACCAAGAAGAGCATATTTCTGATTTTTTAAGTAAATTAGATATACCCAAAATGTCTGATGAAAATAAAAATAATCTAGACTTGGATATTACAAAGGAAGAGATAGAACTTGCAATAGAAGAAATGAAATCTGGCAAAACAGCAGGGCCAGATGGGCTACCAATAGATTTATACAAGAAATACAAAAGCAAATTATCTGCTCCTCTATTAGACATGTTTAATGAAATTTTTAAATTTGACAATCTCCCTCCTGCATTAAATATGACCATGATTACTCTTTTACCAAAATCAGGTAAGCCAACTAATAAATGTGAAAATTTTAGGCCAATCAGCTTACTAAATTCTGATTTGAAAATTATTGCAAAACTATTAGCTAAACGTCTTCAAAAAATCCTACCAAGTATAATTAAAGATGATCAAAATGGTTTCATCAAAGGGAGACAGGGCTTTCACAACGTACGGAGAGTGTTAAATATAATACATAGTAGTAATGGAGCTGCAGATAGAGCCCTCCTCTCATTAGACGCTGAGAAGGCGTTCGAAAGAGTGGAATGGTTATATCTTTTCAAGGTGCTGGAGAGAGTTGGATGTGGGCAGAAATTTATTAAATGGATAAAAATTTTGTACAGTAATCCCACTGCAGAAATAAGAACTAATAGGATAATTTCTAAACCAATAGAAATAAAAAGAGGCTGCAGACAAGGCTGCCCCCTCTCCCCTTTGCTGTTTATAATAGCCATCGAACCCCTGGCGATCGCAGTACGCTCACACCCTCGCCTTACTGGCATTAAAGTTGGACCCGTTGAACATAGAATATCGTTATTTGCTGATGATGTTATTTTGTTTGTTTCAAAGCTGAATAAATCTCTACAATATATACTCGATATAATTACATCATTCAGTGAAATTTCGGGATATAAAATCAATAAGACAAAATCCTCAATCTTATTACTCAGCGCAGCTGATAGAATGACGCCAATCCCAGAGACATTACAATTTAATGTTGTATCACAATTTGAGTATCTGGGAATACAAATTCTATCAGATCTCAAACAAGTTGTTGAAGCAAACTATAATATTATTATGAAGGAAACAAATGACTCCATGGATAGATGGATGCCCTTAACAATGTCCATGATTGGGAGGATAAATATAATTAAAATGAAAATATTGCCTAAATTTCTATATGTGTTTCAGAATGTTCCCCTCTCGCCTCCTATTGGAATGTTTCAGCAAATCAAGAAACTGTTGATTCGATTTATATGGAAAAATAGAAGATCTAGGCTCAGACTAACTTTAATGTACCTACCATACGATCGTGGAGGTCTAAGATGCCCAGACTTTCAGGTATACTATTGGGCTACACAATTGAGATCTATGTCATTTTATTATTCCTCCAACCCTCCACAATGGGTAGATATGGAAGCTCAAGGACTACAGCTAGCATTTCCCTCATACTTGTATTCAAACTCAATAAAAAAATTACAAAAAAATACCAAAAACCCGATTCTTAAAAATATGATTAGGGTATGGAGAGATGTTAACAAACTGTTACAAGACACATATAGTCTATCTCAATTCAGTCCAATTTGGGGCAACCAGATGTTCATACCCGGTAGAGATGATGTAGCTTTTAAAATATGGTACAATAAGGGTATTGAACAAATTCAAGATCTCTATTTGCCTGACTCAGATGTGCTAATGAGCTTTCAAGAGCTCCAAAATAAATTCCACTTAAATAAAAATCAATTTTTTAGATACCTCCAAGTTAGAAACTTTATATTGAAGGAACAAAATAATCAGCTGTTAAAACCCACTCTTACAACACTAGAGAAAATGCTGATAAAGGATAGCCAAAGAAAAGGTATAATCTCAGACTTTTATAATTTAATGACATCTCAAATTTCAGAAGGTTCCACTGACAGACTCAGAGCTTGGAGAGATGACCTGTCATTAGATCTGACAGAGGAAGAATGGCAGAAAGCTTGCTCTTTGGCTCATCAATCAACCTTTATTTATACAGGTAAATCCCATTGAGCCTCGAGGACTCATTTACAAGAGAGACCTGATTTCAACAAAGAAAGATGACAACAATGGACAACAGCAACAACAATAAGCAGTTATAAAAACTCATACTACAGTTTTTTTTGTTGTTTTTTTTTTAACAAATAGGATGGCTAAAAGGAAAAAGGTAACAAAACAAAAAAAAACAGCTAGATTCCAAGACAAATGTATAAAACTAAAAACAGGAACATGTCTGCATTGGTCCCTGCCAGGAGTCCAACAGATTCTTAAAGCCACTTAGAGAGGTCAAGGTCGAGAGCTTCAAATCTTTTTGTAAGATATTCCAGGAGACAGGAGCGGAGTAGGAGAAGGCCCTTTTGCCTAGTTCAGTCCTCACTGAGGGAACACTGCAGGTAATAATGTCCTGAGAGCGCACTCCGTAGCTGCACTCACGCAGAGACATGTAGGAGGAGATGTATGAAGGCAGCAGACCAAGAAGTGATTTAAAGATGAAAATGTACCAGTGAGAGAGTCTGCGTGAAGTTAATGATGTCCAGTTAACCAATGAATACAGGGTGCAGTGGTGGGTACGATAATCACAGCCAGTTATGAATCTTAGTGCACCATGATAGACAGCATCCAACATCTGCAGGGTTCTTGTAGGAGCGTTCATGTAAATAATGTCACCAAAATCAATTGAGGGAAGGAAAGTCACAGATACAAGGCGTTTTCTAGGATTCAGGGCATTCAGGATCAGTTAATACACGTCTTCAATTAATACAGTTTAAATGATTGATGCGTATGTATATAACACCAGTGGATATAAATAGATATAATGACAATATACCTGATGTGTGCTCAAAATGTGTAATGCAGAAAGGTACATTAGTACATTGTATGTGGTATTGTGAAAAAATAATACTTTTTTGGAAAGAAGTTAAGGTGATGATGGAAAAAATCATAAGTAAATGTATTATTATGGACCCTAAGTTGTTTTTGTTTGGGCTCTATTCTGAGAGGCACAACTACACGAAAAGCGAACAGACTTTCCTGGATATTGGACTTTTGATTGCTAAACGATGTGTAGCACTACACTGGAAGAAGTCCCACAGACCAACTGCAAATCAATGGCTACGACATATGACATCAACTCTTCCACTTGAAAGGATTACTTATATATTGAAGGGCAAAAAAGACAAATTTGAAACAGTTTGGAGACCCTTCATCTTATATATCAAAAACTTGGAGACAGAAGATGATCAGATTCTGAACTGCTCAAACCTTTAGAGAATGTAAGGGCACTTTGTATATATATATATTTCCTTTTTTATGTTGTGTTGGATTTTGGTTAACAATTTGTACCAAATACTGTATACAAATTTGATTTTTGGAATATTTTTATTTATAAAAACTGCAAATAAAAAAAATTTGGGAAAAAAATATTAAAGCATGCAATAAGGGTACAAAATAAAGTACCAAAAAGTTAAAAAGAAATATATTTATAATGTACAAAATAAATATAGTAAACAACAACACAGTAAAATATAATGATGCAGGTAGGATGAATTTGTATGAATAAGTATTTCACAGGTAGTAATATAAGCTTAAAGGCACATGATATATATTGCATCTAACTAACATATACTACACAGGTTGTACCGAAGTTCCAGTTCCTGTTCCTTGGTCTGAGGGGAATAGATGTCAATGCCTCTTGATAAATTCCTAATTCTGAATCTCAGGGAACTTTGATGCACGCTTCTGCTCAGGATTCTGCCTGATCCTTGATTCTTATAGTCTGAGGAGGTCCCACCAGACACTTCATTCAACCTTTATTCAGACAGGTTAATCCCACTGAGCCTCGAGGACTCATTTACAAGAGAGATCTGATTTCAACAAAGAACGATGTTAACAATGGACAGTTATAAAAAGTCATACAGATTATTTATTTATTTTTTATATATATATTTACAAATAAGATGGTAAAAAAGTAACAAAAACTGCTAGATTATAAGGCAAATGTAGAAAACTAAAAACAGGAACATGTCTGCATTGGTCCTTGCCAGGAGTCCAACAGATTCTTAAAGCCACTTAGAGAGGTCAAGGTCAACCTCACTTCTGCTTAATTCTGGTCCCAAGTCTGAAGGGGTCCTGGCAGATGCCACTCCAACAGTGCTCATTGTTAAGGTCAACCAGCTTCTGCCGGCAACCAGTTTTCAAGGAATAGTCACATCGCTATAGGATCTGTCATGTCTGTGAGGGAGAGCCCTGCGCCACCTGTCTGAACTGCCTTTGCTCCAAGACTGACCCTCAAACTTTCTCTGCTTCCAGGGCAGACCTCAGCCTGCACTCCTAAACCATTTTGCCTGTCTGGGTGGGCACTGGGCTACCCCCTTAGTCTTCTCCTGACTCTTGTTGTTCTGCCTTGGGTTCATCAACCAAACAGTCATCAACTGTTGCAGAGAGAGAGCCCTACAATTGACTGAAACACACACACACACACAACTGACAGGAATTCACCAAAACATATGTTGACGTCTCCCAATGTTTCTGATATCCATTTCCGGGAGACATTCTTGGTAGACGGATCTTGGAGATGTTCCTGGGACTTTTGAAACAAACAGGAGCATTCTGGCCAGACACATCATATGTAGTATGGTACTTTGGTTTTGTGGAAGGACCAATTTATTTGTGTCTGTACAGATGTATTTGTGTGTCTTGAAAACTTTGTATATTAGCATACTGTATCTTTCGTACTCAAATACACTTCATCAAGAGTTTTATACTGCATTGTCCAGTAAACCACATTTAAGCCATGTGCATGAGTGATTACATCACAATGCTTTCCATGACTCAGTGTCATGCAGCTCCATCTCTGCCAAGCTATTGAACCTGCATGAATCTGTATTGCAAGCTGTTCCAAATCATTCCAAAAACAATGCACATACAGACATTCAGCCAGCTTTCTAATCATCCCCTCAGGTTTTACACTGAACAGCATTTACAGGCAGCACATGCTGCAGGCGGTGAGAGATCTACTTCCTGGTTAGTAGTGCCTTGGGCTATTTCCCAGTCAAATTAAGGTGAGGTTGCTCTCCTTAGGTGAATTTACTCCACTGTTGTTTTGGTAGGCAGCCATGCACAATGTGGAGCCTCCCTTTGAACATACACTGAGACGGAACAGATGGCCACCTTTTCCTGGAGATGCCGCCACAAAGACGCAGCACACACAGTCAGTTCAGAAGCTACGGTATAATTAGAGCTACGTTCGATAAGCTCATTGTTATTATGCAGAAGGGATCATACTGAGCCACACTAATTCTATATTTTTAATTATTGTGTAGGTAATAATTATTAGAAATACATATTTCTCTGCAGTTTGTATAGCGCTGATTTCATGCACGTTTAAATAAGTGCCACCCTGATTAATGCTTAAGCACTACTGAATAACATTTTTGTGCAAAAGTGATAGTCTTGATAATATGATTCATTCAGTCATTTTATAAATTGCACTTGAATTGAAATCTCTGCTTTGTTATTAATAATAATAATATTAATAATAATGTCACACACACATACACACTCACACACACATTCTTATTTTCTCGTGACAAAGTGTGAGCGAGAGCAGGTGGAGGGCACTCTGAGCATCCAGAGCCGTCCGTCTGGTGCTGCCAGGCTCTAATTGTGCCAGGTACACAGCATACCAGCACACCAAATGCTGACAGGAACGAGCACTCAGCTGCAATTCTGGAGCAGTAAACACAACTGAGAGTTTTGTGAGAAGGGAGATTAGAGCCAAGACATCTGATAAACACTGACAACGAACCAACAAAATTAATGACAGCTTAGCTGGCTTCATTTTTTGTTTTTATCCTCAGGATGTGTGAAAGAAAAGTGATCATTTCAAGCTGCCTGTCCCGTTCTTTAAAAAAAGCCAATTTCAATTAAACGACAGATAAATTCACACTATTTACATATTCACCTTATTATTCACATTATTTGTATTTAGTAAAAAGCAACAAGAAGACGTTCAAATGAACAAGTACATTAAATGGATATATCTTTAATAAAGTACAAAACAAACCCACAAGAATGCAGACTGTACAACAATTACTTATTTAAATCTGTTCAGATATTCACTGTGAGCTGGGAAAAAGTATAATTACAAGTTAACTTCACAATACGCACAAAGAAATCTGATCATTAATTTCCCTGTTGTGATCCAAACTGAATTCTCCCTCATACAATGTTACAAGTTTTGTTGCCCAAATCTTACAAAATGGCAACCAAAAGAATGTTAAACCTTAAATGATACTCCAAGATTAAAGTTTTTGTGTTCAACTTCCTCCAGTTATGGACTTGTTCTTATAGCACTTTTCAACAGAAAAGCTTTGGGGAGGCAAAGAAACTACGATGAGGTGAAAGTGCGAGAACACTGAGTAGGGAGGCTACATGGGAAGTTTCTTACACCAACCATCCACCATGTTAGCCACAATGCAGACAAGTTGTTAATATTAAAGCAAAGAAAGAAAGAAAAATCAGATGGTTAGTTTGTGATGGGGCACCACTTGCACTAACCAGGACTTGAGGTGCATCAGCAATCAACAATATGTAACAAAATATTGTGCTTTTGAGCAACATTTGCATATTCTAGTTACCGTATTTTCCAGCGTATAAATCGCTCCGGAGTATAAATCGCATCAGTCAAAAAAAGCATCATGAAGAGGAAAAAACATATATAAGTCGCATTTATTCTGTGTCACCACTGACCTGTCGTATTTATTATTCCTTTATTTAATGGTCAAAACCGCTTCGTTTTGCCTGGGCGGTGAGGCAACATCTTTCCATCCATCGTGGCCAGAGCCACTAGCTCTCCAGCGTTCCTCCACCTGCACCAGCTGAGTGAAGCAAGCATGCACGGGACGACTCACTGCTGCAGTTTTTCAAAATTTAACAAGATTAATACTTAAAAACAATTATTTATTTGTTCGATATTATATCAAAGGTGTGTCTCAGTTGAACTTTTTCAATAAATGCACTTTAATGGTCAAATCAGCTTCATTTTGCCTGGGCATGGCGCCATCCATCCGTCATGGCCGGAGCCTCTAGCTCTCCAGCGTTCCTCCACCTGCACCAGCTGAGTGAAGCGAGCACGTACGGAAGGACTCGCTGTTGTAGTTCTTCGAAATTTAAAGCATTAGTCAAAAATTGCATTATGAATATGTAAATAAAAATGTTTACAAGTCGCAGGATTGACAATCTATGCAAAAAAAACTGTGACTTATACGCTAGAAAATACAGTATTTTAATATAATTTATAGGAGGAGGTTTTTCAGAAGTAAGTGATGACTCAAAGAAATACCTTCCAGTTTGTTTTTACCAATTAAAAAAACTTCATTTTTAAATTACCTTTATCTATTGTCATAATTACATGAGTCATATCTTTGGGAAATGGATGAACAGATTTGTTTTACAGACAGTTTAAAGTTGCTAAAGGAGTTAACAGATTACAGCAAAACAGAGAAATATAACAATTTGTATAAAGTTTCTTCAGGATACTCCATATACAATAGTTACAATAAATCAGATTTTTTTTATGTACAAATAATAAATGAATTCATTTTAACACTTCTTAGAAAATCTAGTCTCTTCGTGGAGAATGTTCTTAAAAATATATCAATGATGTTGATATAAATATTTTCCAAACTGATAGTTTTTTTGTTTTTTTTTTATCAACAAGTTGAAATTTTATATCTGGTCCATTTTAAGAGCGTCAAAGTAATATACTGCAATAAAAAATGATTTTTTTTTTTTTTAAACAATTTTCACTCTTGAACCAAAAAACAAAATTTCACTTTCACTCATATTTCACATTTTTGCAAAAATTAGTCCAGACGTCTATTTTTATTGTACAACAATATCAAGTAAGACATGAATTATCTGTCCTGGACTCTCAACAGTAACAGTGCATATTCAGGTTTTGTACCGAAACACGTCTCTTTCATCCCTTGTGCAACAAAAGAAATAAAAACCAGCAACAAAACCCTGAGCTTCGGGCTTTGACAAAAAGAGAGCTGAAAATTAAAGCTACACAAAAGTCTTCAAGTTTAATTACTGCAAGTTCCAAGAAGTTACTCCAGCAAACTCTGACTGGGAGATTCAGGAGCGTGTCTGATCACATCGTAGATGGTGGTGTGCATATCTTGAATCGTCTCAAGCCGGGCAAGAGATCTGCAGGACACCTGGGGATAGTTTATACGTTTAGGGCATTTTAAAATGCATGTAAGTGAATTTCAAAGGATTTGTGTTTTATTCTGTAAATACATACTTGTGTAGATTCCATTTTCCCCGGTACAGACACGAACTCATAGATGCCAAAGTCCTCTGTTGCATCTTCATGGCCTGTAGAGGCGCATTATTCAATAGTTAGCCCAGTGTTTACAGTGACAGTAGCAATGTTTCCAGATCTCGCAATAGAAACAAACAACCAGCTCTATGAAAATAAGCTTAAAAAAAACCCAACTGGCAACACATTGTGTAAAACAGAGGCCGTTTTTAAACAGTATAAATATACCCGGTATATTTATTATGGCATGACACATAAACAACAACAAAATTATGCTAAATATTTTGAATAACATACTTTTAAGCTCTGATAAAATAAATACATTTAGCATATGTAACAAATATGTAAATCATATTTTTTCTACGTATTTTTAAAAACAAAACATCTTGACATCTGCGTGTGAGTGAAGCCCCCTAGTGGTCGGTCACAGTATGAGTGTTTGAGTGTGTGCCTGTCCTCTCCCCAACTTGAGCGGGAGCGATAAACAGGAAACGAGGGCCTGGAAGGGACAAACTACCTACTACCACTCGTGTTTTGCTTTATTGTGCGGAGCTGGGAGATAATCAACTAGTTTCACTCGGGGAAAAAAGTCAAGCTCAAATAAGCAACTTCACGTTCAAAAACAAGCCAAAAAAAAACACTTATAGTAAGTGGACTTGGCAACACTGGACAGTAACAGTGTCTTTGTGAGAATCTGTATTTGTTCTCTTTTAATCCTTGTGTTTCCTTGTTTTTCCTTCTTGTTGTTCAGCTCCTGTCTCACCTGTCTCTAATCCTACTCACCTCAGGTGTTCATCATTTTGTCTTGTCAGCCTCCCTACAAATTCAGCGTCTCTGTGTTCCTCCTTTGTCTGTGGATTGTGCTTGAAAGCCTGTCATGTTCTGTTTCTGTTCCTTTATCGACTCCCTCCATCATCTAAGTTTTGCTGCCCCGACAGCTTTTGCTTTTGTTTATGTTGAAAAATAAAACATGAAACAGCCCCCTCCATGGGCTGCCACCTTACCGTGGTGGAGGGGTTTGAGTGTCCCAATGACCCTAGCAGCTACGCTGTCAGGGGCTTTACGCCCCTAGTAGGGTCACCCATGGCAGACAGGTCCTAGGTGAGGGACCAGACAAAGTGCAGCCCAAAAACCCCTTTGATGAGAAAAATGAACGGACCTAGTGTTCCCTTGCCCGGACGTGGGTCACCGGGGCCCCACTCTGGAGCCAGGCCTGGAGGTGGGGCACGCGGGCGAGCACCTGGTGGCCGGACTTTTACCCATGGAGCTCGGCCGGGCACAGCCCGAAGAGGAGACGTGGGTCCCCCTTCCCATGGGCTCACCACCTGTGGGAGGGGCCAAAGGGGTTGGGTGCAATGTGGGATGGGTGGTGGCCGAGGGCAGGGACCCTGGCGGTCTGATCCTCGGCTACAGAAGTTGGCTATTGGGACGTGGAATGTCACCTCATTGGTGGGGAAGGAGCCTGAGCTGGTGTGTGAGGCTGAGAGGTTCCGGCTAGAAATAGTCGGACTCACCTCTACGCATGGCTCTGGCTCTGGAACCAGTTTCCTTGAGAGGGGCTAGATACTCTTCCACTCTGGAGTTGCCCCTGGTGAGAGGCGCCGAGCAGGAGTGGGCATACTTATTGCCCCCCAACTTGGTGCCTGTGTGTTGGAGTTCACCCCCGTAAATGAGAGGGTGGCCTCCCTCCGCCTACGTGTGGGGGGACGGGTTCTGACTGTCGTTTGTGCTTATGCACCAAACGGCAGTTCAGATTATCCACCCTTTCTGGAGTCCTTGGAGGGGGTACTGGAAAGTGCACCTCCTGGGGACTCCCTTGTTCTGCTGGGGGACTTCAATGCTCATGGGGGCAATGACAGTGAGACCTGGAGGGGTGTGGTTGGGAGGAACGGCCCCCCTGATCTGAACCCAAGTGGTGTTCTGTTGTTGGACTTCTGTGCGCGTCATGGATTGTCAATAACGAACACCTTGTTCAGGCATAAGGGTGTCCATATGTGCTCTTGGCACCAGGACACCCTAGGCCGCAGTTCGATGATTGACTTTGTCATCGTCTCATCTGATCTGCGGCCGCATGTCTTGGACACTCGGGTGAAGAGAGGGGCGGAGCTGTCCACTGATCACTACCTGGTGGTGAGTTTGCTCCGATGGTGGGGGAGGATGCTGGTCAGACCTGGCAGACCCAAACGTACTGTGAGGGTTTGCTGGGAACGTCTGGCAGAGTCTCCTGTGAGACGGAGTTTCAACTCCCACCTCCGGGAGAACTTTGAACATGTTCCGAGGGAGGTGGGGGATATTGAGTCTGAGTGGACCATGTTTCGTGCCTCTATTGTCGAGGTGGCTTACCGGAGCTGCAGCCGCAAGGTTGTCGGTGCCTGTCGCAACCCCCGAATCCGATGGTGGACACCGTCGGTGAGGGATGCTGTCAGGCTGAAGAAGGAGTCCTATCGGGCCTTTTTGGCCTATGGGACCTCGGAAGCAGCTGATGGGTACCGGCAGTTCAAGCGACATGCGGCTCGGGTGGTCGCTGAGACAAAAACTCGGGCATGGGAGGAGCTCTGAGAGGCCATGGAGAATGACTTCCGCACGGCTTTGATGCGATTCTGGTCCACCATCCGGCGTCTCAGGGGGGGGAAGCGGTACGCCACCAACACTGTTTATAGTGGGGGTGGTGTGCTGCTGACCTCAACTCGGGATGTTGTGGGTCGGTGGGCGGAATACTTTGAAGACCTCCTCAATCCCACCGACACGTCTTCCACTGAGGAAGCGGAGCCTGGGGACTCTGGGTCGGGTCCTCCAATCTCTGGTGCTGAGGTCACCGAGGTGGTTAAAAAGCTTCTCGGTGGCAGGGCCCCAGGGGTGGATGAGATTCGCCCGGAGTTCCTTAAGGCTCTGGATGTTGTAGGGTTGTGTTGGCTTACGCGACTCTGCAATATCGCGTGGACATCGGGGGAAGTTCCCCTGGATTGGCAGACCGGGGTGGTGGTCCCCCTATTCAAAAAGGGTGACCGTAGAGTGTGTTCCAACTACAGGGGAATCACGCTCTTAAGCCTCCCTGGTAAGGTCTACTCGGGGGTTCTGGAGAGGAGTGTCCGTCGGATAGTCGAACCTCGGATTCAGGAGGAGCAGTGTGGTTTTCGTCCTGGCCGTGGAACACTGGACCAGCTCTACACTCTCAGCAGGGTCCTGGAGGGTGCGTGGGAGTTTGCCCAACCGGTCTACATGTGCTTTGTGGACTTGGAGAAGGCGTTCGACCGCGTCCCTCGGGGAACCTTGTGGGGGGTACTCTGGGAGTATGGGGTACCGGGCCCTTTGATACGGGCTGTTAGGTCCCTGTATGACCGGTGTCAGAGCCTGGTCCGCATCGCCGGCAGTAAGTCGGGCTTGTTCCCGGTGAGAGTTGGACTCCGCCAAGGTTGCCCTTTGTCACCGATTCTGTTCATAACTTTTATGGACAGAATTTCTAGGCGCAGCCAAGGTGTTGAGGGGATCTGTTTTGGTGGCCTTAGGATTGCATCTCTGCTTTTTGCAGATGATGTGGTCTTATTGGCTTCATCAGATCGTGATCTACAGCTTTCGCTGGAGCGGTTCGCAGCCGAATGCGACGCGGCCGGGATGAAGATCAGTTCCTCCAAATCCGAGGCCATGGTCTTGAGCCGGAAAAGGGTAGAGTGCCCTCTCCGGGTCAGGGAGGAGGTCCT
>NC_056516.1:9215531-9239228 GCF_014905685.2 Nematolebias whitei | reverse complement strand
CTGGGGTGGCACCAAAACAGCAAATAAAAAAACATAGTTTCAGGGATTTGTTCTGTCATTGTCATACATCAGTTAAAAATCACCTTCTGATAAACACAGGTCTACTTTAGTTTGTTTATTTTTACAGGTAAATTGCATTGTGAGAAAATTTGTCAATACTCAACTTATTAAAGTTTGTCCTTTCCTAAATATTTATGTATAATGACATATTGTGCATAAAACCTCCTGACACCATGCATCCTGATGTTGAGGACACTGGTTTTAGACCAGTTTTCTGGGGGATTCAGGGGGACTAGATATAAAGTTTTATTTATTTGTTTTATAAAATATGTATATTTTATCTAATTGCACAAAAACAATATTAGTTTTTATGTTTGCAGTGTTCTACTAGTACAAAATATCTAGGGCAAATTTAATAAATGCACATCAAGCAAAAACTTGGGACTCAGGAGATTAAAACTGGTCAAGGGTGGCCAGCAGGTGGGCACTAGTTAACAAGGGGTAGCTCTTACACCCGCCGTCCCCCTTTGGTGGTGCCTCTGAAAGATTAACATCATAATACATTACAGCTTAACTTGCTTTTAAATGAAAATTATTCAAAGTTACTTAAGTTTTTATGTTTCTCCAAACCTGTTTTTTTCTGCATTTGTTTGAACTCTAAGTTAAAACCAGAGCCTGATTTATTTTAAACATCCACCATAATATATTTTGTAATTAGACATGTTTTCTGTTATTTCCCCAGAGTGCAGTATGTCAGGACCTCCCTTAGTCAACAGTTTACCTGAACGATGTGGTTGTTTCTGCTCTGAAAATGGTCTGAAAAATAAAAAACATAAAAATATTAAATAGCAATTGTTTAATTTATGCCAGTAAGTTAAAAAAAAACATAATTGAGCTCAAGACACTTACTTGTTGTAAATGCTCATGAGCACTGTTGGTAGAAGAACGAGAGAAAAATATAATTATTCATCAATCTACAACTGGCAGAATATTAAACAATATATAACAATATTATAAATATATATACAATATATATATATATATATAAAACAATATTGAGCATGCATCAGGATATTCAACAATACTTTGCTCTGATCAAACAGAGTTGCTTTGTCGAGGTTACTTTCACTTTGACTAAAATTTGCAAGTTATTTCCATTTCTGAGCAACTTCATCATGTGAGAACTTAAAGCAGAAAGCCAGTATGTCAGGAATAGATCCTAATATAATATGTTCACATCCCAGTTCAGACCTCTTCATTAGAGGCTTTAGTAAAGGTTCTTATCAGTTCTCCTATACTCATGTGGAAAACAACTTAAATCCTCAGAGAATCAGTTCCTGTATGCCAAAGCAAGCAGAATGAGACCGTATCTAACCTCGCTTAGGATGACATGTTTTCCTCAGGAAGACTAGCAGCATACAGCTGATGAGAAACAAAGGGCAGATGATAATGACTGCCAGCGGAGACACAGAGCCTCCCTCCTGGATGTGCTTTTCTTTTCCTGTTAATAAACAACAACGTTACACATATGAACACATTTAAACACGGATCTGTGCATGACGGTTGCTTTGTCATTAAAATACATCAGTAGTCATCAGGTTTACTGTATTTTCATGAAAATTTGAGTAGATAAGGTCCTAATACATCAATTTTCCAGCCCTGCATAGGTTTGAATCCTGCCAACAACATTTAGATGTAAAAATGATTATTTGGTGGATTGGGTAAAGAAGGTCATATGCAAATCAAAGCTTTTTAATTTATTTAAAGATTTTTAAAATGACTGGAATGACTTAAAGCTAAAAGCAGTTTTTAAAAAGTCTCCCATAGTCAAAGTTTATTTAAGGAATTAAAGCGACTTGATGTTTATCTTGAGTTACAGTATTGTATATGGTCATAAATATGATTGGACAACTGTAAAACATGATAATGTTGCAGTTAGCTTAAACTGCAAGTGTTTTGTTATTTTCACTTGTAAAATAAAAAAAATAGACATTTCTATGGGAATCCAAGTATTTGGTAAGTTCACATGATCCGTTTAAAGAAACAAGAATGTTTCATCAAAACATATAAAACGTACTTTTAATTTCTACATCAATAATGAATCTTACAGTGGTGGACTATCAGGGTCACAAAAGCCTTCTCTGCAAACACAATCAGAATCACTAATTTACATTTTAATATATTTAGCTATTTATTAATATTATTCTGAAATGGCTGTCCTCTTCATTTCAAAGTGTTTCTCCTGGTTATGCAGCTTCCAGCAACATGTGTATCTAAATAGCGTTTATCCAATCATATTTCAACCATCGTGAGTTGCTAGGATCAAATAAATCTGTCTCGAGGACGTCAGGATCAACAGAGCAGGCACCTGTAGGTTAAAACAAGTGGCAATGAAACTGTTGCTTTGACGGGTCACATGTTGAGGTGGCAACAATGAGGCCTTCTGGCAGACAACGTCAGCATTTTCACATCTGATTGGCTGTTCAGGGAGCGTACTGCTCAGAGGTACGAAACTGCATCTGTAGCATCCTGCACGAGCTAAATGTCAAGTGGACATTCTTACATTTTAATTCCTAAAGTAAATTAAAACTTGTGCCAGAAACATGACAGAGCACAGTTGGTTTTAATTGTTAGCTTTCATGGCAATTGAAAAAGACATTGTTGAAACAGAAACACCACCTGTAGGACAGAGGAACTGAACTCTTCTAGACAAAAGGCAGGAGGATGGAGTTTGTGCACAGTTCATCAAAACCTTTGGTAAATAAAATGCATTTTAATGTATATTATTTTTAATATTGTTGTGATTTTATCATGTTAATATTGATGTTTTACTAATTATGTATGTGGCTTAGCTGTGGCTGCATTTGAAGGCAACCAGTTGAACTGTTAATTAGGTTTCTTGCTTGAGTAATTTCATTCATTCTTGCTACATGAGATACCTGTCTGTGCCTATTACACCACATTTCTGTATATTATTGATGGTTCCTAGAGCTGTGGTGTCATAATGACAACAATCAAAAGGTGGATACATTCAGGACATCAGTGAAAGCCTAAGTGTGAAATGTGCAGACCACCACTGGAATCTTATGTCTTATTGTGTGACTTCAAAAGAAAGTCAGTGCAAGCTTTGTGTGCTAGTTCAAATCATTTTTATCCTAAGATGGTACTAACCTAACATTACTTTTATTATATATTTTGGGTGTGTTGCCCTCCCACAGTCCAAAAACATGCATGTTAGGCTGATTGGTAACTCTAAATTGTCCCTAGGTGTGAGTGAGAGAGTGAATGGTTGTTTGTCTCGTTTGTCTCTATGTGGCCCTGTGATGGACTTGCGACCCGTCCAGGGTGTACCTTGCCCCTCGCACAGTGATTGCTGGACATGGGCACCGGTGACCCCCGTGACCCAAAATGGAATAAGCGGGTAAAGATAATGGATGGATGGATGGATGGATGGATGGGTTTGTTGCCACCTGTGATGGACTGGAGACCTGTCCAGGGTGTACCCCGCCTCTCACACAGTGACTGCTGGACATGGGCACCATTGACCCCCGTGACCCAAATAGGAAGAAGTGGGTAAAAATAATGGATGGATGGATGGATGGATGGTTTGTTGCTACTTTTGTTTGTACCAATTATACTTAAAACATCTTTCTGTCTTTGGTGATTAGAGCATATGTTGAAACTGAGGGAAGCTTTGTCTTATACTGTAATACTGACAGGAAGTACCTGTAATCACTGAGGATATTAACGTTACACTGAAAACAAGATATAAATCTTCATGCTAACAAATGTAAAATAGGATAACATTTTAAATGGCTAACACCTTAACTGAACATAATTACAACAGTGTGCACAAATTCTTATTTTTGGCTTAGCTGTGACGTAGTTTAAATGTCTCACTAAAACTGCACGGACTGAAAGCTTTTCTGGTAAAGTTTGTGAGAGATTTCGACGGCAATAAAAACTGAAGTCTGACACGACCACAGGTGATTCCTTAAACAGCGTTTTAAATCATATCAGCTGTGTAATCCTCTTAGTATCACCAAGACAACATATTAACGTTGCATTCGGTACACAGAAACTCCACATGCTATAAAACTTAGTCAATAAATACAACAGCTGTCATCCACTGTTTACTTTCCCAGCCACTGAACGCTAAAGCAGACTGCAGGCAGAGAAACCTAGCAACAGAGATTAAATCAGAGTTTCCATCATAGCCGTGTACATTTTATGTTATACTCGTAAACTGCTTCCTCGCAATGATGTTCCAGGTGAAGCATCTTATCAACACAACTGTTCTAAAAATCAGACAATCCTTGTCATTGGTGAGGATCCTCTCCCCGTCTCTTAAAGCGTAACAGTTCTGCTTTTGGCGTGAAATGTTGTTTACTGTGTTTATCACAGAGGATTACCAAATCCTACCCACGCACTGCTCCCTGTAGCCATATTCCACCCTCTACCCACCTGTTCCCAAGCTGGCCACCACCAGAGTGAACTGGGTCTCGTCCTGTTTCTTCGTCACATTGTTGAAGGCTCGGCACAGGTACTCCTCAGCTTGGGCCAGTCTGTAGAGCTGCACCTCCAGTCGTGGGCCCTCGGTGATGATCTCGGTCACGTTGTGGCTCTTGTAGATCCAGACGTAACTGTTTGGGGGGTTGGAATCAGCCTGGCATTCAAAGAACACCAGCTCACCAGGGTTGATGGTGAACACCTCCCCTGTCCGAAGGCCCTGGCCCGAGTTCACCTCCAGGTTGTAGGGGCCATCTGTGCATGAGTCGGGGAAACATGACAGTTTTCTGTTAAAAAAATATTACATATCGCACATTTTTATAAGCCGTCTCATTCTAATACATGAAAAACTCATAGTATATACCTGTATGGGTATTTCATTAACCAATTATCCTAAAGACAAATAAACTGGGTCGGCAGTTGTAAGTTGTCCTAGAGCATTGGTTTCCAAAGTTGAGCTGGACTCAGAAGATCAGACCCATAAGATGATCCCTTTACAACAATAATTTTCTTCTTCTTCTTTCGGCTGCTCCCTGCGTTAGGGGTCACCACAGCGAACTAAGACTTGGCAATCATTTATATACTGGATGCCCTTCCTGACGCAACCACAGACCACCGAGCTACCACAGTCCTCTGTGTGGAGCAGAGAGTTGCCATCTAGGGTGCCCGGTAAGGGCCTTGCTCAAGGACCCAGAGAAGGATAAATGAGGGTGGAGGCAGGTGTGGGTGTTTCACCTATCCCACCCACATTTTGATGTTGTCTGTAACGGGAGTTTAACCAGCGATCTTCTGATCACAGGCCCACCTTCTCTAACCTCTGCACCACCACTCCCCTAAGCAAAACAACAAGATTATATTTTATTAATACACCCCCAAAAAAAGGTACATGCTACTTTACTGAGGAATTAGATCTGCAAACATTAGACCAAATCTTAGCTCGAGCTGGTGTGACTGCGCTGTGCAACGGTTTAGTTTTTTTTTTTTCAAAAGGAAACAAAAATATTTACAAATTAGTCTGACATTGAGTTTTTGTAATATCTTGTGACCAGCACTATGATGAAATGTTACATACAGTTGTGAGTAAGCTTCTTTCAGCTGCTCCTTTCTTCTGGGGTTGCCACAGCGAGCAAACTTGCACAATTTATTTTATTAATTTTATTAACCTTTATTTAACCACGCAAATCCCATTGAGATCACAGATCTCTTTTGCAAGGGAGGCCTGGGCCTGAAGGCAGCCTAACATGCATGTTTTTAGTTTGTGGGAGAAAACTGGAGTACCCGGAGAAAACCCACCCAAACACAAGAAGAACATGCAAACTCCACACAGAAACACCCCAGGTCCAACTGGGGATTGAACCCAGGACCTTTTTGCTGTGAGGCGACAGTGCTAACCACTGAGCTGTCAATTTGACAATTGTTTAATGGTGTTCCTGACACAACCAGGACTCGAACCTGCAACCTCAGGATTACAAGACAGCAACAATGAACACAAAGCAACCACAGCCCCCACCAAGCTACCATAGACCCAGCCCCATACAGTTGTATATGATGTTTTTATTTATAATTTTCATTCTGTCCAGCTAGGTCTAACAACAAACCCCCTTTTTAACTTATCTAATTTGTATAAAGAAAATAAAAGTTTAGACTGATGAGGCATGAAAAGCAAATGTACGAGTCCCCCAGAAGAAGAAGATTTGAGTTGCAGACTTGCACATGGACAGCTTTGGTCTGCAGGGGAAACATACATGTTTCTACTCATGTTTCATCAAGATGATTGAGTTTTGAGTAGATCAGCAGGTATTTGTGCACAACAAAGTATGATGTAAATTGACACCCTTAGAATGAAAGTACAACATATAGTATTTGTGTATGATAATATGACAACTCATGTTTTATATAGTACTTGACACTTATTGTTGTACATACGCCAATTTTTTCATGAACCATGGTTCCCTCTGTCGCTGTTTTTTTTTTTTTTTTTTTTGGTGTGTGTGACTGAAACCAAGCTAAACATTAATGTAAAATGACATGTACATGTTCAGCCAATGTGAACATAAAGGATCATTTTAACAAAAGCTGTGTCAAATTGACCAAAAAGGAACAAAGGATGCTAGTTGTGACAAAAGAAATGCATAACTCTCCACATCTGATCAAAATCATCTGTTTTGCAAAAATGGAAACGCATTCAAAAAATTTTACAGAAGGTTTGAAGTTAACTCAAAACCAGGACAGTTTTAACTTAACATCCGTTATGGTATTTCAGAGGAGCTCTTTGAGATAAGTCAGCTGCCATGCAAATATTTTTCCATAGCAGCCACATATTGTTGGCAAGAAGGCTGATGTCACAAAAATTTACATATGATCAAATACCTTCAGGGAAATGTGCCAAAATAACTCAAAAGAATCATCTGTTCTGTGGTTTATGAATAAAACAGGAACTTTGTGTTCATACAAACATATTCCCAAATATCTGTGGTAATAGAAACGTTTCATTACTAAACTGTAACAAGAGATATCCTGATGCATGCTCAATAATCCAGGTAGAAAAATCCTACAAAGTTGTCAGGTTCTCTGGATAGATTCTTTAGAGATGATTTGTGGTGCTAAATTTAAACTGTGCCACTCAGCTTTAGAAAACGAGTTTAATTATGAACAGATCCTTTTTATAAAGTTGTATGGTATAAGTGCCTTGAATTGGAACTTGACCCTCCTCAGACTCTCACTGAAGACAGACGCTTCTCCTCTCCCTCCCCCCGTTCTCCTCTTCCTCCTGCTTCTGCTCTCTGTGTCTCGGAGCTCTGGTACACATCTCTCAATCGAAAAACACTATTATGGATCTGACGAGCTGGACTTTCAACGAAATCGACAAAATCTTTTCAACAAAACAATAGGGTCCTGGAGAACCCTCTTGCCCGGCTGAGGCTCACACTGGGGTACATCAGAGATCAGCTGATGTGTCTTTCAGTTCTGTCTCGGGAGGACGCTGAAAACATTTATATATTTGGATTTATGATAGCAGGGGGACCCCCGTGACCCAAAATGGAAGAAGTGGGTAAAGATAATGGATGGATGGATGGATGGATAGCAGGGGTTCTGCTATTTGGCATTGGCGGGACTCTGTTTTATCAACTTTAAGAAGACACTGGCAGCAGTTTCGGCCATGGCACGCTTCCAAGTCTGTGTGAACGTTTGGTTTGTTCTATGAGGACTCAAAAACAGCTGATTAATGCGCAAAACCGTAAGATGGAGACAATTTGTGAAAATTGTAGGCCACCTGCAGCTTTAGGACTCGACAGCATATGGGATCAATTTTGGGGAGGCTCATAACACGAATCAGTGGAGAGGAATGCCCATAATTCTGGAAATGTTGGACCAAGGAAGTTCCAGCAGGACTCAAGGCTGACAAGAAAAAAAAACAGCCTGCCTAAAAAAATCAACAATTGTGGCTTATCTGAATCTGACTCCCCCATTTGGCCTCGGATACGAGCCGACTATCAAATTTCTCCTGGGACATGGGTAACTAGGGAAAAAGCTTTGTCTATCACAACCCCACCCTCACCCCGAGAACTTCTGTGCAGGCTTATCAGAACTGTGGCCTACCTGAAAGTGCATGGACAAATCTTACTGTCTTGATGTCAAATGCACATGCAATGTTTATAAATGTTCTCGCTGGTAGAGTTTTTTGATATCTTAAATTGTGTCCTGAAAGGACAAGATGTGAAGAGATCTTTTTTGTAATACCACTATCCATCCTCATGGTTCTTACCCTTTTTCTGTCTAAAAGTATTTTGAAAAGGATAAGAGGCCGCGCTCTCAAAGAGCAGCAGCTATGTGCACTCTGCCCACCTTTCAGACGATTGTATGGACATATTCTCGCTGTATTTCGGTACAATGATAATAAAGCTTATTCTGATTCTGATTCTGATACTGTTTAAGGACTAAAAGAAGTTGGATTCTGATGATAAAATAGGATTAAACCTACATTTCCCAATGATCATGCAAACATTCAAAGCTGCTACTTTTACTCTTAATAAAAACTGATTTTCTTGGAATAAACAGAGTTACTTACAGTAAACACTGAGTTCCACCATCTTGCTGGACTGGCCCCGGCTCACTGAGTTACTGGCCACACAGCGATAACTTCCTTTGTCCATTTTTGTCACAGGGGTAATCACCAACACAGAGTTATCTTGACTGAAGTGGTATCTACTACTGGGAGTCAGCAAAACATCATCCCTTAGCCACTGGAACACAACTCTGGTTCCTCTCTCAACAGAACAAGTCCAAGTTACGTTTGCTTTGTCTTCTACGACTGGATGAGATGGGCTCTTCTCAATGAGCGGAGTGGAGACAGGTACTACGGGGAGGAAAAACAAGAAGCATTGGTCAAGTTGGACACCCAATAAACATCATGTAAACATTTAGTAAGCAAGAGGCTCACCATCCACTGTTACATGGATTGTCTTCTCCTCCTTGGTGACTTGTCCTTTTCTGTTGTGAAACTTTATGTTGAGGCTCAGGTCATAATCCCCTTCACTGTCCCGGTTTAATTTCAAGATCAGCAAAGACACATTGGGTTGTTTGAAGAGGAGGTGGTTGCGGTACATCATGTCAGTGATCACGGTGTCATTGGTAAATGTGACCAACGTGGTCCGGGTTCCACTCGGTTTGGTGTGAGACCAAGTCCCCTGGATCTCAGCTTCATCCAGTGAAAAGAGGGTCTCCACAGACAGAAGCAGGGGGCTCCCCTCAATGCCATGACGAACCAGGGAAGGGATGTGAATTAATTCGCTGCTGGTCTCTAGATGAACGGAAATAGTAGAAGTAGATTTAACATTTAATCCAACAACTTCAAACATTGTCATTTGTGTTATTTGTTATTTTCTACCTTTATTTACATGTGCAAATATAGTATCCGTTTTGCCAGTCTACAAGCCATTCACTTGGTATTTTATACATGAAGTCTCTTATCCAGTCTTCAATGAGCCACAGGAAGGTTTTAGATGAGACCACGGCACAATCAATAATAGTGGATCTCAGTTTCTGATTGATTCAGAACAATTACCTTCATTTATCCTGAATTTAATTTATTTGAAGTTATAATAATCTTCTTCTTCTTCTTTCAGCTTTTCCCTCTTCAGGGTCTCCACAGCAAGTCATCCTCCTCCATCTCTGTCCTCTGCATCCTCTGTCCTCACTCCAACTACCTCCATGTCCTCTCCAACTGCATCCATTCATGACCTCTGTCTTTTTCCTGGCAGCTGCATTTCTTCCTTCTACCAGTATACCCACTGTCCATCCTCTGGACATGTCCAAACCACTGTCCCTCATCTGGACATGTCCAAACCATCTCAGTCTGACCTCTCTAACTTTATCTCCCAGTTGTTCAACCTGTGCTGTACCTCTGATGATCTCATTCCTAATCTTCTCCATCCTTGTCACTCCTAAGGAGAACCTCAACATCTTAATTTCTGCTACTTCCAGTTCTGTCTTCTGTTGTTTTGTCCATGTCGCTGTCTCCAGACCATACAACATAGTTAGTCTCACCACTGTCTTGTAAACTTTTCCTTTGACCTTTGCTGACACCCTTTTGTCACAAATCACTCCTGAAACTTTTCTCCATCCACTCCATCCTGTCTGGACTCTCTTCTTCACCTCTTGACCACACTTCCCATTTTCCTGGACAGTGGACCCCAAGTCCTTCAAGTCCTGCACCTTTGTGACCTCTGCTCCTTGTAGCCTCACTGTTCCACCGGTCTCCTTCTCATTCACACACATGTACTCTGTCTTACTACGGCTGACTTTCATTCCTCTTCCTTCAAGTGCATACCTCGACCTCTCCAAGTTCTCTTCACCTGTTCTCTGTTCTCACCACAGATCACAATGTCATCTGCAAACATCATAGTCCACGGGGATTCCTGCCTGAGCTCATCTGTTAGTTGGTCCATCACCAGAGCAAACAAGAAGGGGCTCAGAGCCGATCCTTGATGCACTTCCACCTCCACCTTGAAGCTATCTGTCACTTCTACAGAACATTTCACCACTGTCCTGCTGTCCTCATACATGTTCTGTACCAGTCTAACATTAATTGAAGTTATGAAAATAACAATAATAATTTAAGTTTGCTGAAACTTGCAATAAACAAAACTTTGATCTAATAACTTGTCATTGAGTACATTTTAAAGCTTATTTCCTCTTTTCCAAACAGCATAAATGCAAAATTTTAGCTCGATTTTCCTAAACAAATCAGCTGCCAACTCAGAAAGGTAAGATGATGCTTATTGTTTTTTTTTTATCCAAACCGCAGTCTTTCTTAGACATTAACAAACAAAAAGAATGATAAAAAAAATTAAATTTTAAAATATTTTAACTTAAACATAATTGGAAATAAAGACAGTCTCACAAGAGTGTTATACCTCCATCTCAGTTGCAAGACATATAATTTCAGAAATATTCAAATGTTTTGTTAACTTGATAAGCTTGTTCACATCTAACAAACTTCACAACTGCATTGCTTTTTTTACTAAATGGATGTGGAAATACTCTTAAAATCTATAAATAATGAGCTGATACACAAATTAGCACTTAGTTAGGTGGCTGTCTGGGGGCATTTTACTAGGTGTTGTGAATGATCATGTTGGTAATTATTGAATCTTGAGCAAAAAAAATTTGCACAACTTGTGCTGATATAAAGATTTCATTAATATTTTTTAATCTATTGTCTCCTGAAGCTGCTTTGGACATTTTAATAGCAATGCGGTATTTCAGTCACTCTTTAGAAGTGTTAATACAGGTATGCCACAAGGCTCAGTCCTTGGCCCACTTCCTTTTTAGTTTATGTCAAAATGATTTGCACTTTCGACAGGTTTTCAGATATGCGTTTATAACATAGTTATATTTTTGAAGGACACTATATCTGTCTCAGTACAACTGTCATGTTTTTGTTGATCTACTGCTATATGGTCTGAAAAGTCATATCGTACAATAAAAGTTTACAAAATAGTGTCAGTTTGCTTTTCTTCAAGCAAAAGCTTGAAGAAAAGCTTGCTTTCTTCAATAATCTCAGATTATTAGCAATGCAAAGTGAATATCAAGATCAGCGAGCATCTTATCAAACAAGTCTCAGAAGTACAAAAAAATAATATTATGTTGGTTTCTTATGTAAAGTTTTTTTAAACTGGTTAAGATGGTAAACAAAGTGTCAAAAACAAACTTTCGTACATCTTGCATATCATTTTATGCATTCAATGATTTTTTTCCCCAACTATAGTGTCTTGTTGGTTACAAGCAGCAATAGCTAAGCAATTAATGATAATATATATTCAGACAAATAAAATATTGGACAGGAAGTTTATCAGATCACATTCTTGTCATTATCTAAAGAATCTGAGTATAATGAATTTTAAACATTTTTGTCAAAATCTCCAAGTGAACTTAAAATCTCAGCAGTAGGGTGTCTCTCTGGACAATCTGGGACTGGTGTGGAGTTATTTACCTACAGAACATGAACTGAACTCTGACTGGCATCATTTTAGATTAACAGTGAAGCAGTTTCTCAAGAAAGACTGCCACCTTCCCTTCTCTTAATTATCTTCTATGCCTTATCTTGTGTTTTATTTGATCCAGAGTCTGTTTTAAATTGTCTTTTGGGCTTTAAAAGTTGTGGTGTATGTTTTTTTATTAATATTAACACTTGTCCCTTCATAAACAAATGTTAAAATTAAAAACTAAGTTGTCTAATTGATAAGATCGAGAGAAGAAAGGAATGTAAACCCAAGGAAGACCGTTTGTGCTGCATCCTGCTTCTCAAACCGTCCAGGTCCTGATACTGTAGTGAGTTAATATTGACCCAGCTCACTACAGGGTGCCATTGTTGTCAAGCAAACATGAGGCCTGTCTGATCTTGAACTCAATGAGGAACAAGCATTCGGGCTGTTTTAAGTTGCTGTAATTGTTGATGTATTGTGCGTCTCTGTCTGTTTAGGCTGCAGTTTGTTGCCCAGCAGTTTGTTCACTGGTTACGAGCTAAAAACAAAAGAAACAAAAGCAAAACTACGAAGAATGAAATGGCAGAAACTATTTGAACTGGAAATTTGAGTGAGAAAGTGAGCAGGAGGTTTTCAGTTGTCCAACTTTTGTTTCGTAATATTTTTTGTCAGCATCTTTCTTTTTATGCAAGTGTCACTTCTGTTTACGTATCCTCTGCTTGAGCATTTAAAAATGACATTATGACAGTCATGGAAAACTGTTTTGGGCAGCACGGTGGCGCAACTGGTAGAGCTGCTGCCTCTCAGCGAGCAGGTCCCTGGTTCAAACCCCGGTCCAGGGGCCTTTCTGGGAGGAGTTTGCATGTTCTCTCCGTGCATGCGTGGGTTTTCTCCGGGTGCTCCGGTTTCCTCCCACAGTCCAAAAACATGCATGTTAGGCTGATTGGTAACTCTGAATTGTCCCTAGGTGTGAGTGAGAGAGTGAGTTGTCTCGTTTGTCTCTATGTGTCCCTGTGATGGACTGGAGACCTGTCCAGGGTGTACCCCGCCCCTCGCACAGTGATTGCTGGACATGGGCACCAGCGACCCCCGTGACCCAAAATGGAATAAGCGGGTAAAGATAATGGATGGATGGATGGATGGATGGATGGATGGATGGATGGATGGATGGATGGAAAACTGTTTCTAGGTTTTAAATATCTTATTTTTTGGACTATAAGGCACACCGGATTATAAGGCGCATTAAGCGAAACAAAACTGTCAGATAAGTCAAACTTTATTCAACTCATTCACAATAATCACATAAATTGGGTTTGGGGTCAGTAAGTACAACCAGAATCAATACGTAAGGTGCACCTGATTATAAGGCTCACTGTCAATGTATGAGAAAATTAAAGGATTTTAAGTGCGCCTTATAGTCCAAAAAAAATTACAGTATCTTTCAAATGAACTCTGATTTCTCTCTTTTATCTCCTTTGGCCAGTCCATGGTTCCTCTTTATTAATCCACCTGGTGTTTGTCCGGTTTCTGGTGGCTGCTGCCCAAGTGGCTCATCACAATACATCTACTGTGTGTCAGGTGTTATGTCCTAAATAATACATGCAGGGAAAAAGCCACAGGGACACGTTTCACTCCCAGGCCCGCAGGCCAGTTTCTGTGTTTGTTTGTGAGTGTGTGGGAGTGTGTGTTGTCAGTAGCCGGAGTGTGCCTGTGTTTACACCAGCCGAAAGCCGGTGAAAAGGCTGAACAAGAGGAAGTGTGCCCTGCCCGCTTCGTTCACTGTTGTCCCCAAACAGCTGGGTAATTGTTGTGGTGATAGTGAGGAGATTACAGTGACAATGGGCTCTGAGGTGACAGGATATCTGTAGTTTAGTAGACAGGGCCCCGATGCACACGCACACACACACATGCATAAGGAGACCCACTTGCACCTGTTCCTTATCGCCCTCACACACATCAAGTTGTTTGATTGCTAAATAAAGTCAGCGGGCATGTGTCCGAGCACCACCATCCTCCACTAATGGGACAAACAGAGCTTCTCAAGAAGAGTTGATGATACAAACATCTCAGCAGGGGAGAGTCGCAGCAGGTCATCATGTGTTTTTGTTTAGTTCCTGTCTCAAGTGAATCACAGATCTATGACCAGGGATGTTTATTCTTTCCACTTGACCCTTTTCCTTCAGATTACTTGCAGCTAACAATAGAAGGCAAGCTGCGTCTGGATGGTCATGCTGCACTGACTATGGAAAGAACATGCAAAACGAATGCTCGGACTGATGGAGGCTGAAAAGAGGAACTCCCTGACAAACTTTCAGTACAAAAATGTCAAAAATTAAACGTTTCTATCCAACAACAAGCAAGCACCACATGTCCTTACCACGACGTGCACCAGCTCAGATCAGTTTAGGAGGTTATTGGTTTGACCGCAACCAAGTTCTATTTACATTACCCTTTTAGGAAAAATAATTTAAAAAAGTTTTACATGAACAAATTAAACCCTGACTTTTTTTAATACCCTGCAGACCAAACAAACACAACTCCAGTGTCTCGAGCACAGCATCCCACCACAGCACTCACCTGTTAGGATGAAAAGGACAGAGCAGACGTACAGCGCAGTTCTTCTGCTGGCCTCCATGGCATCTTACAAGTTAGGAAGATGTGACACTTCTGACAGATCAGGCAGGAAGTGGTGGACTGTCTGTCCGAGGAGGAGGAGGAGGAGGAGGAGGAGAGCAATGAGTCTGGTTGTGGTGACAGCATTTGCCAGGGAAATAAGAGGAGCTACTGTAGCTTCCCTGCTGCATGCTCCTCCCATGAGAGGAAGAAGAGGTCCACCTGGCACAGAGAGAGCACAGAGTGGACAGAACCACCTCGAGGGTCAGTCTCTGTCTGTCAGAGACACAAAGGACAGTCGAGCACACAGTCATTGTTTCATTTAACATTTGATGCACCCTCTTTGTGCAGCTTCTCCCGGCTATGAAACAAAATGTTTAACTCCTGACACCATGCTGCCCGGCCGTCGGCTTTACAGCTGAAAGAAGTGAAGTTGTAAATCTGGAAATTAGAGAACTAAAACACAAAGTGATAGTTTTTCCTCAATGTGAAGGCATTTGTCGTGTCACTTTCAACATTCAAGGAGTAAGAAACGGAAGAAGCTTCTAAAATTAAGTAAAAACTTTTTTTAATTCTCATTTTACAAGCTGCACAAATTTGCACCCAAATAAATGCCATGCCTGAGTGAGCCCTGTCTGTCTGTTAAGAAAATATCTCATGATCTAATGGACAGCTTTTATTGAAACTGTCATAGAGTAAATATTTGCATGGGCAGTTTCAACTAATGAACTTTTGGAGTCAACCTTATTCAAGATGGCTGCTATAGATAATTTAACTTAACCAACACAAAATAGGCTATAATGTTTTACAAATATTGAGCTGACATCGAGCAGTAATGACTCAGAGCCATTTTAATCACATAGATCTAACTCTCTACTTCTCAAAGTATGACTTGATCATAAATTTATTTTTACTATTTAACCAAAACTGCTAAAAACTGCAAATTCTCAACATGAGATGAGCTTGGTTTTTAAAATGTTTGTACAAAAGGTGGCGGGCAACATGCATTTCTTCAAGAAATGTCGAGCCTTCATATACTTTTTTTTTGTTAAAGGCGCTCAGATCTGCAGTGATGGTATGCTATTTATGTTATTAGTGCTCAGCGTATTTTTAGCTGATGTTTTCTTAGTTCATATCTTAGATCTTATTACTGTTTTTCTTTTACATTTTATTGTTGGATGTAACTGGGACTCTGTGTGCACAATTTCGTTCCACCACATGTACCACATGTGGTGGAAATGACAATAAAGAAACTCTGAATGGTTACAGAAACATGCTGGCTGGTTTCAGAACTGTCTCTCCAGAGGAATTCTTTCTTGGGTCTTAAATTTTAAAACAACACACACACACGCATCAAAAGAAAACTTCAAACAAGTCACTCAGTAAACTTTCAGTAAATTAAGAGTTTTCTCTGAATTTGCACATTATCTCAGAGGATGTGGTTCTTGGGGCTGAATCCAGAATGAAAGGGGATCTTTGTGAGTTGCATAAATAAGTGTCTGGACTGGTGATGGCACCGAGTAAAGAACGGATCGTTTTTTTACACCCTCAGACTGAATCATGAGATGTGTATTTACAGGGATCTAAAGCTCACTGTGCACATGAGAGCACATGACTAAAGAAGTTTACGTGAATTCATGACAAAGTTCTTTGGATGTTCAGTTTTTACCTTCAGCTTGAACTAATGACACCACATTGTTTTTTAAAAAAGACACACTGCTTAAAATTGCTAATGAAAACACAAAAAGCAGTGTTTTTATTTTGAACTCTCCTAGAACTTGAAAACCCTCTCTTTGCCTGTAGGTGGAGGCAGCACATCACCCACTGAACCATCTCATCATGTGGATGTAAAAGTAGCTGAAACAAGCTTTGGAGTAAACTTTACCTTTTCTTTAGCTGTTCCTGTCACCAGATTCTCATCGTCACCTCATGTTTTACTCCTCCTGCTGCACTGGGGTCAAAATAACTGAGGCCTCCTGGGTCATTTTTGATCCAAGAGCAGCGGAAAGGTTAGACAGACCATAACATTATAAACTGGCAGTTGTGAAACCTTTTTGGTGAAGACCAAACGTTTAAAATCAAACGTTCAGCATGATAAACAAAAGAAACATTTTCAATGTTAACCAAATTTTTACTTACAGTAATTCTCTGATTCTGGCTTTACTTTTACCTATCTCGGCTAATTTAGCAAAATTAAAACAACCTAAAACCATCATAGTCTTCATTTTTAGTCAGTTTGAAGTATATTCTATAATTTAAAAAAATAAAAGCGTAGAACATTTGTAGATATTCTCAAGGGGATATTGAGAAACTAACAGAGTTTACATAATGTCTGGCTCAGGCTGTTTTCACTTCTATTCAGTCATTTTGCAGTGACTCAGTCTTGAGACTGAGGAGTTGGAAAATTATCTTCATGGATCTACAGCTACATGGTTAAAAGCATGAACACGTTAAAAGGAAATGGAGTAATCTGGTCATTTAGGTTTATTTGTCATATGCAGATCAACGCAAGGTGAACAATGCAATGCTCAGAGCGAGAAGAACCGTCTCGACTCGCCAAAATAACAACAAGAAATGCAAAAGCATGCAACAAATATACAAAAACAAGATGCTAAAAGTGAAAAAGAAATATCTGCAGCTGTGTGGTCTTGTTAGCAGAGTGGTTCTTATCTTATCTATCTTCTTATTTATCTTATTTAACCATTAGCCTAGCCTGGATGAAGATTTTTGCCCTTTACATACACTGGGCTAGCTGTCAACATTAATAATGTTCTACTTATTGATAATGTTTGACAAAATATCACTTCAAAATTTACATAACCATCCCTTTACGTTTGCGCTGCCTTTAAGTCATAATGACCCATAGGCTCCAGTATTCAAACTAAGGTGTCTTGGATTATTTTGACCCAAGGGCAGCAGGAGGGTTAAGACATAAGGCAACAGTTGCAAATCTGTTCCCATGCTGCTTTATCTGAAAGGTTTAAAGAAGTGGATTTTTGTGATCTGGACAAAAGAGGCACAAGTTTTATTGATCATTTTTGCTAAGTAACACAATTATGCAACTTTGAGGTGGGTGAGGATGACATGGGGGTGTCTGTTGGTGCTAAAATGTGCCACATTTCCCCATTTTCACCTCCTTACACGTGTCCCCAACATAACCACTCAGCCGCTCCTCCTCCCTCTTTCTGCATTTTGTTCTTGGAGGTCTCTTGAATAGACATTTTTCTGATGAACACACATTAATTTGCTATATCTCCTTCTGTTTTTCTCTGGCTTGTAAAAATCTCACATGCTGCATACCTCCTTCATCCTATCCTTTGTTTGTGTGCATCATTCAGTCCTCTCTTCCTGCGACCTTGGCCTCCAGCTGCTGATACTGGGAGCAGACACAGCACACCAGCACACATCAAGGCCATACTATTGCCATACATGTGCGCATATATATGTGTGTTTGTGAAAGCAGCACAGAGGGTGTCAGTGCTGTGACATAACCTCCCATGAAAATCATTTTTCTCTTTTGCGATGGTAAAAAGTCAAACATAGCTGTGCTGTGATGCTAGTGTTCTTGGAGAGCAGGATGCAACGTGGTGCAGAGTCTTTGTGTGTGCATGCGTGTGTCGTGGCAAGCGCCTCACCGCCTTTAAACTCATTACACTATCTTGCGCCCACGCACTCAACATGTGACCTGTCGTCAATGACAGGAAATGGTCCGATGTCAAATCCTGCTGCTCAGACGACTCAGATCCTCTTCTGATTCCAGTCAGAGTGAACGTTTTGTGCTCAAGCTGCACACACACACACACACACACACACACACACACGACACAGTGCAGAAACAGAGGCATAATGATGTGCTCAGTGCACATAACCCTCACGTTGGTTTGTTGGTTTATTAAACCAAAAGTTATGCAGACACAAAGGATTGAAGCCAAACGTTATACTTTGAAAAATTAAATTCTCATTGGTGTATTGTTTGTGACCTGTCAATAGCAGGTGGGACTGCTATGTTTGCATAGTTTAAACCCACATGTACACATGTAAAATGATGTTTCCTGCTTCAAGCCCAGAACTCCAAAAACAGACCGTAGCTTGAAAAGATGGCATTCTTCAAAGGTATACACTTCATGCCATAGTGTGAAGATCATATTAAGATGAGAAACGTCAGAGCTATACCACATTACAAGATGCTCAGAGGATGGGTTGAAGAAAACTCTCAGCTACTACCACGTCAAACTTTAGCTCAGTATCTGTAAATGTGACTGAGTTACAGCCATTTTTGTGTTGACTCATTCTGATTAGCTGTGGCAGCAATCTTTTTTTATTTTCATTCATTCAACCTTTATTTAAACAGGTTAATCCCAATGAGCCTCGAGGACTCATTTACAAGCGAGACCTGATAATCTTGATCTAGACTGTTAAAAGGAATAATAACTGAGAGTAGAAGTACATCTGCTGGCAATGTTCTATAAATATGAATAAAATCCATGCAGGGGGTTATAAGATATTTGACTCTAATAGTTCATTGCTAAGTTTTAAGAACTGATCTTGTGTCAGTGAGCTCTCAGAGTATGAGTTGGGGACGACTGCCAACAACTGACACACTAAATATTACCTTTTTATTTGAGTTAGTGTTTGCTAAGCTTGATACGCTTTGGCAGCCATCTTGAATTGTATTGATTCCAAAAGGTAACCATTTGTAGGTGTCTACCCCATCATTCCTTTATGGGAATTTCAATTAAAAAAAATGTTAAATGGTTCATGGGATATTTTGCTAACACAACAGACAAACAAGCAAAAAATAATATTGTCATTTCACCTGTGGTGGTGGGTGATAATCAACTATTTGTCCTCAGAGCAGACGCTGTTTCAGACTCGATGCATCATGCTGGGAGGCATAGAAAAGAAAAATGTTCACTCCAGACATGACTAAGTAAAATGTCTGCAGTGTAATAAATGTATATTTACTAAACCAGAGAAATGAAAGTGTCCAGCTATTCCATTTCAGCCACAACTCTTTGATTAATTCCCCAGTGGGATTTAGTTCAACACATGCACGTCAATTAGAAATATGAGTTTATGTTGCACGTGCCGTAAACCAAAGCAGTGTGTGTGTTTGTGTGTGTGTGTGTGGGTGGGTGGGGGGGGGGGGGTGTTTGCACGTGCATGCATACAGAGTCGAATGGACACAACAGTCTCTATGTTCTCGACCACAGCAAACTGTTGGCTTTTAGAGCAAATCGTGGTCACAGCCTGCAAACCAGCACTCCCTTTGCTCAGTTCTGAGCTTTTCACTTCACAGAAAGTGATCAAAACCAGCAGAATGTCTGCATCAAGGTAAAAACGGCACCAGATTCACAGGTGTAATGTTAAGAAACCTGAGAGGAGAAAGATGTTCTGTGGCAGGAAGCAGCAACTCACCCTGTTCCTTCTCTGTCCAAACAGTTCCAATAACAATTGTTACCACATATAAACTAATTGGAATATGTATCTAAATGTTTTCAAATTCACTAGTATTTTTTTTTGTACAGAGTCATGATGCTCTGATGATAATACTGGCAGCACGATGGCTCAGTGGTTAGCACTGTTGCCTCACAGCAAGAAGTTCCTAGGTTCAATCTCTGGTTGGACCTGGGGTCTTTCTGTATGGAGTTTGCATGTTCTCTCCGTGCATGTGTGGGTTTTCTCCGGGTACTCCGGTTTCCTCCCACAGGTCAAAAACATACATGTTAGTCTGCCTTCAGGTACAGGCCTCCCTTGCAAAAGAGATCTGTGATCTCAGTGGGATTTGCCTGGTTAAATAAAGGTTAATAATAAAGTGCTGTTCTCGTTAATTTGCTTGTTCATTCCAGATATGACTAAACACTTACTATACCGCTGGTTTATAAATGGCTGTCACAAAAAGTCGTACTTGTTATAAAATGTTTGAGTACCACCCTAAAACAATAGAGACAACAAATTGCAGCTTACCTGCTGCCTTGCATGCCAAGATTTTAAGCAAGGATCTCACGCAGTCTGTTAGCGCTCAGAGTTTGTGATAGGGAGGACTTTCAGCTACTACCGAGCCAAATTTGAGCTCAGTATCTGTAAAATTGACTTACAGCTATCATTGTATTTGCCTGGGTTGATTAGATTTGGCAGCCATCTTGAATCAGGTTGACTCCAAATGTTACAGTGTTTTTTGGATTATAAGGTGCACTTAAAATTCTTTAATTTTCTCAAAAATCAAAAGTGAGCCTTATACGGTGCGCCTTATGAAATAATTCTGGTTGTGGTTACTGACCTCGAACTGATTTTATGTGATACACAGCGCTCAAATCTGTCAATGTTTTAGTTTTGCTTAATGCGCCTTATAATCCTGTGCACCTTATGCCTTATAATCCTGTGCACCTTATAGTCTGAAAAATACGATAATCAGCTGTAGATGGACAGTACATCCACTGATTACTTTCTGAGAGTTTCATGAAAATCCCCGCAGTGGTTCGTGAGATATTTTGTTAGAAAACACACACGCATATAATTACAGGCAGTCACATGATTTGCCACCTTTCACAGCTATGGGTAATAAAATATAAAAAATATTGTGACTCTGAGGACAAAGGAACAGCTGGGTTAAACATCTGGTATCCTACATGGAGGCAATAGATTAGATTTGAGTATATGTTTTTGATAACCCAGCATGAGCAACAAGCATGAAGTTAAACAAACTGGTGATTTTTGTGTCCGTGACTGTTATTGTAATGATTGTGGCTATACCCAGATACAAGGACTGAGGAGAACAGATGCCAAGACTCAAAATATATTTACAAGGTGATAAATCATTCAATGAGCCAGGGAGGGAGCTGGAACCCTGAAGAGCAAGGAAATGGTTAATGGTCCGTCGGCAGGGGTGATCATGTTGTTGCTGCTCTTTCTTACAGTAGAAGATCAGTAACTGCATCATATCGCTGAACCAGTCATTCGAGGATAGATGATTCCATGGTAGTCAGTAATGGGGAGAGCTGACCCCAATGGTTACAGGCGAAGAAGGTGTATGTCTGAACAAAGGCAGGAGGCAGGCAAGTGGTAGGAAGGCGTGGAGGCAGCTGAGGAGGCACATGAGAGCTTGAGGTCCACAGAGGAGAATCCAGGAGGACATCAGAGATTATTTACTGGAAGCACGGAGAAATACAAAGTTGTTAATATTCAGTTTAACTCACGAGTAAAAGGCTAGAACAGAATTACCATTGGCAGGTAATGCTCCAGCACTGACTGGATGTCCTCTGCAGCCTGTTATGCGCCGCTTGCTCATCAAGCCCATGATCCTCAGGTGCTGCTGATTAGAGTTACCTGCAGCTGCAGGGAGCAGGCGGAGCAGAACTCCAACAGTTATGTTAGAAAAGGGTCCATTTTGAAGATAAATGTTTTTTAATAGGTTCTTTCAATCTAAAAAACATATTTTAGTAAATAGACTAAAAGCCATGATTTAGACATAACTGCTCTTATCCTTCAACAACTTTAGAAAAGTAACTGGTCCAGAGGACACAATTTAACATGTTTTGTTGTTATCTATCTCAATGATTGAGCTTACAACCCCTTTTATTTTTTTAAAGTATGTTTTTGCAAAATAAAGGTACTAAAACACACGTTAAATGGACTGCATTTATACAGCGCCTTTCTATCTTATAGAGACACTCAAAGCTCTTTACAACAATCTGTGCCTCATTGACCCATTCATACAGCACTCTACTTGATCTCTACAAAGCTAATTGAACAAATAATTCTAATGAGACTAATCAGAACTTTATCACATTCATACACTGATGGGACACACATCGGAGGCAATGAGGGGTTCAGTGTCTTGCCCAGGGACACTTCAGCATGTGACTGCTGGCGGATTCAAACCCCCAACTTTTGCATTGGAGGACGACTGCTCTAACCACTCAGCCACAGCCGTTGCAAACCTAAATTCCCTATAAATTGGAATTAGTTTAGTGCATTCATAATAATGTTATTGCTGTTATTTTTATGTCAATTAAATGAACAATAAATAAGTAATAATAAGGTATTACACTTGTTAAGGTTTAGAAACACCACAAACGAATTTGGCTGAGACACTAAATAGATTTAGGCTTTTAAAAAATCCCAGGTTATCATTAACAAAACATCATGATGTCATGAAATGTTGCTGTCTGGCTTGACCTGACCCTTTAAGTAGTTATGAGTTTAATCAGGAATGCATTGATCTGATATCAAATATCTGAATAAAGGTGTAATTAAAACCTTGTCTGATATATTGTTAATCCTCGCGAGGTGTTTACTCCACATGAAGAGCAGTAACTGCATCATACCGCTGAACCAGCCATCCAAGGATAGATGTTTCCACTAACGTAATGGAAACAATATCAGATCATTAGCAGCAGGCCTATAAAACATGATGCTGTATTCAGTGTCCTAAGAAGAAGAAGAAAAGTTTGGCATTGTATAAAAAACAAATGGTGAACGGACGGTACTTCTAACCTCCGACTCTCTCATTGGAGGACAACTGCTCCAACCACTGAGCCACAGACGCCCCAGAAATTAGCACAGAAACACAAACCATGACACTACTTTAGTCATGCTGCCAGTAAATTTTAGCTTCTGACAAAATTACAAATCAAATATACGTGAAAAACATTTGTGGGGAATTTGCAGTTGTGTTCTCTGAATCAAAAAGAGTGACAGGAGGTGGTTAGAGTTTCTGATCAGGATGCCTCCTGGAGGTTTTTCTTGGCACATCATGCCACAAGATGTTGACCTCGAGGGAGATCCAGAACTTGAAAAGGGATTGTGTATCCTCTCTGGCATTGGAACACCTGGGATTCCCAAGGAAAAGCTGGAGAGTGTTGCAGGGTGTAGGGATGTCGGTTTCCCTCCTGGACCTGTTGCTTCTGTGATCAAACCACTTATTAAAAGAAGAAAATAGATGGATGGAACTCCTACAAACCTTGAGACTTGGGACCATGATCCTCAGCAATGATGATGCATTTAATTTAAGAAGAATTGAGGCTTCAGTGTTTACAGTAGTCCCTCGTTTATCGCAGGGATCCGTACCCTGAAGCCCCACGATAAG
>NC_056516.1:9191638-9215431 GCF_014905685.2 Nematolebias whitei | reverse complement strand
TATATATATATATATATATATATATATGTGTGTGTGTATATATATTTATATATATAGGCATTTTAAACCCTTCCCACACTCTTGCAATATTCTAAACAAAGTTTCTAAACTCTAAATGCTCTAAAAGAGCACAGAATGTCATGATTTCAGCTCCCTGCCTCCTCTGCTTTTTGCCACCTGCAAGCGCTCTTGGCCACACCTACTTCTCCGCTCTGCACGGAGAACAGCTGATCAGCTGCAGCAGGAAGTTTATCCTGCAGTGTGGGCTGCGCAAAATTGCAGCAGGTGCTAAATAATTTAAAATTTAAAAAAATTGCCATGCCAATCGTGCGGCTCATCCATAAATCAGCCAGCTGTGTGTCATGTCCGATCTTATTTTGAAAAACCGCAATAGAGCAGTCCGTGATAAATGAACCGCGAAGTAGCGAGTGACTACTGTATTTCATTGTTTTTATCCCTAATTTGCCAAACAGCCAAGTTTTAAAATCAATCACTGTAAAATCACTGTAATACCACTTTAGTTGGTGATTTGTGACTTATCTGTGCTGCTGAGCTCATGCTGCTGTATTCTATTAAATTCAGTTCAATTCAGTTTATTTATCTAGCTCCAAATCACAACAAAGTTGTCTCAGGGCACTTTACAGAAATATTCACATACATAAAAGCCAATTAGTAAAGTTCTGTATCTAAGGAATCCAGCAGACAAGTTGAATCTTGGCTTCATTGCAGTCTCCCATGCTGAGCAAGCACAGTGGCAACAGTGGAAAGAAAAAACTCCCTTTTAACAGGAAGAAACCTCCAGCAGAACCACTCAGGACAAGCGGCCATCTGCTTTGACCGGCTGGATTCATGCCCATCTACTCACTACAGACTCTTGTTCCGGCTGCTGTTTAATATACTGTATTGTCTTACATCGTTAGTGTTTAGCCTTTCTGTACTTTATATTTTTGCTACTTTTGGGTGCAACTGGGATCTTGAGTACCGGTACATAATTTAATTCCACCTCTTGTGCCACATGTGATATGAATGACAATAAAGAAACTTGAACTTGAACTTTTACAGAAACAGCCAGTGTCCAGCTGTTGTCTTGAATTCTACAAAAAGTTTAACTAAGTCATGGTATTATGAACGCAGCATTCCATATATGACATTTCTGAGTTAAGGGCTGCAAAATCAAGATACATTCTTTTTTTTCTACACAATGCATTCAGAATGTCTTGCATTCACATGAAATTTTAAGATCTTGTCCAGTTTTGACGCTCGTAGAAGTTAAAACATTCTTAATTGCTGTTGGATTTTGTCCTCAGGAAGTCATTCACAGAAGACTTCACTGCAGAGTAATTACAACAAAAATGCGGCAATAACCACCCAATTAGAGGAAACTCGTCAGTTCTTTTGTAGTGGTGGGAAAAGAAACCTATCAATCGCAAAAAGGTTTTTGTTTAAAGTCACCACATTAACCTGCTGTTAACTTTCCACTGACTAATTATTCAAGCATTAGTCAAAAATGACTGAGAGAACCTTCTCAGTCATTGCTGAATATCACCACAACTGTGTTTAAATAAAAACTGCTACACATTTAATGAAAACCAGCTTATCGCTGACGTGTAAGCTGGTGTGTTATGTCATTCAAAACCATATCTATTGACAACTCTTAACAAATCACTTGGTGTCATCAGAAGCTGCCGATACCTATCATAGGATAAATGTACTCACATGTTTTGCTGTCATCAAAACGAGGCAATGAAGGAAACTTGAACATACTTACAAACTCAAAACTGGCTCATCCCTTGAGCTATATGAAACATTTCATGCTTGACAGGTTAACTAAACAGAAACCATAAAAATGCAGTCCATTTTCTATTATAAAAGAAAATGTTGCCGAACTAATTGACAGTCACAAGAAAAACCCAATTAAAACGCTTAAAGAAATGAGCTACGGTGCAAGACAAGAAAATATAACAACAATAACTGAGTATGAAACCTGCCTGACAATATCGTTTCTGTCAAAATTTCAGCCACCCTGAAGCTAATTGCTTGTAATAAAAACAAACACAAAAATACGACAAAACCACGTAGATAAACACGTTTGTTTTTTGTTAATTAATTAATTGAAATGCATCACAGAGTTCTAGAAATACTGCAAGAGAATATCTAATTAGTTTTCATAGCTCGCTGCAACCAAAAATATTCTTCAGCACAAAAACATGTGCAAAAAATAAAAAATAAAATAAATATGTATAGTTATAGTTATAATTAGGACTGACTCATGGTTATCAGTCATCTATTATTTACTGTATAAATGCAGCAAGAGAGCCTGCTTTAATTGGTGTCGCCATCATTGACCAACTCTAAAATAAAACCTAACATTTTTAAATTCACATTGTTTTCTCTTGAATGTTCCTTTCTTCAAACTGTGCAGAAAATAAAATGTAAAAGTTTTGAATGATTTGAAGGAATTTACTATAGGAAATGATGTGATTATTTAACTTGTTGGGTAATTCCTAATTTATACATGACAAGCCATTCTCTGTGATATTTTCAGCATAGCCCAGGTGAGAGTTATTAAGCTTTTGACCAAATAGGAAAGTTTTGAGGAAAGAAAAATGATTCCAACATAATATTAAGCCAGCTAATGTCATTTTCTCTTCCTAATGGAGAGATGTCATCAAACAGACAGCAATTTAAAGCTCCAGCAGACCCATTAAAAGCCCCCCAGTCAGCAACTGTCAGCTTGGGGTCAGGCAGCAAACTGAGGCTTCCTGCGTCTTCCTGCTGCAGGCTGAATATTCTGGAGAAACTGTGAACCTCTGGTGCCTGGCTGCTGATCATTAAGAGCATTAATGATTAACTGAGAGTGCTATTGTCCCCTCAGGCCCAGCTGTCCCTCCTCTGCCGTTGATCCACTCCGATGCCTCCGGGCCACTGAACGGGTTCCATTCATGTGCTGAAGTGACAGCTGCTCTTCACATTCCACAGAAAATTAACTGCGGGCACCGGAAAACAAGCCGCAAGGAAATAAATAACATCTGACAGATTTGTTTTGTCCTTTCTTCTTAAGGGATGGATGTGTGGTGAATGAGTGGACCGGAAGGATTACTTCAAGCTAGACCCCATTAGAGTTAAGGAGGCGGACAGAGGTACAGATAATGTTTGGAGTTGTTTAGAGGATGTGATGCAGTTAAACCCAGCCGCACTACCAGCAAGGTGAACAACATCAAAACATGAATTAATCTTCCATATTACTGTAGCTGGATAAATCTAATAAAGGTCATTTGTATCATAGAGGTAATTCACTTTGGTCTTAGCCCGACTCGAACTAGCCATTAGCTTGTCAATCAGGTGAGATTTAAACTCTATTTCTCCAAACTGAGGTCATTCAAAGAGCTAGCTACAACAGGTAAGATACTTTTTATTCATAACCTTTACACAGAATTATACATTAAAAAATCTTGAACTATAACTTGTATTATCCGATACGCAATGCATGTGCACTGTCTGCAGGAGCAGTTGCATGGCAACTTTGTATTTTGGCAACTTAGTATTTTGTATTCAGTATCTGCAAAAGGAAAAGTAATACCACTCTGTATCACCCTGGATTGTTTTACAACAGCTGTTGATAAGAAGTCGGAGTTGTTTTATCTGAAGGCGGTAGGAGCTTTCATTGACCCTTGAAAAGGACCGCATGTGTTTTACTGGAGCCGAAGCTCATATATTGTAACAAACTTTGATTGTGTTACGTGGGAACAATTTTTCAGTCCGTCTTGTAATCAGCTGGACGATCATACCGTGGGAGCGTAGGACAGTTTAACAGAAAGCTTTATCAATGCTGTCCTCTTATATTCACACCAAATGTCAGCTGAGAAGTCTCAAAGGCTTCTAATTCTTTCTTTCTTTTTATGGTTTTACAAAATGCACATTCTTTACATTCCAACTTGTGTTTCCGAGCACTTTGACAATGGACAAAACAGCAGAACCAACTCGCAGGACAAAACTAGAGAAATTGCATTTTTCTGCATTGTGAATACTGTCTGCTGATGTTTGCTGAAGCAGCTGAAACTGAGTTGTTCAAATTAAAACAAGGATAGCAGAAGCTAAAAGAGCAAAACAATACCTGAAATGACCAACACGGAAGGTAATAGAAGCAAATCGGTTGCTAAAATATGAAAGGAACAAAATAGCTAAAAGCTAAAAGGAGCAGAGCGATAACTTGAAGCTAAAAAGAGCAAAAGGATAGATAAAGCTAATGTTGGCAAATTTTTAGATAAATGGTTAAATTAGCTTAATGTAGCTAAAAGGTCTACAGGTCTCTCTTGTAAATGAGTCATCGAGGCTCAGTGAGAATAAACTTGTTTAAATAAAGGTTGCACAAAAGAATGAGAAAAGCTAAAATTAGAACAATGGCAGCTAAAAGCTAAAATTACCAAAACAGTAACAACAAAGTCCATGCGCAATTACCAAAACAGTAATGTTAAGTTAAAAGACAAAAATAGAGCAAGTGGGCTGAAGTAGATTTCAATTACATCTTTTAGATATATTAAAGAGACCTCGATGTATTTCTATTTTAATAAAATGTTTTGAAAAGTACAAGTTACAAATACTAAAGAATATATCTCCTGAACAAGTTGATCGTTTAGATATACAAATGGTTAAACTAGTCGATGTAAAAAGCATCTTATTAAGGAAGAAATTCATTCTTACTCTGAATAATAACACAATAACAAATTTAGTGACTATCATTAAAGGTTTTAAAGAATTTGCTTTGTCAGAGGCAGGCAGTTGTATGGATACAAAATCAAAATGTTAGCGTATGATTTGTATTGATCGACACATATCTCTGTATTTTCTTGCACATGGGACAGAAAAAGATGTACCGCTTCTAAAAAAAAATAGAACCAAACACTTTAAACAAATTTTAATAAAACTCTTACAAAGGAATGAATGGATGTATATCTGCAGCTAATTGTCTTAAAATCTAAAATTTTAATTTTTTTTTTTTTTTCTATACTTGTTATGGGTTAAAGATTTAGATTGTGGAGTTAAACATTCATGTTGCCTTACAAAGTTCACATTTTCTTTCACTTTGGGTGTTCTTATAACTGGATTCACGATAGCAGGTTTATGCTCTCTGGCATCGACAGATTCTTATGTTATCATTTATTAAAGAAGACGGCAGCAGCAGGGACCTAATGTTCCCTTGCCCGGACGTGGGTCACCGGGGCCCCACTCTGGAGCCAGGCCTGGAGGTGGGGCACGCGGGCGAGCGCCTGGTGGCCGGGCTTTTACCCATGGAGCTCGGCCGGGCACTGCCCGAAGAGGAGACGTGGGTCCCCCTTCCCATGGGCTCACCACCTGTGGGAGGGGCCAAAGGGGTTGGGTGCAATGTGGGATGGGTGGTGGCCGAGGGCGGGGACCCTGGCGGTCTGATCCTCGGCTACAGAAGCTGGCTATTGGAACGTGGAATGTCACCTCATTGGGGGGGAAGGAGCCTGAGCTGGTGTATGAGGCTGAGAGGTTCCGGCTAGAAATAGTCGGACTCACATCTACGCATGGCTCTGGCTCTGGAACCAGTTTCCTTGTGAGGGGCTGGATACTCTTCCACTCTGGAGTTGCCCCTGGTGAGAGGCGCCAAGCAGGAGTGGGCGTACTAATTGCCCCCCAACTTGGTGCCTGTGTATTGGGGTTCACCCCCGTGAATGAGAGGGTGGCCTCTCTCCGCCTACGTGTGGGGGGACGGGTTCTGACTGTTGTTTGTGCTTATGCACCAAACGGCAGTTCAGATTATCCACCCTTTCTGGAGTCCTTGGAGGGGGTACTGGAAAGTGCACCTCCTGGGGACTCCCTTGTTCTGCTGGGGGAATTCAATGCTCATGTGGGCAATGACAGTGAGACCTGGAAGGGTGTGGTTGGGAGGAACGGCCGCCCTGATCTGAACCGGAGTGGTGTTCTGTTGTTGGACTTCTGTACTAGTCATGGATTGTCAATAACGAACACCTTGTTCAGGCATAAGGGTGTCCATATGTGCTCTTGGCACCAGGACACCCTAGGCCGCAGTTCGATGATCGACTTTGTCATCGTCTCATCTGATCTTCGACCGCATGTCTTGGACACTCGGGTGAAGAGAGGGGCGGAGCTGACCACTGATCACTACCTGGTGGTGAGTTGGCTCCGATGGTGGGGGAGGATGCCGGTCAGACCTGGCAGACCCAAACGTATCGTGAGGGTTTGCTGGGAATGTCTGGTAGAGTCTCCTGTGAGACGGAGTTTTAACTCCCACCTCCGGGAGAACTTCGAACATGTTCCGAGGGAGGTGGAGGACATTGAGTCTGAGTGGACCATGTTTTGTGCCTCTATTGTCGAGGCGGCTTACTGGAGCTGCGGCCGCAAGGTTGTCGGTGCCTGTCGCGGAGGCAATCCTCGAACCCGATGGTGGACACCGTCGGTGAGGGATGCTGTCAGGCTGAAGAAGGAGTCCTATCGGGCCTTTTTGGCCTGTGGGACCCCGGAAGCAGCTGATGGATACCGGCAGTCCAAGCGGCATGCGGCTCGGGTGGTCGCTGAGGCAAAAACTCGGGCATGAGAGGAGTTGGGAGAGGCCATGGAGAATGACTTCCGCACGGCTTCGAGGCGATTCTGGTCCACCATCCGGCGTCTCAGGGGGAGAAAGCGGTACGCCGCCAACACTGTTTATAGTGGGGGTGGTGTGCTGCTGACCTCAACTCGGGATGTTGTGGGTCGGTGGGCGGAATACTTTGAAGACCTCCTCAATCCCACTGGCACATCTTCCACTGAGGAAGCGGAGCCTAGGGACTCTGGGTCGGGCCCTCCAATCTCTGGTGCTGAGGTCACTGAGGTGGTTAAAAAACTCCTTGGTGGCAGGGCCCCAGGGGTGGATGAGATTCGCCCAGAGTTCCTTAAGGCTCTGGATGTTGTAGGGTTGTGTTGGCTTACGCAACTCTGCAATATTGCGTGGACATCGGGGGAAGTTCCCCTGGATTGGCAGACCGGGGTGGTGGTCCCCCTATTCAAAAAGGGGGACCGTAGAGTGTGTTCCAACTACAGGGGAATCACGCTCTTAAGCCTCCCTGGTAAAGTCTACTCGGGGGTTCTGGAGAGGAGGGTCCGTCGGATAGTCGAACATCGGATTCAGGAGGAGCAGTGCGGTTTTCGTCCTGGCCGTGGAACACTGGACCAGCTCTACACTCTCAGCAGGGTCCTGGAGGGTGTGTGGGAGTTTGCCCAACTGGTCTACGTGTGCTTTGTGGACTTAGAGAAGGCGTTCGACCGCATCCCTTGGGGAACCCTGTGGGGGGTACTCTGGGAGTATGGGGTACCGGGCCCTTTGATACGGGCTGTTAGGTCCCTGTATGACCGGTGTCAGAGCCTGGTCCGCATCGCCGGCAGTAAGTCGGGCTTGTTCCCGGTGAGAGTTGGACTCCACCAAGGTTGCCTTTTGTCACCGATTCTGTTCATAATTTTTATGGACAGAATTTCTAGATGCAGCCAAGGTGTTGAGGGGATCCGTTTTGGTGGCCTTAGGATTGCGTCTCTGCTTTTTGCAGATGATGTGGTCTTATTGGCTTCATCAGATCATGATCTACAGCTTTCACTGGAGCGGTTCGCAGCCGAATGCGACGCGGCCGGGATGAAAATCAGTTCCTCCAAATCCGAGGTGATGGTCTTGAGCAAGAAAAGGGTAGAGTGCCCTCTCCAGGTCAGGGAGGAGGTCCTACCCCAAGTGGAGGAGTTTAAGTATCTTGGGGTCTTGTTCACAAATGAGGGAAAAATGGAGCGTGAGATCAATAGGCGGATAGGTGCAGTGTCAGCAGTGAAGCAGGCGCTGTACAGGTCTGGCGTGGTGAAGAGAGAGCTGAGTCAAAAGGCGAAGCTCTCAATTTACCGATCGATCTATGTTCCTACCCTCATCTATGGTCACGAGCTTTGGGTTGTGACCGAAAGAATGAGATCTCGGATACAAGCGGCCGAAATGAGTTTTTTCTGCAGGGTGTCTGGGCTCTCCCTTAGAGATAGGATGAGAAGCTCGATCATCCGGGAGAGACTCAGAGTAGAGCCGCTGCTTCTCCACGTCGAGAGGAGCCAGTTGAGGTGACTTGGGCATCTGTTTAGGATGCCTTCTGGACGCCTCCCTAGTGAGGTGTTCCAGACACGTCCCACCGGAAGGAGGCCCAGAGGAAGACCCAGGACACGCTGGAGGGACTATGTTTCTCGGCTGGCCTGGGAACGCCTCGGGATTCCCCCGGAAGAGCTGGCCCAGTGAAGAGGGAAGTCTGGGCCTCCCTACTTAGGCTGCTACCCCCGCGACCCGACCCCGGATAAGCGGAAGAAAATGGATGGATGGATGGACGGCAGCAGCAGTTTCGGCCATGGCAAAACTGCAGAGTCTGTGTGAAGGTTTAGCTCGTGCTTTGAGCACTCAAAATCAGCTGATTTATGAGCTAAATCGTAAGATGGAAGCGATTTGTGAGAATTGCAGGACACCTGCGGCTTTTGGGACTCGCCAGCATGATGGAAACGACCTTGGAGGGGGCTCATAAGCACGGACCAGTGGAATGCCCACAAATCTGGCCTTTTTGGATCTTTAAAGTACCAGCAGGACCCTAACAAGAAAAAACAGTCTGCCTGAAAAAAATCAACAATTGTGGCTTATCTGAATCTGACAGCCCCGGTTGGCCTCAAAAACAGGCCGACTTATCAAATTTCTCCTGGGATATGTGTAAACTAAGGAAAAACGTTGTCTATCGCAACACCCCACCCCCACCCCAAGAACTTCTGTGAATGCTTATCAGAGCTGTACCGGCTGACACCAACATCTTATCAGGACTATGGCCTGTCTGGAAGTGCTTCATGGACAAATCTCACTGTCTTGTCATCAAATGCACATGTAAATTGTTTATAAATGTTCTGGCTGGTAGAGTTTTTGTCTTAAATTGTGTCCTGATAGGACAAGGTGTGACGAGATCTTTTTTTGTAATGCCACTATCCTATCCTCGTGGATTTTCCCCTTTTTTTATCCAAAATGTATTCTGGAAAAGGATAAGGGGCCACGCTCCAGAAGAAGCAGCAACGTGCACTCCACCCACCTTACGGACAACTGTACGAACATAATTTCACTGTATTTTGGTACAGTGATAATAAAGCTTATTCTGATTCTTAAAACGTTAAAACACCTTATTTTATTTGCTTACAAGACCAATAAGATAAGAAAACGACTAACCAACTCTGACGTTTTTGAAAGATAAATTAGCTTTTGAAGGGGAGCAGATGTTAGCTAGAGGTCTCATTTGAATGTCACTCTGGCTCTGTAGGGGTGGGGGGTGATTGAATTTGTATGTGACTGTGTCTGCACGTGGCTGCGCGTCCAGTCCAGCCCTCCCCATCGCTCGAGGCGGCAGGTGTTCCTCTGTCCCCCTAAAAGAGCAGGTTTTATGTCGCCTCCTCAAGTTAGTGGCTTGGTTGCCATGGAGATGCTCCAACAGAAAGAGGCCTGTGTCTGGGGGGCCGGTGGCGGGGAGAAGAGGAGGAAGAGTAGGAGAGAAGGAGCTTTTAGTTGCGCCATGCTCTCTGGGTTTCATCCTGAAGAGAAAAATAAGATGAAAACAGAGACATGAACCAGAGGCGGAGGTCATCATGTTTTTTAAACTTAAAATAATAATCCCAAAGCTGCTGATGCGTGAAAAATCTAAAGAGACACTGAAGTGATGATGCTGGTAAATCCTAACAATAGGACTGCAAACTTCAAAAAAGTGCATTTGATATCACACGTGCTATCAGTTTTCTCTGTAGGTGTGACAGCTGTTTGCCTGGAGACGTATTATCACCGACCGCTGTGCCGTGTGGCACGGACACCCCCACCACACACACATTTAGGGTGGATGCTGAAATCAGTCTCTCCTTCTGACTCTGTAGATCCTCTGCTGTGTGTGGGTGGTGGGAGAAAGCAGATCTGGGACAGACTGGGAGTCACCTGTCCCTTGTTGGCCTCTCTCATCCCCAACAGGAGGGCTGTAATTCTCTCTTGGCCAGGCTGTTTAGCAGCTGCCATGTGTACACACACAGACACACACACACACACACACTCAGATGATTTGCTGAGACACAATGGCTGATGCACTACAACATATAAACTTATTAGTGTGTGAAAAGCAGACTGTAATGACTGACTGGTCCATAAATGACATCAGATTGTTGTGTTTTTTATGACGAGCATTTCACGTTGGTACTTTACATTTGTTGAACATATTAGATACATGTAATAAGGAGGCTACAGATAAAGACCCTCAAACGTAAAATACGCGATAGAGACAAGTATACCAAAAAGCATTTATTTAAAATACAATCTGAACAAAGAAAATTAAATTAAGAAATCTAATAAAAATTGAAAACATCACTGAGTCAATAATTAAAGGGACAGGTCTTGTCTACATTAGGTTACTTTAGATAAATTTATTTGGTTTACAGTTTTTCCCCATTTGCATACTGTACTTTCTAACAAGCAAAAATGAAATACCTGTGCCACACCACTAGGTGACGAGTGTTCACATTAAAATCATTTCAAAGTACAAAAGAAGAAATGTCTTTTTATAAACTGTTTGCATTTTTGTCTCTATTAGTAAACATTCCTGCGTACAATGTGCAAATAAATATAAACTAATCTTTCAATTATTTTTTTTTTTTAGCAATTATCAAATACAAGGCGGTAAGATGGCTCAGTTGGTAGAGCTGCCACCTCTCAGCGAGAAGGTCGCTGGATTGAATCTCGGTCGGAGTCCATTCTGGGTGGAGTTTGCATGTTCTCTCCGTGCTGCGTGGGTTTTCCCCGGGTACTCCGGTTTTCTTTCCATAGACCAAAAACATGCATGTTAGTCTGATTGGTAAATTGTCCCTAGGTGTGAGTGAGAGAGTGATTGGTTGTTTGTCTCTCTGTGTCCCTGTGATGGACTGGAGTGGAGACCTGTCCAGGGTGTCCCCCGCCTCTCACACAGTGACTGCTGGATATGGACACCAGTGGCTCCCATGACCAAAAAGGAAGAAGCGTGTAAAGATAATGGATGGTTGGATGGATGGATGGATGGATGGATGGATGGATGGATGGATGGACGGACGGACGGACGGACGGACGGACGGACGGACGGATGGATGGATGGACGGACGGATGGATGGACGGATGGATGGATGGATGGATGGATGGTCAAATAGTACTTGTATTTCACAAACTGAACTGTTCTGAAGTAATGTACAACAGTGTAGTTTATTGTTTCTTTACTGTGTAACCACATGTGGGTTCCTTCAAGTACAGTACTCCTTTTTTACTTAGCATGGCAAAAGTAAATTACTACAACCACTAATACCATATTAAACACTTGGGAGGAATGCTGGGTTTGATCAGAGGACTCTGGATTCATAGGAGCCTAGATGTGAGTAACAACAAAAGGAAATGCACACAGTTTATATAAAAAATAAAATAAGATAAGATAAGATAGAACTTTATTGATCCTGCAGGAAATTGTTGTGCCAGAGTTTCAGTACAAAGGAAAATACACAAATAATCACACAAGATATGAAAAATAACAGAGAATATAAAAATACCAGTTTTTAGACTAATTTTTTTAGACCAACAATTAAGGTCTAAAACAGGTCAGGTGCAGACAGAAACATTAAAGTATTTGTTGTGGTGCAAGGTTATTGTTATTGTCCTATGTGTAGAAAAAGGGGGAAAAGTTGAAAAGTTTGATAGCCACAATTTTGATAGCTAAAATAAATAAAATTTACTAAATCAAATAATGCATTAAGTTTGCATGTATAACAAGAATAAACATAATTGTGTGCTTGTTGAAAAAAATACAAAATAGAATAAAAAACACAAAATAAAAAGTAACCCAATCTATGTAGTAAGCATGCCATAATAGTCCTTTGGTCCTTTCATTATGTCTTGTGAGTGTTCATTCAAAAGTATTCAGAGAGGACCCTCACCAATACACGCATATCACAAGAATCGATCAACAGAAGATGCCACCTCCTCTGTGGTCCACACTGCTCTCACCCACCTGGAGCAGAAGGACTCCTACGTCCATATGCTCTTTGTGGACTTCACGTCTGCCTTCAACACCATGATCCCCCAAGCCCTGATGGACAAACTACTCACACTAGGACTAAGCCCCTCCCTATGCAACTGGATCCTGGACTTCTTAACCAACAGACCGCAGTCTGTGAGGATCCACAACTTCTCCTCCTCCACCAAAACCCTCAGCACTGGCTCCCCTCAGGGATGTGTGCTGAGCCCCCTCCTGTTCACTCTGCTCATGTGCAAAGTATGACTGCACCTGAATGACAACATCAGCTGGGGCAACCACACTATCAACCTGATCAAGAAAGTTCATCAGAGACTCTACTTACTCAGGCGGCTGAGACGAGCTGGTCTGGGAAGCTCAGTCCTCACCTCCTTCTTCAGGTGTGCAGTGGAGAGCATCCTGTGCTCCAGCATCAACGTATGGCATGGAGGCTGCACAGCTGCAGAAAGAAAAGCCTTGCAGAGAGTGGTGAAGGCTGCACAGAAGATGTTGGAGTCAGTCTCCCCACCAAGAATTTAACACGATTAACGCTTAAAAACATTTATTTCTGTAACCAGTGGCACCTGTTGGTGCTCCACCTCACTTATTGAATGGCAAGCAGATGAAGGAGTAGCGTGGCCTGGTCCGAAATGTTTGTCAGAGCTCTGATGATTGTGCTTCTGCTGTGTGTGGTAAGTAATCACATATTTATCATGATCTGCTGGTTTTAAAAACTCAATGCAGGTATTTCTCCTAATTTGGATGTTGCGGTGTGGTCACGCAAGATTTTAAGGTGTTTTCTCCAGCTGCACGTGGGTGTGACGCTGTGTCAGGTGTAGAGTTTGTTTTATATATAATGTATTTTAATTACTATTAAAATGAATTGTATATGGAACTGTAAATTTATTAATTGGATTTTGATGTCTTTATAGTTTCACACTGTTTCCTGCTGTCCTTTTTGAGTTGAGTTTAATAAATTGTTTTTGGTTGTCCGCCTGGGCCTTGCATGGCCTGGAGACCAGAAGATCTAGGAGTGTGTCTTGTAAGGGCGGACTAACTACTTTACTTTTTGTTTTGTTTGTCCTTATTTAGCCACCCACCTATGTGACACCAGATGTAGCTTAGAGCCACAAGCCTTTACATCCAGGAAGCCTGACCCATTCTCATGTGTGTAGTGGTGTGGGAACCTGAAGTTTGTGACCTTTCTCACTTAGTTTTGTCAGCGTCTCCTGTGACTTGTAGGCTTGTGGAACATATGAGCAGCACTGGTTGTAACGAATGGGAATTAAAGTGCCACATTTATTCACTAATAAATTGTCTATTTTGACTTGATTGAGTGACGTGACATTTATTGGACCCACGGGTTACATTCCTTTTCTCGAAATTATAGCAAATGTGTGTCTCAGTCTAACTTTTCCTTAATAAATGCACTTTGAAGGTCAAATCAGCTGCATTTCAAAAGCCGATGCGCAGAAGCGGGAGTGCACAGAGGGACGACTCACTGCATTTCTTCGAAATTTAACAAGATAAACACCTAAAAACAATTATTTGTTTGCTCGAATTTACATTAAAGGTGTGTCTCAGTTAACTTTTACTTAATAAATGCACTTCAACGGTCAAATCAGCTACATTTTGTCGGGACGTCGCAGTGAAATGAAGCTGATTTGATGGTTGTTCCAGGCAAGCTGGACAAAGGTGTGAGGCCAAGGCAAGTCGATTGCGTCATTAATAGCCACTTTGATCTATTACATGACACAATGGCATGCCATACTACGCGAGTGCCATCTAGCGACTGAAAATGGTAGTGTTCATTGTTTTCAGTCAGAAAGAATGAAAACGGTCATATCTCAGCCAAAAATTGGTTTATAAATATGGGGGGAAATAAATATGTTGTTTCAGCATATAAATCGCAGGGCATGCAGATTATGCAAAAAGGTGTGACTTATACGCTGGAAAATGTGGTAGTTACTTTTTTGATGATTTCAGCTTTTTGCTACTGTTTTCATAATTTTTAGCTTTTAGCTATTTGGTATTTAATACAGGCCCTGTGATGGACTTGCGACCCGTCCAGGGTGTCCCCCGTCCCTCACACAGTGATTGCCAGACATGGGCACCAGCGACCCCCGTGACCCAAAATGGAAGAAGCAGGTAAAAAATAATGGATGGATGGATGGATGGTATTTAATACATTTAGCTATTGTTCTGTTTCTATTATTCAGCTACTGTTCTGCTGGTCTTGGCTTTTAGCTGTTGTTCAGCAGATTATTGCTATTAGGTTTTGTTCTGCTTATTTTAGCTGTGTTACTGTTCATCCTTTTGCTTTTGCTAATTTTTAATTATAGACTTTGTTTTGATAATTTTAGCTTTTGTTTTAATTGTTTTAACATTTCAGCAGGATTTATATTTTCACAGAAAATGCAAATTTTTCAAGTTAGCATTTAACACTGGGATTTTTTTGTACTTATGTTCCAGTCCTGTAGCAGTACTGATTATGTGTTCTTAAACTGTGTCAAAAGGTTTAGTCATATCTAACCAAACACTGGTTTCCACCTTTTGGGTTTTAATCACTGAAATTTCCCCTAACTTGTCAAATCTTTTTACAAAGTTTGAAAAAATTGACAACTTTCCACTGTTGAAATGTTCAAACTTGTTAAAACTTCAATAGATTTTTATACAAAATGTGCTTCGTAAGTCTGCTTGGGTTGGTTTAAATTGTTTAAATGACCTAAATAAGTTCAGTGCTTGTTTTGTTGTCCAATCACTTATAGATTTTTTTTGTTGATTAAAGAAAAACATGTAAACAAAGTATAAATATAGATTTTTAACAACCCGTTCCCTTTTCTTACTTTCTTTACTCTAGTTTTCATTGTGTTGATGCAGTAAATGCATGTTTTTCATAAAGATTAACATGCTCACCAAAGACACCAAAATCCTCAAAGACATCCATCCATCCATCCATCCATTATCTTTACCCGTTTGTTCCATTTTGGGTCACGGGGGTCACTGGTGCCCATGTCCAGCAATCACTGTGTGAGGGACGGGGGACACCCTGGACGGGTCGCAAGTCCATCACAGGGCCACATAGAGACAAACAACCATTCACTCTCTCATTCACACCTAGGGACAATTTAGAGTTACCAATCAGCCTAACATGCATGTTTTTGGTCTGTGGGAGGAAACCGGAGCACCCGGAGAAAACCCACGCATGCACGGAGAGAACATGCAAACTCCACCCAGAAAGGCCCCTGGACCGGGGTTTGAACCAAGGACCTGCTCCCTGAGAGGCAGCAGCTCTACCAGTTGCGCCACCGTGCTGCCCATTCCTCAAAGACAGTGAAAACAATATTATTTATGTATGTGGTTAAAAAAGGTGCAAACTACAGCTATTATAAATTAAATTTTGAGAAAATATACTGAAATGTTTATTTTTTTAATCTTTTTAAAGCCATGGAGTCCAATCAAGAACAACTGGTTTGCGTTTTTGTCCTCGTTCACTTTGAAAGCCACATGTAGAAATTAGGAAGGAGATGATTAATAAAATACAAACTGAACGAGGTGATCATGAGGGTGCTTCAATGGAGCACATGTTTAAGTAGCACCAAGCACAGCAAATTTAACAACAATAACTGATTTTGATTTTATGCATATGTGAGATTGAAAATGAGAGGACAGGGCAGCATTTTTGCTTATTATGATTTAGAAAATGATACGTGATTAAACATTAAATGACTAACTTTACAAAGCAGGATGTTCTCTCTTTCTTCATTTCTTAAAAAAGAGAAAGACTCATGTTCAGGCTGCTCTTTAATACACTGTATTAAACTTACATTGTTATCCCTTAGCATGCATCTAAGATCCTTGTATACTGTTTCTTCTTTTTATACTTTATATTCAGTGGTATATGTGATACGCTGGTATACGGAGTATACCCAATAGAAAAGCTTGGGAATTCCAGTATACCCACTTAAAAGTGCCCAATAATACGAGCCCATGTCATGTATCATTGGCAATGATACATGACATGGGCATGTGTCATTGTCAACAGGTTTGGAACATTTTATAGACACATTGAGTTGGTGCACCCTGTTTTTGTATAATTGATACTTCTGTACTTACGATTTAACACTTGAACATGTTTGGCTTTGATACTGTTTTATAGATTCTGTAACATGCTTTTAATAGAGGCAACTATTCTACAAATGTTTGTTGTACATTTATTCAAATAAAAGTATCAGAGAAATTTTGAAATGTTCAATATGCTTAAAAATCAAAATAAGGTAACAGTTACATTGCACTGTACTTTGGTTTCTAAGCACAGTAAACCCACTACATAAATGTAGACTACACCACTGTTTATATTGTTGCTACTTTTTGGGTGGGACCTAATTTTGTTCCACCTCATGTGATGCGAATGACAACAAAGAAGCTTGAGAAAACTCCTGGATGAGTCCCATCAAGAGAAACCAGAGGTTCGTAATGTCAGGCTCCTTCATGTGTGTGAATGTTTGAGGTGTGTTCCTCCTCACTCCTATGAACACATCTGATTGGTTTGTTCTGAACACATCTGATTGGTTTGTTCTGAACACATCTGATTGGTTTGTTCTGAACACATCTGATTGGTTTGTTCTCCTGCGAGTGGAATGTTTGAAGATGTGTTCTGAGAGCAATGGCTCCCAGAGCTGGTTTCACATGAACACGATAATGAAAAATATGTAAATCTCCCTCTTTACCGTAATTGGTCTGGGACCTATTGTTTGCTTTGTGCCTTTTGTGATGTAAATATTTTAGTTTTGGGGTTCCCTATAAAGATGGGCATGAAAAATTGCCGTAGATACTTCCATGTCATCACCCCCGCTCCTCTCCATGGTTTCACCTTCCTCCAATGGAAGTAAGTGAATTCTCCCAGCAGCTCTGAAGACAAGTTTACATGAAAATCACAGCACTGAGGGGGATCGACCTTCTTCTGATCTTCTGTGCATCTTTTAATGCATGCCTCGCTATAATGGGGCTTGGTTGCACGCCTGTAATTCGCCCATTCATCAGGATAATCTGACATCAAGTCCTGTCATGTCTAAACCGTGTCCAGCATACAAAAGGGGAAACTAAAACTGTTTAGTCAAAAACAATGACAAAAATAAGAACTTAGATTAAAGCTAGTTTCATTTTTGACCATTTTTTCATGAAGCCAAGAGAATAAAACACAATAAATTTGCACAAAATTTTATTGATTAAATGTGCAAAATTCCCTTTTTAATTTAAAATGAAAAAGAGACAGAAGTTGTAAAACAATAACATTATTTAAAACAGCCATAGACTGTGGACAATCAAATGTTTAAGCAAACAAATGTGTCAAAAGAAGAAATTATAACATAGACAAAATATTTAAAAAAATCAAATAAGGGGGAGGATGAAAGCAATTTCTAAAATGTAAAAAAAATATAAATAAAAAAAAATGGTGTCGTACTTCCATATTTGGACCTGGCAAATGTTAGTTCTACCTTTAAGATGGGTGATGAACCTGTTAGCCTTACAGACATCTCACTTTTGTAAATTTTTAAACAATTGTCAATCATGTTGAAAATGTTCAGTGTGATGAACACTGTGTGGCTTTTTGAAAGGAACATGCTTTTTTAACGAAAATATTTGAACTGATGAAGTTCTGTCATTTGAAACGGTATTCAGATTAAAAAACTTTTCTGTGCCTTGTTTAGTATACTGTATAAAGTACATAAATATGGGATGATCAGTAAAATAAACTGAGCTCAATTTTTGTTTTAAAGATAGAAAACAGGGAATATGTGTTAATGGTGAAAAATCTTGTTTAAATGTTAATAGTGGTGTCCCTCAGGGGTCTGTTCTTAGGCCTGCATTATTATTATAATTTTTCCTTTAATTAACACATTTCCCATCATTCAATTTTCTCTTTAGTTGTTCATCAAGCATTACAAGAAGACTTTAATAATTTACGAACGTGGTCAAATGAGTGGTTGAAGCTAAATGTAAAGTGCTGCATGTAGAAAAATAAAAATCCTTGTTATGATTAATAATGAATGAAGTCAGTAAGCAAAGAGAAAGATTTGGGGGTTTGTGTATGCTGACTGAATATGATTTTAAGTACTGTATATTGTCAAGGCTGCAATGTTTTAGGTATGATCAATATAATACAATATACTTCCTTTGAAAAATAAAGATATAGACTTAGGGACTGTCTGTAATGCTTTTTAAATGGTAATGCGTTTTAAATTAACTATGATGCATTTTACAATGCAACTAATTGATTCAATACTATTTTATATTATTTATACTATATATAATTCATACTACTATATGTTGTACCAGCTTTGAATTGTATTTAGGCTTTGAGTGCATCACCAATCTGCTCTTTTCCCTCACAAATAAATTATTAGTTAAGTAATTTTTATTTAACTTTTTAAAACAGTATTATTATAAATCAACTTTGAATTAAAGGTAAAAAAATCACTTAAAGCCACTGTCTGCAATTAATCCCTCAGCTGTTAAAATGTATTGTTTAAATCCACTTTTCTTGAGTCTGAATGTGATCCTGTGTAATGTTTGCTTTAAAGATTTACTTCCAAATTGTTTTCAAGTTTCCTAAATCATTAAGTTTGCCTGTTGACCTGCATCACGACCACCGGAGCGGAGGAGCCCCCCCACACCGCCTCGAGCCTCCGGGCCTTGACCCTGACCCTTCAGGACCATCTGAGGCCCCGTCAGTAAAAACACAGTTCATGATCCACGCTTTAGCAGACAGAGTGTGACCGGGCCCGGTTTGCTCCCGGTTTGGACACATGGGACAAAACCCGAGGAGAAGGAGGAGAAGGAGGAGAAGGGGCTTGAATGGCATAGCACCGAGGAGGCCGAGGGAGAGCAAAAAGGAGGCGGTGTGCCTTTGTAGTCGTGGAGGAATGCGGAAATGTCCCCGCTCCGTGTCAAACCTCTCTGAAGGGGGTCAGGCCACATTCAGCCGGCGTGGGAAAGCCAGCCAGAGACGGAGCTCACACGGGCCGCGGCAGTTGCACGAGCCCATCCGCGAGCACGGCCTATATGTGCGCGAGGAGGAGAAAAGAAAGGAGGAAAACCCAAAGAGGAGCGTGCTTTTCAGAAAAAAAAAGGGCCGTATCACGCGTTTGCCTTTGTCCCATATGACCCCCCACCATACACACCCAAGCAATCCAAGTACACACCCCCTTCCACACAAGCTGCAACGAGCGCGCGCGCGTGTGTGTGCGTGCGTGTGCGCCAGTTTTCGTCCAGCCCTCCCCTGGTTTGAGAAGCGTCTGCGCTCCGGTGCAGTCTGAAGGGATGGGGGGTTAGAGCCTGCAACGTCAACTACCTGTGTGGCCCCCGCGTGGAGGACGGTGGACAGCGGATGCGTTTCATGGAGGACTTTTTACTGGAGACCCTGAACGCCTCCTCAGCATTTTATTGGACATGCTGCCGACGTTACATTTCACTGACCACACAAGGTAATACAAATAATAATAATAATAATAATAATAATAAATAAAATTGGGGTTATTTTGTGCGGAATTATACAAAATAAATGTCTGGAAACGCTGCTTTACGGGGAAATGTCTCAAACAGCTGCACGAGTAATTACACTTTCATATATAATTTAGGCCATATTTTTAAATTATTATCGAGTCCACGCTCTAATAAATTGGAAAAAATTCAGAGAAGCCGTCCAGGCTGTTAGAAACATCATTAAAACTCGCTTAACGTGCCGTTTGACGCATTTCTAGAGGTTTTCGAGGCAGAAAGTGAGTGTGAGGTGTTTTAAATGGATTTGTTGCTGTAGGAAGTTGAAACAATGCAGCACGTGCTCACAGTTTGGGTCCCAAACTGAAACTCTTGACACGCGCAAAGCTGCTCAGCTCGCGCATTGATTTGCACACCTGAACCAGTCTCTTGTATCAGTCGTGCACAGTTTCTGCTCGTCTCGGGATAAATTTAAAAAAGTTTTTTTTTTTAATTATTATTATTTTACGAGAAGAACGTGAACTTTAACTAACGTCTCAACGAGTGCGCGAGACAGTTTGTTTACTGCAGAGCTAGCTTAAATGAGAGACGAAATGCGGCTAATTGAACTTGTTTTATTTTATTATTGTGTGTTAGCTGTAGGAGGACATGAGTTGTAATGCGTAACAGGAGGAGGAGTGGAAGCCGGGGACGCAGCGGAGGGTCTTTTTTCTCTCCTGATAGTCGGAATAAAACGTGACAGTCGCGTTAATGTCTACAAAGATGGTCTCTTCTTCCATCTGTGTCTCCCTGTCATCTAGGCATCGCACGTGCCAACGCTTTTCTGCGAATATGACTTTGTGAGAAACTCTCTGGCTCGTCGCCCTCGCCGGGATTCCCCGTAATATTTTCAACAAGAGACACGCAAGGAGGAGGGGAGAGAAGAACATTGAGCCAAAATGGACAAAGAAAGTATTGGCACTCAGTACGAGCCCGTGGCTGAGATTGGAGAAGGCGCTTATGGGAAAGTGTACAAGGCCAGAGACTTGAAGAACGGGGGGCGCTTTGTAGCCCTGAAAAGAGTTCGGGTCCAGACGGAGGAAGAGGGCATGCCTCTCTCCACCATCCGGGAGGTGGCGGTACTGAGGCAGCTGGAGGCCTTTGAGCACCCCAATGTTGTCAGGTGAGTGGAGGGGCTGAGGTGGGCAGCCACACTGGTGTTAATGGGAGGGGCAGTATTTAGAGAAAAATCATTTAATTCATTATAGTCTACAGCAGGGGTCTGCAACCTGCGGCTCTGGGGCCACATGTGGCTCTTTGGTACCTCTGCAGCGGCTCTTTCAGGCTTTGACCAGTTCAGTTTATTTATACAACTCCAAGTTACAACAGAAGTCGTCTCAGGGCACTGAACAGAAACATTCATGTATATAAAACAAAGTTAACCTGAGGAGCAGACTGCTTTGAGTTTAACTCCATCACAGACTCATGTTCAGCAAGCATGAAGGCGACAGTGGAAAGGAAAAACTCCCTCATGAGGAAGAGACCTTTAGCAGAACCAGGCTCAAGACAAGTGGCCTTCTGCTTCAACCAGCTGGGTTTGAGAGGAACAGGGAGGAGGAACAGATACACAATGGCAGGTCGAGAATCACATGTTAAGATAGAAATAGTATCAAATGGAAACTATTCAGTTTTAAAAATTCATTTAAGTAAATGAGGTTAAAAAAATGGTTGTAAGCTCAATCATCCAGGTAGATAATTTTTAAATTTTTTATTTAGAAATGTATTCATTTCATTAAAAACAAAATAACTATATACAATAGAAAACAAAAATATGTATACAATAATCACAAAAATGGTTAAATCATTTTATCTGGATCAGTTTATTTAAGGGAGAAATGTTTAGTCTTCCATCCAGAAGACTTCATCAGTCTGTGGCCTGCCAACCAGATCTATCCCATAAGTAGCCTTCTGTGCTTCAAGCCTGTTGGAATCTCAGAAGCAGGCTTTTAACACATGCATCTGTCCAAAACAATCAATCATCATGTATAACAATCAAATATTTTAGGCCAGATGGCTGACTTGCTACTCACAGAAACAGCCTGAGGACACCAAGACCAAAATGGTCCAGAAAAAAGCTGTGTAAGCTCAATCATCCAGGTAGATGACAACAAACAAGGTTAAATTATGTCATCTGGACCAGTTTATTTAAAGGAGAAACGTTTTGTCTTCCATCCAGAAGACCCCAGATATGTTGATCTGGCCCCACTGGCCGGAAAAGCCATCTCCAACAAACTTGTAGTGGTCCATGGGCCACCATACCATACAACTTTATTTATAAAGCACTTAAAATAGCAACAAGGCCAACCAAAGTGCTGTAAAACAAAAACAAGCAAAGGACACAGGATAAAATACATAGATCCAAATACATAAAGATAAGAACTAAATGAGTAACATTATACACTGCCTGGCCAAAAAAAAAAAGGTCACACACTAATATTTAGTTGGACCTCCTTTAGCTTTGATTACATCATGCATTCACTGTGGCATTGTTTCAATAAACTTCTGCAATGTCACAAGATCTGTTTCATCCAGTGTTGCATTAAGTTTTCACCAAGATCTTGCATTGATGACTAGACATGATGGGTGCATCACTTCACCTGCCTCTCTTCTTACCCTGATGGGCCCATTACTCTGGAACAGGGTCAATCTGGACTCATCAGATCACATGACCTCCTTCCATTGCTCCAGAGTCCAATCTTTATGCTCCCTAGCAAATTGAAGCTTTTTTTTTTTCAGTTAGCCTCACTGGTTAGTGGTTTTCTTAAGGTTACACAGATGTTCAGTCCCAATCCCTTGACTTTCCTTCACATTGTGTGTGTGGAAATGTTCTTACTTTCACTATTAAACACAGCCCTGAGTGCTGCTGTTGTTTTTCTTCTATTTGATTTCACCAAACGTTTAAGAGATCACGATCATTAAGGATTTTTTTCCGGCCACATTTCTTCCTGGAAGACGATGGGCCCCCACTGTCCTTACAGTTTTAATAATGCGTTGGACAGTTCTTAACCCAGTTTTAGTAGTTTCTTCAATCTCCTTAGATGTTTTCTCTGCTTGATACCAATGATTTGACCCTTCTTCTCAAACAGACGGACATCTTTTCCGTGACCACACGATGTGTCTTTCAACGTGGTTGTTAAAGAAATGAGAAGCAACTCATTGCACCAGTTGAGGTTAAACAACTTGTTGCAGCTGAAAGATAATCGTCCATGCAGTAATTATCTAATAGGAGGCTCGGACCTATTTGCTTAGTTAAATCCAGGTGGCAACTTTTTTTGGGGCCAGGCAGTAGGGATGCACAATATTATCGGCATCGGCCGATATTAACGTTAAATTTCAATATCGGACATCAGCCATTCCATTAAAATAACTCTCCAATATAAAAGGCGCTGTTTTTGCCTACAGCGGCAGCACAACGTGATGACGTTGCAGTAGCAGCGCAATGCAATGGCGTCACGTGCGTCTACCCAATCTCACGGCGGAGAGAAAAATTCAAAATGTCGGCCGTGTGGAAGTTTTATTTTTCGTTGGTGAGGATGTCGGATTCCCAAGATTTTTGGACTACGTTGAGCCTCGCTACATCGTCCGCAGTCGGAGATATTTTTCAGACGTAACTTTACCCGAGTTACAAGCCGTCGTTTCCAACGTCATTGAGAAACTTAATAGCTGATGGGACGTCTTGTTGGGTGAGTTTTACCACAGACATTTTGTACGACGTGTTAGCCCTGTTAGCATGATCAAGACTTTTCATTTAATATAAGTCAAAGTGCTATACATATCATATGGCTGTTACTGAATATATGTCACCAGCTTTTTGTAGCAAATAAGCCTAAGAGGTCTATGCTCTGACAAAGGAACCTATATAAAATATCGGTATCCGCATCGGTTATCAGCCGAATAAGTTTTAACATATCGACATATCGGATATCGGCCAAAAATCCAATGTCGTGCGTCCCTACCAGGCAGTGTAGAATACAGGCAAGTTAAAATCAACTTGCACCGTGTCAAAAGCCTGGGAATAAAAGTGAGTTTTCAAACGAGACTTAAAAACGGGAGGGACACGCCTGACACGCAGTGGCAACTCATTCCTGTTTTGGACCTTAGATAGAGAACTTTACTAATTGGATTTTCTGTTTATGCGAATGTTCCTGTAAAGTGTCCTGAGACAACTTCGTTGTAATTTGACACA
>NC_056516.1:9167544-9186638 GCF_014905685.2 Nematolebias whitei | reverse complement strand
ATATATATATAAAATTTGAAGGTGAAGGGAGACCAGGATTGGTCACCCCTGCGCTAACATGCAATCTCGTGCACATCTCCTAGGCAAAGCCGACTTTGCTGCTCAATGTTTAGTGTAAAAAATCTGCACTGGTGTAGGATTTAAAACATTTTCTCTTAAAGCTCACTAGTTGTAGAAATAAGTACTTCAGAAGTGTTTTAGTCAAGAGTTCTTTGCCTAAATCAGATCTGTTTTTTGTTTAGTTTTAATGACTTTTCTGCAAGAGTATTGTATAAACGCTAAAATCACATTTCGGTTCAGTTTCAGACAAAAGACAAAATGAAGACTTATAAAATGTTTATTTTGAAAATATGCCAAGTAAACAATACGTTTAAATAAAAATAAACAAAAGCGACCCATTTGGAGGATATTTTAAATAAATGGCACTCTTTACAATAAATAAACTATACTAATAATAATAAAAATCTTAATAAATACAATAACTGTCAGAACCAGAACAATAAGCAACAACAGACTATTTACAATCTAACTAATCAAGTTTTAAGTTTTTGGCCAAAAAGACCAACTTGTCCACATTTTCTACCAAAAGCTCAGATCTAGTTGCAGTGACATCATCTCCAGCGGTGGAGAAAACCACTGACTAACAACAGTAACAGGAATAAAGAGGTAGATCTTTGCTAACTGTGCAGTGTGGCTGTATTTGGCCTCATTACTCACGACCTCTTCTTGGACCTGCTTGTCCCTGGAAAAGTTCAGAGTTCAGTCATCACAGACTTCTTAGCTGGAGGTGATCTCTGGTGGATTTCCCTGAAGAGGAAGAAGACTCAGCTGCTACCTCTGTCCCGGACTGGAAATAAAACACAAATGGGTAAAAACAATGAGTTAATAAGATTATAATTTTATATCAAAAAAGTTAATAGATAATAATAATAAAAGAACAATTCCTCTTCTTGAACGGTTGTTATGAGGTGGCTGAATCTCTCATTTATCATCATCAGGACTTTAATCTAGTCCAGGGCTTGTTGACAATATCAGTTTTATCTTTTTCATAAAGTGCTGCTACAACTTTTCGTCTGAAGTGTTGATGTGATGGGATGTTGTAGCGGGGATCAAGAACTTTAAAGCCGGTGCATCATCAACATTTGAATGTAGATCCAGAGCTTTAAAAACTTTACAGCTTGTGTTATTGCTCTGGACCGATCTGAATGACCTGATAAAGGTTGTTTAAATGCTGCTGCTATTGGTCTTTTCAACAAGCTGCTTTTCTTGATTTTAGAAGAGACGTTCACGTTCGGATGATGTCGTTTCAAGAGCGTTAACAAGTTAGACGTGTTGCTGCTGCAGATCCACTCTCTGTGAAACAACGTCGACGACACACAGCTTTGGATTTGTTCACTTGTGTTTTAACAAGAAAGCCATAATGTTCCCAAACAGGAGACCACAACGAGATGCTAGGCTGCTAATGCTGCGCGTGCTGCAAGGTAATAGCGCCGTGCTGAAACACGCTTAGGAATTTTAGTTCCGCTGCGCATAATCTCTCGTTCATAAAATTTAATGAGTGAAAAAATAACCGAAACGGTACGCACATAGACCGAACGTGCCGTACCGAAACAGTTCGGTACACCCACGTGTACCGTTACACTCCTAGTATTGTACACTATTATCTGTCTCTAATTTACTCTGTAATCAAAGGCAGTGTTGTAGTACTCGAGAATGGTCTTGGTCTCAAGACCTGTCTTGAGACCACTTTTTGATGGTCTTGTCTCGGACTCGACCATATTTGGTCTTGTCTCTGACATCAAGGACTCGGGATTTTATTTCAAGACCAGTCAAGACCACAACTGTGGAAATATCACTAAATTGCCAGAATATTGTCGTTTATTTGTCCAGTACGCAGTACCTGGAAGAGAGGGGCTGTCTGCTGTAAAGCCTCATTCAGAACCAGTCACGGCTGCACTTTAGGTTAGAATGGATTCTCTAGCAATAAGCAGTTTAAAACACGACTTGATCAGTTAATAATAATTATTTTTTATTCCCTCAATTTAAATTATTTCTGAACTGTTCGTGCTCTGCTGGAGACTCGATTCTCGACTGCGGTGAAGTTAGTTTTACGTTGGATGTTGAACATTTGAGCTCCGTGGCTTCAGCGGTGTGCTCCTCTCGTTTGATCCGAAGCAGGCAGTCTGATTTCTGTCAGCTGCGCTCAGTCTGCGCCTCCTCTGAGATGTAATGGCTCTCTTAGGGACCGTCAACAAATTACCGAACGAAACACTCCTCAGAAACAAAAATTAATGTATTTTACATCATTTGACCCACTGACACAAAACTAATGTTAAACTACTCTAACAGACCTGACACACAAGGCACCATCATTTATTTCTCATTTTAAATCATTGTATAATTAGTTACTGAGCGTAAACCATGATTTTTGAACAAATAAAATTATGTAAAATTGGAAAATGCTTTAAAATGAGAACTAAACGAGGGCGCCTCGTCTCAGGTCTAGTAGAGTAGTTTAACATAAGTTTTGTGTCAGTGGGTCACATGACATGAAAAGCATTCTGCAAAAACCACTGAATGTCTGATTTCTTTATGTAGTTTGGAAAATTTATAAAAGCTGATACATTCATTCAAAAACAAACTTAAAGTTGCAGTATGTAACTTTTATAAAAAATACTTTTATAAAAGTTACATATGTTTTTTACACATTTGTTTAAACTGTCACTATGTCATGACAGTATAGCACAAGACAGATAATCAGTGAAAAGACTGAGCTCCAACACTTGAGGTCTTGGTCTTGACTTGGTCTCGGAACCGAAAAGTCTTGGTCTTGGTACACTCTGATCCTGGTCTTGACTTGGTCTCGGGTTAGGTGGTCTTGACTACAACACTGATCAAACCTATTGTTTTGTGAAGGAATGCCTGTCACCCACCGCCTTTCATGTCAGAGCTTTAGTCTAAAATCATCTTATGTTAAGAATTAAGGGAATCAAAGCTGTTTTGGTGAAACCTTGAAAATGACATGATCTCATGCAACACAAGTTGTCATGCTATGAATATGTGTTGTGAATGACTCGGCTACTACCGCATCAAACTTTAGCTCAATATCTAGAAAACTGACTCCCGGTAAGTTGTAGCCATTTTCATGTTTACTAAGGTTGACTCGCTGTGGCAGACTATCCTGAACTGGGTTCAATCTAATAGTTGTGCGTCTACAGCTTATGAATACTTTATTCAAGTTTTATTAATATTTGTTCAGTAGTACATACAATATTTCAGTTAACAGCACAATCACAGGCAGAAAATGGTTTAGCCTTTTGGTGGTAGATGATATAGAGATTTCTCCTAGATTCGTTTGAAGATGACTTGCACACATCTCTGAACAATGCCTCTGTCATGTATCGTTTTTCTGTCAACAGGTAAAATAAAAATTCAATATCTGGTAGTAATTCTTTAACCGGAAACTATTTTTATCAACCAAATCCTGAATTTAGGACACAAGTCATTTGTCACTGTGAATCTGCAGGATTCAAAACGTCTCCTGTTTTAGAGAAAAATCAGTTGTGTGTGTGCAGTTCTCAAGTTTCCATGTTGCACCTTTTTCAAAGTTGGCTGTTAGACCTGCGCCAGGCTCCAAACCAGTTCTGAATCCTGTTTGCTGGAACAATCCTCAAACTCAGACCTTTAGGTGAGCACAAAGTAATTTTCTACTTTTCAGATTTTTAATTTGAAAATGTCCTTCAAGTGTTAGACCCTGCACATGCACCGTTTGGCAAAGTGAACTCCAGTCGTCCAAAGGATTTAGTGCTTACCAAATAATGTTTAGATGAGAACTGTTCAAGGGTCTCTACCCTGCTGATCTTTGTTCATAAGTAAAAATAAAACAAACTCTGCAGAGCTGACGTCATATGACCAATAAAGTAACAAAATAAGAATTTATTCTCATGGTAGTTGTCGGATACTGCGTCATGCTGGCACAGGCCAAGGTCAGCCCTTGTGCTTGTTTTATTGTTGAATATTTAGTGTTTTGGATTGGAGGGGAAGTTTTAAATGGATGTTTCAGAGACTGAGTATGTGCCCTTGTGCCTCTGGCCAAAACTCTCCAATGCATCTGTAAATAACGGAAGAGAACTGTGGTCTTTAAATACTCATTGGAGGCCAGATGAATCAACAACTGAGCAGTCAGTTAAGTATAAAGTGTTCTTTTTAGTTCATGCTATTAAAATAAATCCAAAACTCTCATTGTGTAACATTTCACCACCATAGCCAGCCAATATAGCCGAGAAGATCCAGACAGAAAAAAAGTTTATTTTGAGGCTTTTGTGTGACTCCAGGCAAATCCTGGATGTTTGTAATGGGGCCCATTATTTATTCCATATGTTCAGTGTCTGCTGAGAACCCCTATTGAAGTCCAACTATCAAACTGTGAGGGGTGTTTAGCCCCTGTGCTTTTTAAGGAGGGTGTCTTCTACTCTGTGACACTGTGGCCGGCACTAATAAGTTGAAACAAATCACATTTTTGACTTTGCAAGCTCACTGATCGTCAGACACTTAATATTTTATTGAATATAAACAAGGATTCATATTCTGATGGTTTTGAAAAGGTTGTATCTTTTATGGTAATATCTCACTGGGCAGGGCAGCACGGTGGTGCAACTGGTAGAGCTGCTGCCTCTCAGCGAGCAGGTCCCTGGTTCAAATCCCGGTCCGGGGGCCCTTCTGGGTGAAGTTTGCATGTTCTCTCCATGCATGCGTGGGTTTTTCTCCGGATACTCTGGTTTCTTCCCATAGACCAAAAACATGCATGTAAAGGCCCCAGTATACTCGCGCGGACCTTTTTTATGCACAGACTCGACGTGCACCGTTTGCAGAGGGTTGAGACTTCATACTCGAGCGTCCACCCTGAGCAGCTGCAGACCAGCTCCTCAGGCAAGGGGCTTTAACCTTAGGGACAAATTGAAGTCGCCGAGTGGTTGTTTGCTGACACGCCTACTGGATTGATTGACAGGTCGCAACCTCCCCCCCCCCCCCCCCCCCCCCCCAAAAAAAAAAAAAAACAGAGTTGGCAGCCGCAGCAGCATTTTGTGTTTATATGTTGTTAATAAAAAGTTCTAAAAAAATACAAATAAAACAGGGAGCACTGGCCCTGCAGCCCACACATCAGACCAGCCCACCAGGAAATCTCCAGACCCTTCTGCAGCCATGCTGGACCTGATTTTACTTTGCTCGTGACAAATTCCTTAATTTCTCACAATTTCAGTCATGGCGTCAATGGACGAGGAGGAATAGATTGCTTGTCTCTTGGGGGGGGGGAAGAAAAAAACCTAAAGAAAAGCCATTAATCCAGATCAGAGATGAAGAAGGGGGAATTTAATACATTGGTGTTGCATACAAAACAGTCCGTCACCAGGCAGTTGATTGTGCGACACACAGTACGTTTACACAGTCGTAAAAATTGAGCTTTGCACGGACATGCCCAGTTCTGCTTCGACTCTAATTTTGTACGTGCGGACCTCTGTGGACTGATGTACGCCCGACTATACTGGAGGCTTTAGGCTTATTGGTAACTCTAAATTATCCCTAGGTGAGAGTGAATGTTTGTTTGTCTTGTTTGTGTCTATGTGGCCCTGTGATGGACTTGTGACCTGTCCAGGGTGTACCCCACCTCTCGCATATTGATGGCTGGACATGGACACCAGTGACCCCTGCGACCCAAAAAGGAAGAAGCAGGTAAAGATAATGGATGGATTGATGGATCTCACTGGGCTCGGACAGTTGGTGAATAGTTTGTGAACTGCATTTGCAACATGGTCTCCAAAAATTCTTGGAACTGTTTCGGGGTTCTCAAATTCCTCATGTGATTTGGAGAGGCTCACAGTCTTGTTGCTTGAATTTTGAACATATTCAAAAACACTTATGCAACCAACTTTCTCTCAAAATGGCCACAAAGTTGTTGCAGACGTCTCAAACCCTTTTTTAATTTAATTTAATTTAATTTAATTTAAAATTCTATTGCACTAGAGCTGACAGAAAGCATCCATTAACATCCTAACAGCTTGAATGTCCAGGTCTAAAAGACACGCAGATGATAAATATATATATTTTAATGGTCCAGACCTGCTTATTTAAAGGTCAAGGGTACTTTAGTAGATCAAATCCCAAATGTGGGGTCTGCTGTCTAGGTGGGTACAAAGTGGGTCGAGATGTGTGCAATGATGGATATGGTTTTATTTTTTTTAGTTGAATGGAAAAATTCAAGAAAAACATTTTTCTTATCTAACCGTTTCGTCACAGTTGTGAGATTATACTCTCGGAACCATTGTTCTTTATTGGGACAATAACAAAGGGAGGGAACATATTAACATTTGTTGGCTCTTCTCCACGCAGTGTGGAAGTAATTTTCGGGATTTAACGAGACTCTTTTGAGGATAACACCACGTTTAGCTGGTGACATGACTGCCCCAGAGGAGTTGATGGAGGACAGGGTGGGCCCCAGAAACCATCTTATCACCAGCAAACTGTTTTTTCCACTATGGGAGTGTGGTATTTGTGGAATTTCAGTTTGTTTGGTGGCTCCTCAGATTGAAGAAGTCCTTCGGATGAAGGATGAAACGTCTCGGCCCAAAAAAAAAAAAAAAGAAGAAGAAACCGTCCAGATGACCTGACATTGTTGGATTTGTACCTGGAATATTGAGCATGAACTTTTGGCATAGCTGTGTTAAATCAAAGGAACCCACAACATCTATCATCTATCTAAAAATTCATAGATGGTTTTTGCACCTCCTGTGTTTTGATGAAGGATGCTGCCCCGGCAGCAGCTCTATGTGGACTTGACTAGACTCCCCTTAGAGATTCAGAAGTTGTCATAGTGCTGGGGGAGGAATGCCGTTTATAGCCCCCGACTCTTTGAGTAGGATGTAGTGGATACTGCGTTTTTCAGCTTTTTCTTCAAAGCTTGCCTTGGAAGGTCTGCTGACATAATCTGAATTCTTGGCTTTAGTTGGTTGTTAAGTGAAACACAATAAATGCCATTTGGTAGTTGTGGCTTGATGGTCCTAAATGTTCAAACTGTTTTAAATAATCACAGTATTTTATTTTAGGAATGTAATTGGTAGAGTTAGGCATCCTTAAGTTAAAAACATCACAACAAAGGTTTCAAATTCAGGTAGATTACAGATTTTTGGGTCCCATCAATGATGAAGTTTTCTTCACCTTTACCAAAGTTGAAAAGTTAAACAACAAAGTTCAAACATTTTTATAAGCTGTTTTAAGGCTTTTTTATCATTTGTTATCAAAAAAGGCAGACAATCATATAATGTGCATTCATGAGTTCACCAGTCTGTCTGTTAGGGAAATCTCTTAAAACTTGTGAACTGAATTTTATTAAACTCTCAAAGTAATCACTGAGGGATGCACATATTGGATTTTTGACCGATATCTGATATGCCGATATGTTAAAACTTATTTGGCCGATAACCGATATCGATATTTTTAATGTACTTTGTCAGAACATAGTCCTCTTATTTAGGCTTATTTGCTGTGAAAATTGTGTAACAGCTGTAAGAGCTGGTGACATATATTCAGTAACAGCCATATGATATGCAGAGCTCTTTAACTTATATTAAATGAAAAGTGTTAAATGTTATTTATTAGCATTAGTCACCTGCGATGCTGTCTCACTTGTGGAGGCTTGTTCCAGGTTCCTATAGCTGCAGTGTGGGATTCTCTGCACTCCTGTGCATGAAGGACCTTTAAGCCTTTTTAAGTTCAAAGTTTTTGTCTATCCATTGTGCCGTAAGACTAATCATGCTAACGGGGCTAACACGACATCCAAATGTCTGTGGTAAAACTCACCCAAGTGCTATCAGCTATTAGCTTCTCAATGACGTTGGAAATGACGGTTTGTAACTTGGGTAAGGCTACGTCAGAAAAATATCTCTGAGGACGATGTAGCGAGGCTCAACGTAGTCCAAGAATCTTTGGAATCCAATATCCTCAACGAACAAAAAAAATTCCACACCGCCGACATTTTGACGTCTTCCTGTCCGCCGTGATCAGATCAGGTAAACGCGTGTGATGTCATCACGTTGTGCTGCTGCAGGCATCCTTGTCACTGGGTTGTCATACAAAAACAGAGTCCTTTATATCGGTGAGTTATTTTGATGGAATGGCCGATGTCCGATATTTAACTTTAACGCTAATATTGGCCGATACCATGCCGATAATATCGTGCATCCCTACTGATCTACATCTACAACTGAATTGTTGGAGCCAAACCGATCCAAGATGACCACCACAGCTTATCCACCTTGGTAAACACAAAAAGGTTTTTAACTCGGTCAGTTTTTCAGCTCTTGAGCTAACCTTTGATGTGGTAGTAGCTGAGCCTTCCCCGACACATACCCCGAGCACTAATGGCTCACACAAGATCTTTCATTCCAAACATGCAACAGTGGGGCGGACAATACGCATTCCTTAAAACAATACTAGTTTCACTATTAATGCCATTGAATACAGATGTTTTACATGTATTAATTATTATTGAAGAATTGTATATATTCTTATTATTATTTTGTTGTGCGTTTCATTTGCTAGCAATAAAATCTGCATTAATTGAAGAGTACAACACAATACTCATGTCTTGGCACGTATTTCTGTAATTTGATGTTATACATTTCAAGCAAATGTGGCATGTACTAGTACATTGAAATGTTCATCCAACAAGTATCAAGAAATGTTGAGGTGCCGTACATTTGTCTTTTTGCTTTATCACAGATTTTCTCTGTGCATGGTGGACCTCCTCACCTGTTCCTTTCTTGTAGGTTATTTGATGTTTGTACAGTCTCTCGGACCGACCGAGAAACCAAACTCACGCTGGTCTTTGAGCACGTGGATCAGGACCTGACCACCTACCTGGAGAAGGCTCCTGACCCTGGAGTACCACCTGAGACCATCAAGGTAAGCACTGTCATCTTATAGCACTCATTGTAAGAGTCTTCATAAAAGACATGACCATACCACACCATTTTATTTATAGAGCACTTAAAACAGCGACAAGGCCAACCAAAGTGCTGTACAGACAGAAAAACAGGCAACACATTGGCATGTTTGCCTGTTATTAGTGAGAAATACATAATTGATATCTGAAAACACATTTACAAACATTTTCAAGTTTAACTTAAAGACTACACTCGACTTCTGTTTGAAGTATAAAAGAAGCTGTTGGCTACTGCTCTGTGGTTGAACCCAGCCATGTCTCTCTGGTTCTGAGTAAAAAAATTTGGCCAGAGATACATAAAACATAAGTACTTCCTTCGCATCAGAGGTACGAATGTGAAAGGCAGCACATGTGGCAGATGGGCTCAAAATTAGAGGCTCCCTGCCTTCTCTATTTTCACCCTGACCTTCGATTTTATGTCGTTGCAGATGGAGACAGAAAACCAATTTAAAAAAAAAAAAAATTGTTTTTATGTGTTGGGAAAAACTTCGACTATCCAGTTTGCTCCTGTCATTTTTTTTTTTCTCTGACAAGAACGTGTTTTAACTCATGTTCAGTTTTTCTTTAAAATATTCAAGGAGTGTCCACTTACTTTTTGCCCAAAGGTCGGAAGCGGATGTACCGGCTTTTTTTCTTTCTTTCCAACTGTCTTCCTTTTATTTTAACCTTTCTGACAAAAATCCCCTTTTAAACAATTCTTTACAGAGTTTCACCCTAAGGTCTGTAGACATACCATGAACAATATTGAAAAGAAATATATCTCTGCTTGGTTTTGCCTCCGATGTTTGAAGTGTCAAATTAGAATGGGAGAGCTTCTGATACTGCAGCACCAGCTGATTTTTTTAACCTCGGGGCCAGGTTTATGTTTAAAAGTTTTGTGTCAAGATGAAATGATCTTGTTTGAATGTAGGTGATTCTGGTAGATCATACCTGGTGTGATACTGCTGATATGATCAACTAAGTTGGTTGGTTGTAATTTATAACTCTGAAACCTACTTATGAGTTTATGTCCTGTCCATGTACTAAAATAATTATTTCACAGTTTAAACTGAATATTTTTCTTTTACAAGTGGCTGAATAACCAGTTTCAGCAGTTAAAGATCATCCAGTAGGATAGAAATAATTCATAAAGTATTCAATAGTAGTACTTATTAGCGGCAATGTTACTCTGTAAAAACTTGAGTACATTTTGCAATCAACTTGTTCGTAAAGGTTGAGAATCCTTTAAATAGGTAGTTTAGGATTTCATTTGTAACACGTTTTGTTGCTCATGTGATAATAACCATAGGTACTCTTGTAAAAATGCTTAATGACTGATGGCATATTAAAAGCTTAGGCAAACAAAAAGAAACGGGATTAACAAATTCTGAGTCTAGACTTGAGTTATTAAGTTAACCCATGTCAAGATGGTGACCTTTTGTTCCAGCTGATCAAAATTGGTTAATTAATCTTCAGTATAAAAAGTAAGTACAGTAATCCCTCATTTATCGCCGGGGATCCATACCCTGAAGACCCGCGATAAATGAAAAACCCTTTCCACACTCTTGCAATATTCTAATCAATGTTTCTAAACGAAGAACACAGTGTGTCATGATTTCAGCTCTCTGCCTTCGCTGCTCTTTGCCACCTGAAAGCGCTCTTGGCCACGCCCACTTCTCCGCTCTGCATGGAGAACAGCTGATCAGCTGCAGAAGGAAGTTTATCCTGCAGTATGGGCTGCACAAAGGTGCAGCATATGCTAAATAATTTTAAATAATTTATTTTAAATAAAAATTCCATGCCAATGTGCGGCTCATCCATCAATCAGCCGGTTGTGTGTCATGTCCAATCTTATTTTGAAAAACCGCGATAGAGCGAGTCCGCCAAGTAGCGAGGGACTACTGTAATGCAACCAAAAAAAAGCATTTTCCTGTAGAAGATATTTATAAATGCATTGTTACACCTTGAACCCTATAAAATATAATTTAATGTTTTTTCATATTAAATTTATTTACTGAAATTACAAAACAACCATATATTTTAAAATAAAATAAAAAATCTGTCTAATAAACATTTAACCCTTGCTCAATAAAATGTTTTGAATTTATTGATCAATTTAAACAAAAAAACATTGAAAATAAGGCATTTTCCTAATTTTCAGAACAATGTTTTTAAGTGTTTAAAATCTTTAGGTTGTAAATAAACAGTTTTTTTTCTTAAATATGACCTTAATAATAAAAACAATTCTCTACGCCTTTGTTAGTTTGTTTTATGACTTATGATCCTGCTGACATTTATCTTTATTTCAAATTTGTTTTAGTAACTACTGAGCAGTAAGCTTGAGTGCAAAGAGCGGGTGATGAAGCCATAGCTGAAAATATTAAAACATTAAAGACAGAGTTCAGTTCTCGACTTGTCTGTAAAATTTAGTACTGGCATTTAAAGATTTGACATGGCTCACCTGTATTGTACTTTGAAGTTTGCTTAGTATGTAGTGAAAATATTTTGAAATATGTAACTATTTTTACATGCAATTTAGGCAAACTACAAATATAAATAAACTCCACATTTCTTCCACCTATCCATTCTGGTTCCTATCTCCAGCGGTCATTGTGGGAGGGACGGGGTACACCCTGGACGAGTTGTAACTATCACAGGGTCGCAAAGAGAATACTGAGACAGACAGCCATTCTCTCTCTCACTCACACCTAGGGACAGTTTAGAGTTACCAGTAAGCCCAACATGCATGTTTTTGTTCTGTGGGAGGAAACTGGAGCACCTGGAGAAAACCCCCGTATGTAGAGGAGAACATGCAAACTCCACACAGAAAGACCCCAGTTAGGTTGTGGACCTGCAATCTTCATTATATGAGGTGATGGCTCCAACAACTGTGCTGCTAAATAAAGGATATTTAGTCATTATATAATCATAATGTTGTAAAGCATAACATTTGGAAGTGAACAAGTTGAAATAGCACCCAATGTTTCTGGTGTACCAGGTCTTGTTGAAATTATTTTTGAGGTTGCCATGGCCATCTAGAGTGACAACATCTTCAGTTCACTGGATTAGAACAGGGGTGCCCGATATGTCGATCTCAAAGGTATTTTGGGTAGATTGCATGGCATAAAAAAATTGACATCAGCTGATCATCCATCTATGAAATGTGTCACTTGACAGACAGGGCAGCCAGTCTGAGCCCCGTTTACACAACGTGAACCGTTCGGCCGCTAACAACAGTTATAATAAATGGCAGAGAGCAGTGTTTTTGTGCTACTCACCCCTTTTCAGCATGTAGGAGCTAAACTAATAAAATCCAGGCTCCAAAGAGACGTTAGTGGATTCATTCAGGTTTCTCTTGTAAATGAGTCCCCGAGGCTCAGTGGGATTAACCTGTATAAATAAAGGTTGAATGAAAAAAAACTGTTTGGACTAACTGTGATCATGCAGACACTGCATGCACAAAGAATGCAGCTGAGCCCTGCATCAGGGTTGCCAAATAAATTTAAAATATCTTATTTACCCCCTCCTTTTCTGTGCACATGTTCAACAAACACAACACACACCTCATCTTGGAACATCTTTATTCAGCACATATGACAGTTTAGGTCAAAATACTATCATTTTAAAGCCACAGTACTATAGTTCAGAATTTCTTATCTGGCAACTCGACTGACATGGAAAATGCAGTGTTTTCATGTAAACCCTCTCATTTTTTGCTTATACTACCCCCAATACGCATTAGAAAAAACCCCTAACATTTCCAGAAGTTGTTCTGTGTAAACGGGGCCTTATAGCAGGTAGATCACTTTGACTTGGTCTTTTTAAAAGAATCTGCATGATGAAAAATTGTGGGCACCCCTTGCTTAGAACATGAAATCCAAGTCCTTCTTGAAGACAACAATCTTATGACCTATTGTAACATTCTCAAAACTTATTTTGAACAAAAAATGTATTTCACGCTTTGAAAAATAACTAAACATACCTTTTCTAAAATGGATAATAAATGGACCGCTGTGTGAAGCTTTCTTCAGCCATCTTGGGGTTTTAAAGTGAAAGACAAGACTTGCAAGAGATGAACTCAAAGACACTTTGTGTACACTGGTGCATCAAACGTGTTTGACATGAGGCTCAGTGGGGATTGACTCATTTGGAGATGACTCTAGAAGTTCATTTGAGAACCTGCAGTGTTTTGGCACTTGCTTGCCGGTCTTGTTTTTCAACCCTGGAGGGGTGCTGCTTGGTTTGAAATCAACTGAATTTACAGTTTTACAATCAAAAGTAGAGTGACATTTTTAAAGCACTTTGACTTATCTTCTGAGAAGAATCCACTGTGTGGGATGAATAATCTGGTGTGATTGGGCACAGTTTTATGTGAAGAAGTATTGATTTTAACAACAAAACCATTGTGAAAAGGGGAAGGAAAGAAGATGGTACACGGAGAGAAAAGACAATGCAGTAGCTCAAATCCTGCCTACTTAGCTTCATACTTCTTGCCTCTAGCTGCATGTTGTGAATGTCTTTTGCCTCTTTTGGAAAGTTACACCAATTGTCAGATGTACATCCCTCTCACATTCTCACAACTCCCAACGTTGGAGGAGTTAAAGAAGAATGCTTTGGACACTTCACAATCAAACACTCTTCTTTGAAGAATGCTAGCCCATTAAAACACCCTCCTCCCTTTGCTTTCTCCTAACATTCGTTTAGCTGGACCCTGAAAGGGACAAAAGGACAAGGAGTTATATCACTCATAATCACTATCCCTTGTTATTTCTAGGACAGTGGGCACTGCCCAGTGACCTCAAAGTGACCCTGCCCCCATATATGACTGTCTATTGTAGATCATAGCACTGCCCCTCTGATTGTATTCTTAAATTAATTTCAGCCTTAGCTGAGGATTCCCCCAACCTAGGGGGGAACATTTCTGTTAACTACAAGCCCCAAACTGAAAAGAACAGCCATACTTTACCTTAAAACCATCCATTCTTGCCAACAGAGACCCCACACTGGCCCAGCCAGTCCACTTCAGCCTCCCATCCTCCACCACCCACTCAGACTCAAGACCCACCACATGGTCATTGATAAAAGAGGCCCTCCTCCAGGAATCAAATGAGCTGGAAGGACATCAAGCAGCCGGGTTGCCCCAGCCTCAGTGCTCCTCAGCCAGGCCAGCGCTTGGGTGTCGCCCACCCTCCTCCGCCACCATCGTCCAATCTTCCGCAACTGCATTCTGTAGGCCCTTGAAGGGGGGAAGTTAATGAAGCATGGGGAGGGAATTACACTAACGATAACCGGCAGATGTCCTATATTGTGCCTAACTACAAAAAACAATATGGCTGCCTCTGGTGCATTTGCATCAGAAAAGAAGGTGAACTCAGAAAGATATATTTTGACTGTTTCTTGCAATTAGCTGAGTACTTTTTTTTTTTTTTTTACTGTTCATCTGTTTTTTCTTAGCGTCAGATGTTTCAGTTTTGTTTTTGTTTCCTCTTGACCAAGTTGTTTGTGAGATGTTTGATTGAAGTCCTTCCATGATAGTTATTCTATGTGCAGGCAATTCAGTTTTGCACAAGTGGTCGTAATTTATTTATTTTACGTGTGAACTTAATGTTTTAGTAATGTCTGTGCCAAAGAAAATATATAAAATATGTAGTTGTGATTGTAGCTGGTTTTATAGAAAAGGCCATGGAGTCCAAGGCTGTTGACGTCCAAGAGTTGCACCTTTTTAAATAATTAGTGTTTACTAGGAAATGCTATTGAAAGGAAGCATGGTGAAATGACTATTTAAAGCAGAGAGGAACTGTTGGGTGGGGAATTGCTATTGTGTCAGCCCCTCACAGCACACACAAACACTCGTACACATAAATGACCAACCGCCTGCCTCTATCCTATGGCCCTGTCTGTCTGCCGCCCTTCACTGTGGGTCATGGCTGGATGGAGATATAGAAAGGGAGGTCTGTTTATGCATCCTGTTCTCGGTCTGGGGGGGCACCCACACGTGTGCACAGGCTTCTGTGCAGACTGATGCACCCCTACACATGTTGAGATACACGCATACACAGAAATGGATGTGCGGATCCTTTAATAGTATATTTTCTCCAAGTCAAGGGGGCATTTGTGTTTGTTTTTGTATTGAGACACCCTCACATCGCTCTTCACCTCAACAGCATTGAGTGGTCTGTCCTCTCATCTATGGGTAGCACAGCAGCCAGCCCAGCACCATTTGCTAATGTTTTCTGCTTGAGTGCACAGACCTCTTTGACTCACCCACCAGCTGGTTTGCCACAGAATAAAGACATGGGCTCAGGTCCATGTCACTTGTGGGGTCTTGGAGGAGGTGGTTTGTGTGTCCGACAAACATGCAACACATCCATCATCATGGCACTGCATTTTGCAAACCCTTTACCTTGCCCTTTCACATAGTCTTCTTCATAGTAATTGGTTTCTTAGTACCGGTAGGTAAATAAACCATTAAATAGTTTGTTTGAAGTGGGGTTCTGTGGAAAGGTTGTGAGCAATTAATATTTTGGTAAATTTTCACTAGTCTGAGTCGGCCCAAGACCAAACTGGATTCCTGCCATCTTAAAACAACTCCAGTCTTTGCACCACCACCAGTTATTCTGGTAAATGAATTATGATATTCCTACTAAATATGTACCGGGCTGCTCCAGAAGTGACTCATCTAGCGACTGCTGCTGCTATTTGCACCATGTAATGTAAAATTGACAGCATTGTAAAGGTTTACATTATGGCGTTCAAATTAATCACTTGGAAACATTTTTGACTGGATTTGTTTCAAGATGGCAGCATTGTTATCGGACCCGCTTGGAATAACCCTTAACTTGTGATTGGTCAGAATTAAATCTTTGTCAAATTGAAGTAGTTCAGAGCTATCTACAACAGGTAAGACATTAATTAATTGCACTTAACTTTCCACAAACTCCCACTTCAAATATGTTTCAATTAATCAATGGGTGAAAACAGGTAATCTCTTGAACTGTGAAGTCAAACAACCCAAGCTGCTTTGCTTCTTAACCTACTTGATTCCTTTTAATGGCTTATTTGTTTACAGGTGTGGGACCTGTTTGAGAATATTCCGGTTTAAAAAGAACAAGTCTCAGCTGGTTTTGACATGGTTCGTTCCTGCTCACAACAATTTACTTTTGCCAGTGTGTCATGGAAGCTTTCCCTTTGCTAAAACTGTTCGAGGTCAACTTTTGGGCTTATAAAGAAAGCAAGCACCAATTAACTAGAGCAGGACAGCTGCTAAGTAACCGAGATCTGCGCTTGTACAAAGCAGGGGCCTCTTTCTGCCTCTGTGTGTATGTGTGTGTGTCAGTTATCAAACATCTGCCACAGACGACAAGAAAAGACGCAGGCCTCCTCTTGTTAACTCCCTCCATACCATAACGTCTCACTTTTATCCTCAACTGCTCACTGCAGGTTCCTGTCATTCAGGCTGTTTGTCGCTCATTTTGACTCTAATGAAATCAAACCATTATAAACATGCAAGATTACAAAACCGTCTGACCTAGTTAGTCGTGTTCATCAGTTCAAATTAAATCACAATAAGGCTTGCTTGTAAAATTTAAATCAGCTGCAACCAGTTGGCGCGTTATGTTATATCTGATCCACTTGAGCATTGTGACGTCACATATGCACCCTAAGCATAAACTGTAATATTGTAAAAATTGATTCAAATCAGCCTTTGTCTTCCATTAAGTTTCCTGTTCTGATTCTGTCCTTGTGATGCTCAGGAAAAACTAACCTGACTCTCTTTCTCCCTCTGTTTTGTTGTTTTTCCAGGATATGATGTACCAGCTGCTTCAGGGGCTTGACTTCCTGCACTCGCACCGCGTGGTTCACCGTGACCTGAAGCCCCAGAACATCCTGGTCACCAGCGGAGGACAGATCAAACTGGCCGACTTTGGTCTGGCGCGCATCTACAGCTTTCAGATGGCGCTCACGTCAGTGGTGAGTTACGTTGGTCATGCACCTGAGCAAAGCAGCTCCCAAAACAAATACTCCCAAAGACTGTCCGCATCAGTTAGCTATCCCCTGGTAATGAAGCAGGGGAAAGTTTTGTCCTTTTTGCTGAATCATCCATCTGCTCAACTACTTCTTCATCCATGTTAGCTTAATATCAACACATTTCAAGTTTTCATCCGTCTCAAAAGTTTTTTTCTATTTAAGTTTAATTTAATTTTTTTTTTTTGTGAATATCTGTTTAAAGTGAAAGGGCAGTCAAGTTTTTATCTGTGTCAATGTGTTTTTGTCTGTCTGTTACCAGAAAATTTCATGAATCATAATCTTTGGTTGAACGTCTAGAACTTATTAACTTTAGGAGTCTGCCTGATTCAAGATGGTTCGATGAGATGCATCCTTTTTAGGAAAGCTAGACCATTAAAATTTACTTTTTGCATTTGTTTTATTCTGCATGGCTGACCAAGAATTTTTCTTTCCAAAAACTATGTGCTTTTTATGTCTTTGAAACTGTCAACGTTTTTTTTTTTATAGACATTTTTGCCTTGAACTTATGTCCCATCTGGATGCAAAGCGTCCAGCATGTCATTGCAGTCACATACAGGGTAACATCTTGTAGTTTTGGAGTACTGTGCTTCATGATAGGATTCCATTCCTCTGTATGAAATGAGTCAAACGGGCCCCTCGATCTTGCCCCCTCCTCTGTCTTCTCTGTGGCCCGGCTTGGTTGCTGTTGCAGTGAAAGATAGAACAGAAACGAAGAGACCAGGACCCCTCCCTTCTCGCTGTCAGTTCTTTGATGTCCAACTGTTGCACTCTAGGCTCCGATGACCAGATAATATAGAAAGAGGGACTGAAAGGAGTCTTTGAAATAAAGAGAGATGAGACTTTTAAGATTAAAGTCGGCCGCATCAGTAGCTCGGTGCCTTTCTTCGAAAAGACCTATTTTATTTTAAGTAGGGTTATGTGGAGCTCCTATGAGCAGCAGCGGACAGTGGTCAGAGGAATCTCAATTCAGAGAATGTGTTTGAAAATTTCACAAGGGAGTCTAAACTAACAGCCAATCAGAGTACAGCTTATTCCTGGACAAATTTGTCATCTAAAGCAACTCGGGCTCAATTTCTTGCCATTTGAGCAAATTTTAGATCATTCTTTACCCCTCATGACTTTTGCATGAATTGACAATTTCTTTTAAGAAAACGGTTCATATTAGCTGTGGATCACCATTGAGTCACAGTTCTATTGGTTTAACCTCAAAGCAACTAGTTATTTTGAAAGTGAATATGAGTTGAACCTTTTCCTTGTAGCGGTTATATACTGTGCGAGTGCCTGATTTTACAGACGAAAAACTAGAATATTGACGTGGAACAACTCCTGGCAGACCATCTATTGAGGTAGGATACAGTATCACTGCACACACTTATGTGTAGCAACATAGTTGTGGTTTGGTTGAAAACATAGTGACAAAGTAAACGGTACAAAAGTATCGATGAGGTGTAAAGAATTCTTATTTACAATTTGCTCAACCTTGTAGATTTCTTTTTGTTTGAGCCATTTTAGATGTTTGTAATTTACTCTTGTCAACAATTGTATTCATAATATATTTTATGAAATCTACACGTTATGTTTAATTTTAAATTGGCTGCATCCACATGAAACCCAGATGTTGAAGACACACAGGAGGCAAGTATTCCATCAAATAAAACGGGACAAGTGTTGTAAGATTTTTGTACTGCCTTACAGAATTAATTTTTGAATATTAAGACTTGTAAAACAGTACATTTTTATGTACAGTGACTTAATCAGTGATGATAGTTATTAATACGTTTTGGGATACTCCTATTTTGGTCTTTGATAATAATTTATTTGATTAAGTTCTTAAATTAATTTTACTATGATAATTTACAGCTAACTTGCAGGAAAGGGTGTAGCGTGCATTTGAATTAGCATATTGTTACACAACAGTGAGCAGTTTCACAAGAGTTTGTCATTGTTTACTCTTTTTATGACTAGATGAGGACACGAGTTAAAACACCTTCTTGGGAATTCACCTTAGTTACAACTGACAGATGTCAAATCCCCAAAACTTCTCATATATACAGTGTATATATGAGAAGTTTTGGGGATTTGACATCTG
>NC_056516.1:9153028-9160528 GCF_014905685.2 Nematolebias whitei | reverse complement strand
TACATGATTGTTGAGTTTCAGAGAAGGGTCAAGTATCACTCCTAGATTAGTGACTCTTTGTTTCACCAACGGTGACAGAACGGATAGGTCGATGCAGTGGTTGGTGATTGTGTCATTGGGAGGAAACAGCATAACTTCAGATTTCTTCTCGTTGAAACTCAAGAAATTAAAAGCCATCCAATCTCTGATGTCAGCCAGGCAGTCCAGTAACGGTTGAATAGAGCGAGTACCGTTGAGTCTGAGAGGGAAGTAGATTTGGCAGTCGTCGGCGTAGAAATGAAAAGGTATGTTATGTTTCCTGAAAATAGCACCTAGTGGCAGCAGGTATAAAAAAATAAAAGAGGACCAAGGATGGACCCTTGCGGTACACCCCATATAAGCGCTGCCGAGGCTGAAATAAAATCTTTGATGGAGACACAAAAAGACCTGTCAGCGAGGTAAGATCTAAACCATACTATTGGTACAAATGCTTGCCTATTAGCTTAACTAAATTCAAAGGGATTTTTATCACTTTTCAAGCTGAAGCCTTTTGAGTCCTGACAAAAACGAGGCTTACTTTCATGTTGTCAGATGAATCACTAGCTATGTTTACATGGACACAAGTCATCGAATCAAATGGCCGTTCAGAATAAAAACGCGTCATTCAGCGAGATCCGAAATAATTTTAATTTGTGATCAGAATGAAACGGGTGGTTTACTCTGATTCATAACCTGAATGGTGCGCATGTAAACGCTTGATCCGTTCATTTTTTTTCTGATCGTGTAAAACTGACCTGACTGCACATGTGCGACTATGTCATTTACTCCTGGCTAATGCTAATAATGTTAGCATGTCGGGGAAGCAAAACTGGTCGGTGAGCGACAACATTTCTACTAGAAACTTTGAAAGAGCTCAAAATGATCTGTATTACCTGTAGCTTAGTCAGGGAGTGCAGTAACGTCTCCACCGTCATTTAAACCTGTCGCGGGTCCATTTTGGGCGCTCAGGTTTGTTTATGTTCATCCCCAAAGTAAACTGGAAGTAGAACTTCTTCTGTGTTTTTTTAAGAAGAGTTTACCACTCTGCACTAGGGGTTGAACGACTACATAATTCTAAAACTCAACATTAACATAATAAAACTCGAGTAGAACTCGAATAGTTGATGATATCATAGGATTTAAAGATGCACAAATACATAAATAAATAAAACCGCAGAAAAACGTCATTTATTATTTACAAAAAATAAAGACCAACAAAACATTGGGAGAGTATATTACGTTCCTACCATTTATCATACTGCAAATAAGTCACAGGAAACCCCAAACTATTAGTTATTATCATTAAGCTGCAAAAGTGAAAAAAACGTACGGTACGTAAAAAACGAAACTAAAAATAGTGGGGCGGACGACCACCCTGCACCACCAGCTGCGGTGCGCATTAGGTTTAGTTTTAGAGATTAATATGTTTATAGGTTGTTTTAATAGGTTTAGAGATTAATATTTTTTGCTTTTTGTTTGTGAAACAAGGTCAGAGGAAGCTGGTTCTGGTTCGGTTAATTGGACCCGGTGTTACACCATATTCTGTGACCTGCAACAGTGCATGCAACACTGCCCCCTACGTTCACAATATACGGTGGTCACAGAATATGGTGTTACACCGGTTCGCAATGAGCTTCAAACAGTCAGGAAGTTGATTAATTTTCTGTTTCCTTACGGTAGTTGAACCGGAAGATTCATCTTTAGTGAAATATTTCCAGACTACTGATGCATTTCTGTTTGCCAAGACTGGGCCTGCTGCGCTCCATCTGTCTGCTGGGAGGAATCCATTGTGTAACCCGCGCCCGATGCGGATCACGTGACGCAATGACATAACGGTGACTTGATGATGTCACCACGAATACTCGACGTGAAATTTAAAAACTCGAGAGATGTCCTAGGAATTTATGTCGATTACTCGAGCAGTCTGTTAAAGCCCTACACTGCGCATGTCAGTACTTCTGTTCAGAACAAAGCCCGCTGCATGTAAACGCTCGTCACGAACAGATCGTGCCCATGTAAACAATACGTTTAAATTATTTAATCTGAAAAGATTTCAATCCAGTCAAAAAAATTTGCGCATGTAAACATAGCTATTAATTATCACGTTTATTGTAAGCATTATTGAAATTGTACTGTACTGATGCAGGTTTAATTTCCTGTAAAAGTCTGTTGTTATTGACTAAGCTGAGGAGTGAAATTGTTACCTGGTTAAAGGTATGTTCCCACTGCTTCCCCCTCGTTCCCTCCACTAGTGGACCTCCCACTGCTCTTACCAGAATAAGACACCCGTATCTCAGACGACATTAAACAAATTGAAACCAGATTTCCTGCCCTCGCTCAAGCAGCAGACAGGCTTTTACAGTGGAAGGGAAGCGATCTCACTCTGTTTAGTTTGGATGAGTAGTTCAGCTTTTAAAATATTAAGATTTCACTCATGTTTGACTCAGCGACAGCTGCATTTTGTAGGTGTAGACGAGAAAGCTGTAGATTATGTTCTCATCTGTGAAGTGCTGTTGTGACAGAAATTGTGGGGAAACGCTGATGACCAATGTTGAACTGAACAGGGGTGTCAGTGAATTTCTTCTAGATAGAGTATTCCTTCTCTGAATGTGTAAGAAAGTCAGACAAGCAGGGAGGAAGGCAGGGGGAAAAAACCTTTCGTTGCACGCAGAAGAGCACGTGCAACACGCTCTGGGAATGTTTAGATATCTCCTCAAACAGCTCCACGAGGGAGAGGGGGAAAAAAACTGTCCTCAGTGCTTTGACTGCTGTCGGCTGGAGCAAAGGGGCCGGCCCCAGCTTAACATTAGCAAACATGCACAAAGTTCACATACACACAATCAGGGATAAACTGCACCTATGCATACAAGCAGCAGTTATTGTTTATGAGCGTTTGCAGAGATGCATATATACATAGAATTCGTAGTTTTTCTGTGTGCACAATAAGCATGTACCGGTATGCATCTATAATTCCCTCCGCTGTATTAATTGAAATGTTCTGGCAGTGTTCCTACTGTGGGAAAAGGAGGCGTTGTTTGCATTGCATGTGTGCGCACGGTCACCTGGATTTTAAAGCTATGTCTGTCCCAGCAACAGACAGAGGAATAGGAGAAATAGAAAAAAGAAAAGAGGAAAAAAAATTACTGCATATATCAGGAATTTTCCAGCTAATGATGTGCGGATGTGGTAGCACTGCAGAGAGAGCTACTTTCTGTGCTGTCTTTGTTTCGTTCACTGAGGGCCCCGTGCTGCATTCCAGTATGCTGTGCATACTTTGGCAACAGTTGCAGTGCCCCCTTTTTCCCGTTTTACTGTATACAGTCTGTGTGCTGCTCTTGCACTTTTCTCCTTTCTCCAGCTCCCTCCATGTTTGAATCTGCGCTTCCTCCTTCATTTTTTTTTTTACATCTTTTCATGGCCATAGGAAGCCTAATGGCACAAGCTGCAAATGGTCCTTTTTGCAGAACAAGTGAAAGAACAAGAAGAAAAGTAAAGCAGGAGAGAAATAATGGTTATTACAACGTGGCTGGCTGCTGGAGATTCAAGTGGGGTCTCTGGAGACAACATCTTGGCCACTGCTCTGCTGTGCTCTGAGTTCAGTTTTATGCTTATTATTAGGACTTCCGCTTCGCCTCTACATATTGTCTGCATGCATGCTTTGAATCCCTGCGAGAATCGGAGAGGAAGACTTTAATTTGTGATGGATTACTTTGAGTAATGCAATTAAATTCAAGTTTAAGACTCAAAGAATCAAAGAGTTAAGTGTGTGGTTAATTCACTTTCCTGCACTTGTCTTGATTCTAAGTTAAAAGAACAAAAAAACTCCCCACTTTACTCTTTACAGTCATCAATACCGTCAGTGCACGTGAAGCACTTGTCTTTGTGTGTGCATGTATTAAGGGTATGGGGCTGTGGGGTGCTTTCATCCTTGGCTTCCTCAGTGAGTGGGAATGTAAACATGGGCCCCCTGCCAAACTGCCTCAACCCCATCACCTCTAGTGCTGTGGCCCTGAAGTCCCAGTCATCCTCAGTGAATCAGGTCACTGAAAATAACGTCATGGGAGTCATAACTCTGTCACTTTCATTAGCTTTTATCTGTTCCCTCTCCTGTCTTGTGCACAAATTCACTATCCTGAACAACTTCTCTATTCCTGATCAGAGTGATTTGTCTCACTGACTGACCACCAATAATTTAACACACTGAATCAATTATAGAAAAAAACTTTAAAGGTGACTGCACAGAGGAGGTTTTACACACCAAAAAGATAAAGAGACAATACTTCAAATGTTTGGCTGTTTGGTGTAAAACCATTGATTACCTTTAGTATTTAGTTTTTTGTATCATGTTTAAAAGAATGGCTTCAACTCTGTGATATTTTTGGGATATCTTGAGTGAACAAGCTACATAAAGGTGCCCCACTACAATTTAATGCTTCTTGTTGAGGCTTGAACCCAAACCAAAGTAGCTATGATTTGATTAAATTTATTCTGCTGATGATTGAACTATTAAACATCATTACCGTATTTTCCGCCCTACACGTGACACCACCCTATAAGTCGCATCAGTCCAAATATGTCTAATAAAGTGGAAAAATCCATAAATACCTGGCTTCGCCATTTAAGTTGCATCTATTATGCGTCACCACTGACAACCCGGAAACATGGGCCGGTGTTGTGCCAAATATCGATTGGATGCCAAATGGCGGCCGCAGAAACGTGCACAGGAGGATTTTAACAAGAATTTAACAAGATTAACACTTAAAAACAATTAGTTGTTTGCTTAAAAATTATAGTAAAGGTGTGTTTCAGTCTAACTTTTCCTTAATAAATGCACGTTGACAGTCAAATCAGCTGCATTTCAAAATCCGATATGCGGAAGTAGGAGTGTGCACGGGAGGACTCGCTGTGCATGTCATAGCTCAGCCAAAAATTGGTTTATAAAAATGGGAAAATCATAAATATGTCGCTTTGGCGTATAAGTTGCATGGCATGTAAATTATGCTAAAAACCGTGACTTATAGACAGAAAATTATGGTAGGTACATTTCTCAGTTTCTACTGAGCCTCACTTGGGGCTTTAGGAAAGAGTTAAAACTTACCTGGACAAACTTTGTAAATCAAGATTAGATCTTTTTTTTGTTTAACTTTTATTTTTTTTTCTAGAGAAGAGTGTTTAAATAATGTAGATTCGATGTAGTCCTGTCTAAAAAAAATAGAGTCCACGTTGTTCTGTACCAACTCGACATCAAACATGTGGTGTGAATGATCTGTATACACATGCAGACAGTGCCATACAAAAGGACTTGGCAGTGCAGCACATTCATCTGGGCAAAAAGCAGGTGCTCTTCAAGTCACGTGCAAGTACTTGCACATAACACAAGCCAAACGCCCCCACACTCGCAAGCATGCACCCTATAGTCAGACCAGTCCATTGTACATGCATGGCGCTCTGCTAGCACGGACCCGGATGTTGCTAAGCGTACAGACTTGGAGGTCTGGCCTAGGAGGTCTTTTGGGGCAGGAGAAGCCATTTCCTCCCTCATGGGGTGCAGGAAAGAGAACAGCAGTGAAGGCAGCAGAGGATGGTCCTCCTGGTGAGGGGGAGGATGCTCTCAGCAGAAAGGAATTCACAGAATGTTGTCCTTTAATCTGGAGTCAGCCTCACACACACACAGTTTTTGACTCCTTCACTTATTTTCTCATTTGGCTTAATCTGACCTCTCTGGGGTTTTCTGTTATCACAGGCAGCAAGGGTTCCTGATAGACACGGTGAGAGACTTCAAAATGCAAAGCAGCTGCTTCAAATGTAAAACAATTTAACACACACTTTAAGGCTGACTCACTCTCTCTGGCTGTGACTCATGCAGTGTTCTTGATGCAGGAATCTGTATCCGTTTTCATGCCGCCCATGCAGAGGAGCGGGTAATGAAGGGATATGTGAAGCAGAACAGAGAATGAGAAGGGTGAGAAAGGAGACTAAGGAAGTAGGAATGCAAACGTGGTCGGAAGAAGAGGAGGGGAAAGGACACAAAAAATGGAATGTTACAGTTGGGGAATCTCCTTTTCACTTTAAAGCCAGTAGCTATGTTTACATTGACATAAGTAATCGGATGAAATGGCCGTTGGAATAAAAACGCTTCATATAAACACCCTGTTCGGGTTGTTTTTTGTTTATTCAGCGTGATCCGAAATAATTTGTGATCAGAACAAAACGGGTGGTTTACGCAGATTCATAACCCGAACGGTGAACATGTGAACACGTGATCCGTTCATTTTTTTCTGAACGTGAAAAACTGACCTGACTGCGCATGTGCAACTTAGCCATTTCCGCCTGGCTAACGCTAAGAATGTTAGCATGTCGGGGAAGCAAAACTGGTCGGTGAGTGACACAACAGTTCTACTAGAAACTTTGAAAGAGCTCAAAATGATCTGTATTACCTGTAGCTCAGTCATGGAGTGCAGTAACGTCTCCACCATCATTAAAACCTGTCGCAGGTCCCATTTTTGGTGCTCAGGTATGTTTATGTTCATCCCGGAAGTAAACTGGAAGTAGAATTTCTTCTTCTGTGTGTTTTTTTTTTTTAAGGAGTTTACCACTCTGCACATGTCAGTACTTCTGTTCAAAACAAAGCCCGCTGCATGTAAACGCTCGTCATGAACGGTTTGTGCCCATGTAAATAATACATTTGAATTATTTAATCTGAAAACATTTAAATCCGGTCAAAGAGTTTTGCGCATGTAAACATAGCTAATGTGTTGTGACAATTGTCTCAGTGAAAACTGTTAAGCTGTTTGTTTAGGCAATGACTGTGATGTATGTGTCTTGTAAAAGGAAGGTTTAGAGATATTCAATAGGACAAGCATGAGGCTTGAACATTTTATGAACAGTGTGAAACTGTGTGATCAAAAGTCATTCATGGGTATTAGAAACTCTCCAGCTGTTCAGTGTTTGCTCTACTGTAGTCACATGTGATTTGCGCTTATGGGGGCTACAAACTAAGAAAAAAAGTTATTTTAAGGAGACGACACATGGAGGAGGAGGCGAGGAAGATAAAGAAATAATAATAATAATATAATACAAACCGGATTCCAAAAAAGTTGGGACACTAAACAAATTGTGAACAAAAACTGAATGCAATGATGTGGAGGTGCCAACATCTAATATTTTATTCAGAATAGAACACAAATCACAGATCAAAAGTTTAAAATGAGAGAATGTATCATTTTAAGGGAAAAATCTGTTGCTTCCAAATTTCATGGCGTCAACAAATCCCAAAAAAGTTGGGACAAGTCCATTTTTACCACTGTGTGTCACCCCCCCCTTCTTCTTACAACACTCAACAGACGTCTGGGGACAGAGGAGACCAGTTTCTCAAGTTAAGAAATAGGAATGCTCTCCCATTCATGTCTAATACAGGCCTCTAACTGTTCAATCGTCTTGGGCCTTCTTTGTCGCATCATAAAGAGGAAGGTGCGACAAAGA
>NC_056516.1:9149744-9152928 GCF_014905685.2 Nematolebias whitei | reverse complement strand
AACACTCAACAGACGTCTGGGGACAGAGGAGACCAGTTTCTCAAGTTAAGAAATAGGAATGCTCTCCCATTCATGTCTAATACAGGCCTCTAACTGTTCAATCGTCTTGGGCCTTCTTTGTCGCACCTTCCTCTTTATGATGCGACAATTGTTCTCTATAGGTGAAAGATCTGGACTGCAGGCTGGCCATTTCAGTACCCGGATCCTTCTCCTACGTAGCCATGATGTTGTGATTGCTGCAGAATGTGGTCTGGCATTATCGTGTTGAAAAATGCAGGGTCTTCCCTGAAAGAGATGACGTCTAGATGGGAGCATATGTTGTTCTAGAACCTGAACATAGTTCTCTACATTAATGGTGCCTTTCCAGACATGCAAGCTGCCCATGCCACAAGCGCTCATGCAACCCCATACCATCAGTGATGCAGGCTTCTGAACGGAGCGTTGATAACAACTTGGGCTATCCTTGTCCTCTCTGGTCCGGATGACATGGCGTCCCAGTGTTCCATAAAGAACTTCAAATCATGACTCATCTGACCACAGAACAGTCTTCCATTTTGCCACACTCCATTTTAAATGACCCCTGGCCCAGTGCAAATGTCTGAGCTTGTGGAGCTTGCTTAGAAATGGCTTCCTCTTTGCACTGTAGAGTTTCAGCTGGCAACAGTGGATGGCATGGTGGATTGTGTTCACTGACAATGCTTTCTGGAAGTATTCCTGAGCCCATTCTGTTATTTCCTTGACAGTGGCATTCCTGTTTGAGGTGCAGTGACGTTTAAGGGCCCAGAGATCACGAGCATCCAGTAGAGTTTTACGGCCTTGAGCCTTACGCACAGCGATTGTTCCAGATTCTCTGAATCTTTTGATGATGTTATACACAGTTGATGATAATAACTTTAAAGTTTTTGCTATTTTACGCTGGGTAACACCATTCTGGTATTGCTGCACTATCTTTCTGCGCAACAATGGTGGAATTGGTGATCCTCTTACCATCTTGGCTTCTGAGAGACACTGACACTCTGAGAAGCTCTTTTTATACCCAATCATGTTGTCAATTGACCTAATTAGTGCTAATTGGTCTTCCAGCTGTTTATGTTCAATTTCCTTTTTCCAACCACTTATTGCTACTGGTCCCAACTTTTTTGGGATTTGTTGACACTGTGAAATTTTGAATCAACATATTTTTCCTTTAAAATGTTAAATTTACTCAGCTTAAACTTTTGATCTGTCATCTATGTTATATTACGAATAAAATATTGACATTTGCCATCTCCACATCATTGCATTCAGTTTTTATTCACAATTTGTTTAGTGTCCCAGCTTTTTTTGGAATCTGGTTTGTAGTAATAACCTTTGGATAGCATACATTTGGGTAATAACATTGGGTCCTTCAGTGGGAGAATTCAGGTGTACCAGCAGCAAAGTAACAGGCATATCCAAGATGCGGATTCACACAAAGGTAAAAAATGTAAACAACAAAGTATGAATAAGACTCTGATCGGTAAGAGTAAATTTACAGTAAAATACTGTAAATACTGTGCAGTTTTTAAAAACAGCATACTTGGATTCAAAGAAATTTGCTGCTGAGTAGGATAAGTTAAGTGATGTACAGCATGTGCATGTGATTTTTATTTTTTTTAAAGAAAAAGAAAACAGGACAGACTACAAGAAATGGAAAATCTGTGCAAGTGACAGCTGGGATGTAAACACTTGAGTTTTTTGGGCGCTGTGATGGTTATAAAGTCTAGCAGCTGCTGGGAGGAAGGACCTGTGATAATGCACCTAGGATGCAGCAGTCTTACTGAAGGAGCTCTCCAGTTCTGCAGCAGCTTCATGCATGGAATGGGAGACATTTTCCAACAGCATTGTTGTTTTTGCCAGAGTTCTGTCTCCCACCACCTGCACTGGGTCGAGGGGGCATCCAAGGACAAAGCTGGCCTTCCTGATGAGCTTATCTAACTGCTTCCTCTCAGCTGTAGATGGTATGGTATAAAGTTTATTCATTTTAAAAAATACAAAACAATTCCATAACAATATAAAAAAATACAAGAGATTTAAAATGAAAGACAGCAGAATGAAGAAAAAATCTTATTATGTCTGCCCCTTTTTTCAAACAATTAGTTCAATCACAATAATTTTCAAGTAATTATAATAATCTGCAGCTCCAGCAAACAACACTATAGAAGATGGTCAGCAGAGCTACGTCACTGGATGACCCACCCAGTAACACTGCAAACTACATCTGAACCTCCATTTCATTGTGTTTGACGGACAATGCCACAAAAAAGGAACGCATTTATATATTGGAGATGGTGCAGCCTTAACTTATAAGCAATGCTCAGATAAGCTAACAAAATTCAAGTATGATTATAGGGCGATGAAGGACCACAACGGACAGAGTGACTCAAACACAAAAAGACCAGTTATGATCCCGCCTACTTTCCACTGATGATCTTGTGCACAAAGCTGAGAAACAGGTCAACCTCCACTGTAGTGGCAAATCACCTACACCTCAGAAGAACCGAGAAATGGCAAGCCAAGTGGAGACGTATTTACCAATGTCAGAGAGTAGCCCAGTATCCACTGGGACAGGTGGTGGTCCACTCCTGACAGTTCCAGCTTGTCTCTCATAAGTCCAGGCTGGATGATATTAAAAGCATTGAAGGACTCAAAGAACACTATCCTCACTTTGCTTCCAGGCACGTAGAGAGGCAAGTAGGATATCGGGGGAGACCTAAAATTTATATATGAGCTAATTGTTCAACTATCAAAGCAACTCATCCTGATGCATGCTCAATAATCAATATCAAAGCAACTATTCAGCTATGTTACATATTTAATGGCCTCTGGTTGGATGAATAATATGGTTTAATAATGGATGGATGGGTGGAAGATGAGCTATTGGATTATCTACCAGTTAATGGGGCCTGAGTCAAAGTAGATTACTGAAACCTTAAAAACAACTCAAATTTAAAAGATCACATCATCATTCATGCAAGTGCTGTTGTATAAACCTTTACATCACTAAAGCCTGGTATCCACAGGTCTGGTTCTTGTTGTAGCCTGTTGTGTCCGGTTCTAGTGGGACCTCTATTTTTGTGTCTCCACTTTGCCTATAGTTCCCGTTTAGTGGGCGGATTGTTCACCTCTAGTGGGCGGATTATTAATATCAACGCACCTTACCAGC
>NC_056516.1:9129139-9144744 GCF_014905685.2 Nematolebias whitei | reverse complement strand
ACGACGTAACCGAGTCAGCCTCGTTTGTTCAGAGTACTTTCAGAAAACGCAAAGAAACGGTTGCATGAGGAAAAGGAAATATGCTTAAAGTAAATAAAATACACTCACCATCAACTATTAGTTTTTTAAGCTTTCCTCTTTGCTTTGGTGTGCGATGGAAGCCCTGCACCGCCATCTGCGCAGACACCTCTTGAAAAATCTTTTCATTTCGTTTGGTTCCATCTAGCTCGCTCTGCACTTCTTCGTCGGCCAGCAAACACAGAAATGCCTGAACTTCAGCATTCGACCACGGTTGTGCCATGATTATTTGTTTTACCTTATAAAATATTCCAAAATAAGCTCCTCCGATTTCTTGTCTGTTATGCGGGTGAAAAAGAAAATGGTGGATTGTGATTTCCGGTGGAAGACTGAATCTCCGCCCTCCACCAATGAATACGCCCCCTGACCAATCAGTGACCTACAGTGCGCTGATGTCACAACTAGACCCTACAAGAACCAGACCTGGGACCTCAGAGAATTAGGTCCCAAAAATGGGGTGGGTTCCACCGTTAAAGACATTGTTGATAAAACACGCAATCGGCCACAACTAGTTACATAGGAGTACCAAAAAGACCCGTGGATAAGGGGCTTATGTTTCACGTTGCACTATTATACTCAGTTTTATGGTTACAGTAGTCCCTCGTTTATTGTGGGGGATCCGTACCCTGAAGACCCACAATAAGTGAAAAACTACAAAGTAGGAATAGTACTACATGTAGTAAGTAGTAGTTTATTTTAGTATATATATATATATATATATATATATATATATATATGAGAGAGAGAGAGATGTACTTTGAACCCTTCCCACACTCTTGCAATATTCTTAACAATGTTTCTAAACTAATTACTCTAAAAGATCACAGAATGTCATGATTTCCCTCCCTATGCCTCCGCTGCTCTCAGCCGCCTGCAAGCGCTCTTGGCCACGCCCACTTCTCTGCTCTGCACGCAGATCAGCTGATCAGCTGCAGCAGGAAGTTTATCCTACAGGATGGGCTGCACAGAGGCACAAGAGGTGCTAAATAATTTAAAATAATTTATTCTAAATAAAAGTTCCATGCCAATTGTGCAGCCCATCCATCAATCAGCCAATTGCACATCATGTCCAATCTTATTTTGAAAAACCACGACTACTGTATTTGCAATCATCTAGCTTTAGAGATTTTAGTACATCATAGAACTCCCAGCAGGAAAAACATTAATTTTCTACTGTAATGTGAAAATGTCTAAAAGCTTATAAAGCAGTCTAATGAACTGCTATGAAATTTTGAGATTGGATTTTGAGACCAGACAAATCCACTTCAGTGTTGGCCTTGCTTTGACAAGCAGCCAAAGAGGATTGTTGGAAAAAGTGATGCAAGACAGTGGATAATTTACCTCCATATTGCCTCTGAATTAAAAATTCAAATTCATTTCAATTCTTTTTATTTATCCCCAAGGGACAATTAAAAAATGGAGCATTAAAAGTAGCTGCAACAACTCCAGGGATGCAAACAGAGCCACAGTGCAACATAACAGAAATAAACACTTGCAGCAAAGCAAACGCATACATGAACACACAGGCATCAACAACATACAGATCAAAACACAACGCTCACAACAAAATACATAATTCAGGCAGCATGGCCATCATGCAGAGATTAAAAGATAAAGATAGAAAAGGGCACAGATAAATAAGTAATAAAAATATGTATATACAGTAAATAGATAAAAATTGTGAGTGCATAGACAAATGGTGTAAAATGCATATATATAAGTAGAAAATTGGAAATGCATGGATCAGTAAGCTATAAAATATAAAGGCCTAAATGTTGTAAAATGCATTATTAAAATACTGTAAATGTAATTGTGTAGGCCAAAGTAAGTCAAGGCTAGAGTTTAGAAGCTGGCTTGTCCTGGGGAGGAAGTTGTCTTCCTCCTTTGTGTCCTGCAGCTTGGACATCTGCGTCCTGATGGGAGCCGCTGATACTCTGAAAACTGCACATGGGTGCCATCTCGATGTGCATTTAATGTCACAGCTATTGACATTTGACACGACTATTTTTTTAAAAGAGTGTTTATGAAATGCATCTGATCGTTCTTTTTTGGGGGGAAACAAGTTTAAAAACCACAGCTAAAAATAGATTAGCTTTTTTTTCCCTCTTGCACTTTTATGTTCTAGAACTATCTTAAAAAATGGATTTTGGGCAGATTTTTGACAAAGTGTGGAAGATAATTTAGATGCAATAGATAAGTAAATGAAACCTGTAGTGCATGAAGCAAACACATTTGATATCAAATTAAACCTAATGCGTGTATCTGTTGTTGCATCTACAAGTGTGCACGTGTTAAAAATAAAAATTATTGCTTTAATCTGCACTTGTGTGGCCTCGTTTTCGAATAACTGCGAGGCGGATATGCTTCGAGCTTCAGGTCTGTGGTTCTTCCTAGAAGGCTCTGTGAGTGCTCATATCAACTCTGGTCTTTTTGACGTTGCAGAGTGTGAAATCTATGCAGTGAATTGAAGGCATGTGCATCTGAGCCTGCAGCAGCAAGACTACAAGAACATGCACACTGGTTAATTCATAAAATAACTTGCTCAAATACACACAAGATATTGGTAAAGGCTAATACAGTGCCTAGCTTGGACTGAGGATAATTATGATTTCTTAGCTGATACAAGTAACTAATCAAATTCTTTGAACAATGTCCAAAAAAAAAAAAAAGCAAGCCTAAATTTTCCCACGTTAATAAAACTCTGAAACTTAAATATGACTGTGTAGCTTTGGGGCAGCAGCATGACTTCTTTTCTTTGAGGTTTTATTGCTGTAAAACTCATCAATGACTCCCTCAATAAGTCTCATTCTGAGCTTGTGTTCTATTTCTGGTCACATGGCGTAGCTGTTGCATCAACTCAGCCAACTAGCCTCAACTTCCGCCCTGTTTCCACTGAAGCAGGAAGCAGAGATGAAAGTAAAACACATCTGCAAAATGCAGCCCCCTGCTCTATTAATAGCAACATCAAGTTTATAAGAAACTTTATAAGAAAAAAAAAGATGATCCAATTTTTCATACGTCTTTGTTGTGTACTTGGTGTTTAATTTAGACTCTTTTATTTCAGATACTAGAGTTCATGTACAATTTTCAATAAACCCGATTTGCATGAAATCCATATTTGAGAGACACGAGTGGTGGAGTTTGTTTACATGTGTGATCTTTTTTTTAAATTCTTGATTAAAAACAAACAATCTTGGACTCTTAAACTCACACTCTTAAGGCCAATTTAGTCACCAATTACCTTTTTTTTTGCCCTATAAGTAGCAGTATTTTTGCACAATTTGCTTGCCCTGCAACTTATACGCTGAAACGACTTATTTATAGATTTTCCCCCCATATTTATAAATCAATTTTTAGCTGAGATATGACCGTTTTCATTCATTCTGACTGAAAATATTGAACACTACCATTTTCAGACGCTAGATGGCAATTGAGCAGTATGACATGCCATTGTATCATGTAATGGGTAAAAGTGGCTATTAATGACACAGTCAGCTTGCCAAAGCCTGCCACCGTCATCTGCCTGGAGCAAACATCAAATCAGCTGCATTTCGCTGCGCCGCCCTGGCGAAATGCAGCTGATTTCAGCATTGAAGTGCATTTATTAAGTAAAAGTTCAACTGAGACACACCTTTACTATAATTCGAGCAAACAAATAATTGTTTTAAGTATTAATCTAGTTAAATTCTTGTTAAAGTCCTCCCATGCACGCTCCTGCGGCCGCCGTTTGGCAGCCAATCAACGTTTACCGCAGAAAACACGGTAATCAAACATGCATGTTTTGGACTGTGGGAGGAAACTGAAGTGCCCATAGAAAATTAATTCATGTACAAGAAAAAGGGAGATGTGAGAATTTTTATTTTCTACTGATGTCACATTAAACAATATTTCACATCTCAAGTTTTTCTATCTTGCAGCCGTACCTAGGACCTTCATTAGTGCTAACTTACTGTTCCTCTGTGCAGCCCAGAATCTGCATCATATAGTCATTATCACACGTCCACTAAAAATTGATGCAATCCAGATGACCCAACTTAGAATTATTGAATCATTAGACTTGTGCAAAAACCAGAGATTTAAGTTTAAAAGCTAAAAACAAAAACACAAAGTGAACACCTTGATTCTAGCACCAACCATGAGGAGTTGGATACTCCAGTGGAATGCACCATTTCTTGCCCAAACCCGTTTTAATCAGGTGTGACAAAAACAATGAGCCCATGATGCTCTTTAACGTCTCATTATAAAGATTGCTCTACATTTGACATTGTTTTTAATCCATTATGGGGTACTGGCAGTGACAGTATGCTTTAATGAGATGGTTGCGTTCCTAAAGATCAGTTAATCATCATTTCTTTTTAATGTGAACAATTTATTGTACTTCAAATTGTCTGCATTGTATCTATATTCAGTTTTTCTACTTTCAAAGCAGTCATTGATTTTGGTGACTTACATTTCCATTAATCCCTTAACTTATTAGACAAATGCAATTTAAATATGACTGGATTTTGGAGTATTACTGCCAGAGGTTCGACTAAATCAGATCCTGTCCTTGTAGTTGATCACAAAAATTCCATGATTTCCAATTTTCTAGTACCATATTTTTCACCGTATAAGTCGCACCTTTTTGCATAAATTTGCACATCCTGTGACTTATACACCGAAGCGACTAATATACTTTTTTCCCCCCATATTTATAACCCAATTTTGGGCTGAGATCTGATGATTTCATTCTGACATGGAAAATATTGAACACTACCATTTTCAGCCACTAGATGGCACTCGAATAATATGGCAAGCCAAGTGTCTCATTAATAGTCAAAGTGGCTATTAATGAGACACTTGGCTTGCCGTACCAAGACACCTTCGTCTCGCTCAGGAACTCCTGGAGCAAACGTCAAATCAGCTTCATTTCACCGCCCAGGAGAACTGCAGCTGATTTGACCATTGAAGTGCATTTATTAAGGAAAAGTTCAACTGAGACACACCTTTACTATAATTTCGAGTTTTTAAATGTTAATCTTGTTAAAGTCCTCTCGTGCACACTCCCGTGGCCAGTCAATTTTTGGCACAACACCGGCCCATGTTTCTGGGTAGTCAGCAATGACGCATATGTGACGCATCAGCGGTGATGCATAATGGATGTGACCTGTATGGCGAAGCGACTTGTTTTTTCCTCCCACTTTATTAGACATATTTGGACTGATAATATAATGTGTTATGTGTTGTCATCATTGTTTGTTCCCATACGATGGCGAAATTGGCTCTGCATTTAACTCATTGCTCCTAGGCTACACTCAGGTGGAGCAGTGAGCAGCTATTGAAAGTGCCAAGGGAGCAATTGGGGATAAGGTGTCCTGCTCAGAGACACCACAACATGGGCAATGACTGGGGATCAAACCTGGGATTTTCGGGTCCCGAGTTGGCTGCCCTGCCTCTGCTCCATCTCGTCCCCCATAAATGCGACTTATACGGTGGTGCGACTTGTACTTACGGCTGCAAGTACAGTAAATCCATGAACTACCGTATCTTAATAAACCAGGTGCACAGTGCACAATTTAGTTTTCTGATAATTCTGCTTTTATAAAAATGTGTCTGACAAGTTTGAAAGGACTTAGTTGTACTTCCACACCTGGGGAAAAGTAATAGAACAGTTGTTTGGTATTCATACAGTTAAATACATTTTTTAAGCCCACTACTCATGTTCTAAATGTTTATGTGCATGTAAGCACGTGTACATTTATTTCAACATCAGTGTAGTGTTTCATCACCCCGACACAGAACAAGCCAATCCAAAGGTATCTATTTGACACTGCCCTCGTTTTGTTCCCAGGCGTTTGCCTTTAAGACTCTTAACATCCTGATAAGCGCTCTCCAGTGTTTGAAGGGTGAAACTCAGCTGAAAGCTGCTGGAAAAAAACATTGCGTTAAGGAAAGCACCTGGAACCAGTCCACTCTCTTACCAGGGGTCACTGAGTTTTGTCTGGAGGCTTTCCCTACTGTAGCTGTTAAGGGAGCTGCTTTTCTGCTGGCTACACACACACATGCACATACAATATCTTAGAGGTCCCAGGGTCTCAGGGACAAATTTGGAAACCGTGCTAAGTGTGAAGTGGCACAGAATGGCTGCCCTCACAATGGGTTGTGAGTTGAAATACAGGAAGTACATTTTTGGCATGAAGAACTGGCAGGGTGGTTCGGCCAAAATAACCTCACATATGTCATCTGCCTAGATCGCAAGAACACATACTGAATGATGGCAAATAAAACTATGCACAGTATTATTAATGTGCATATATCATATACTGCAGACGGTCTGATGTGTGTACACCAGATTGAAAGACGGAGAGAAGTCCTGCCGGATACTATTTCATATTTTACTTTAAACCAAGATGGCGTCAGAACAGCTTTTAAAAGCATGTGTGGGTACGAGAGCCCACATGGTGACTTTTACTTAAAACTGCTTGCAACTGATCAAGGCTTTGTACTTTTACAATAAAATCTGAGTGGATTTCTGCTGATTGCTGTGTAGGTGGTGACACTGTGGTACCGAGCCCCAGAAGTTCTGCTCCAGTCCAGTTATGCTACACCAGTGGACCTGTGGAGTGTCGGCTGCATCTTCGCTGAGATGTTCAGGAGAAGGTGAGGTCTGCAAAGGTCCAAAAGCTGGCACAAAGTCTCAAACTTAACTTTTGAAGTTGCTGCATTAAGCAAACTCAACACGGTTTATTGAAACTTGGTCCTCTCATCTGATAATGCTGGATTTTATTGTAACACAAAAAAGTGTATTTTAGTACCTAACCACAATGTTTTCATAATCATAACCAACTTCTTGTGAAACAAAACTGAACAGCAGGAGAGGGAAGTGTGTAATCTAAAGACTCAATGAATGAAATTAGGGAAGTGGGGAAAATGGTAGCCCCAAGGACGGTTCTGAAAACAGGTCCCATGTCTGAGAGTGGGAAACTATTGCCAGCCTCATCTCTGACCAGTTTTCTCAACTTTGTCTCTAAATACAAGGTTTAAATTGCATTTCTGAAAAGTCTGCATTTGTTTGGGTCCAGTAGTGAGGAGGAAGATCCTGTTCATGAAAATGAGATTTACCTGCAATAGTTGTGTGAGGTGACAGTATGATTACAAAAAACTGAGCTAGTTTAATTGCATAATATTTATAAATGCTTTCCACAATCTCACTGACGCCATTTGTCAGGATTTTATTAGGAGTACACCAGTTATTGATCAGTAGGCTGAATATTTGGTTGATTATTGCTGATTTTTAAATAATCTGCTAAATCTGAGCTTACAAAGCCAATAGATCACATCCACTGGCAGCACAGTTACACAGGACACCACACCCTCATGTCAAATGAACTCTACTTCCTGTGACAAGGGATGCTTTATTTTTTTATCAGTATATTATGAGAACAGTGCCATAACATAATTTTCCAAATACTTTTTTTTTTCAGTTTCTTTCTCAAATTTAGTAGAGCGAAACATGTATAAATAATAAACAGTTACTGTAATTTTCGCTATATAAGTCGCAGGCATGTTAATTTATGCAAAAAACTACGACTTATACAGCAAAGCGACGTATTTATGTTTTTACACACATTTATAATCCAATTTTTAGCTGAGATGTGACGATTTCATTCATTCTGAAATGGAAAATATTGAACACTACCATTTTCAGCCACTAGAGGGCCCTCGACTAATATGCAAGCCAAGTGTCTCATGAATAGGTATAAGTGGTTGTTAATGAGACACATGGCTTGCCATACCAAGCCACCTTTGTCTCGCTCTGGAACTCCTGGAGAAAACATCAACTCAGCTGCATTTTGAGGCGCTGCCCAGGAGAAATGCAACTGAATTGACCGTCAAAGTGCATTTATTAAGTAAAAGTTCAACTCAGACACACCTTTACTATAATTTCGAGCAAACAAATAATTGTTTTTATGTGTTAATCTTGTTAAATTCTTGTTAAAGTCCTCGTGTGCACGCTCCCGCAGCCACCATTTGGCCTCCAATCGATTGTTGGCACATAACAGGCTCACATTTCCGAGTTGTCAGCGGTGATGCATAATAGATGCGATGTATACTGCAAAGCGACTTATTTATGTTTAATTTTTCCACTTTATTAGACATATTTGGACTGATGCGACTTATGTAAGTATGGTATAGTTTAGGGCCACAAACTAACAAAAACTTCTGAACAACTTAATAAATCAAATTGACTTTTTATAAAGTATATTTATAACATAAGAAGTGGATGGACCACGTTTACAGTTAAAGTAACGGATTATGATGAGTGACCCACATACAAACATATTCATTTTATACAACCTCATTTAAAATGAGTATTACTATAAGCCAATTACATATTTTTATTCCACTTTCAAAGAGACTAAATGTGAAAACTGGATAGTCTTGTAATGTCCACATCGTCTCAGCCGAGGTTCAATCTCTCTGATCAATAAGCTGACTCTTGTCCAAAAACTACACATAGTGAAACATGTTCAAAATCTCTGCATGATTTGTTCACTTTGAGGAGGTTTCTATATGCCTGAGAAGAAATTTCAAATATGAACTCACTCAGTCTCAGTCGTTGGGGAGTTTCTTGAACAGTCATCTTCTCCTCAAATGACACCTGACAGATGTGTTATGAATAATCTGTAATCCCATTTCAGTTGGCTTATCAAACTATTACAGTAACCCAAGCTGTCATTTGTGGTTGTAGCATGCAGCCGTATTTCTACTTCTTGGTGTAGGTATTAGGCAGTTTGTGGTGTAACGAACGTCACGCACTGCAGAGCCACGCTAATAATGGATTTTTCTAAAGACAAATTGAAAAGATTGCCTGTTGTGTGTGAGGTGACAACATTTACACACATCTTTACAGAAGATGGTTTTATTTTTTTTGTGTGCTGAAGTGTGTTTTGCAATCAACAGTAAACTGAGTTCATGTCAGTCTGTGATCGCGTGTGTCATGGCAGATAAGAACCGTCTTTTTGAGGTAAGGCTTAGTGCCAGAAGGAGCAGCCCTGCTTCCTTCCCCAACCGCCCTCCTACCCCAACATGTCCAGCCTCCTCACAACTCCTGTTCCACATTTCTTCAAGAACAAAGCCTCAACGGGCCACACAAGGTTGGGGTGTTTATTTTGTATCCTCGTATATATGTATAATCGTAATTTTTAAAAGTAAAATATAATATTTCGGAATCTGAAATTCCCAATTTATTTTCATAGCTCCAGTTCACAAGTCATCTCAGGGTGCTATCCATATATACCGGTAGATAGAGATTTATATATATATATATATATATATATATATATATATATATATATACACATATATACACACACACACACACACACACACAGACCCTTTCCAAAAAAATTAGAACATCATGGAAAAGTTGTTTTAACTTCCATAATTCCATTCAAAAAGTTGATCTTTAATTGATGATAGATTCAGGGCCCACAATTTAAAAAATTTCAAGTATTTATTTGTTTATTTTTACATAATTTGGGCTTCCAGCTCATGAAACCCACGAAAACAGGATTTCAAAAAATTACTGTGATGACATCAGCCCACACTACTTCTCAGTTTTTGCAGAAAAACAAGAAGTAAATCAGGCTAACAACAAATCGATCAAAATATGGTACTTTCAAAACGATATGTCAATCTTCAATACTTGGTTGTGAATCCCTTTGTCTTAATCACTGCCTCGATGCGACGTGGCATTGAGTCAATCAGCCTGTGGCATTGACTGGGAGTTATGGAAGCCCAGATTTCCTTGATGCTTGCTGTCAGCTCTTCTTTGTTGTTGGGTCTGATGCCCCTCATTTTCCTCTTGAGAACACCTCATAGATTCTCAATGGGGTTTAGGTCCAACAAGTTGGCTGGCCAGTCAAGCACTGTGGCATGGACATCAAACCAGGTGCTTCTGGCGGAATGGGCAGGGGCCAGGTCCTGCTGGAAGATGAAATCTGCATCTCCATACAGATCCTCAGCAGAAGGAATCATCAAGTTCTCTAAAACATTCTGGTAGACTGTTGTGGTGACCTTGGATTTAAGAAAGCAGAGTTTACCAACACCTGCACCGGACATTACACCCCAAATCATGACTGACTGTGGATATTTCACACTGGACCTCAAGCAGTATGGGTTCTGTTCCTCACCCTTCTTCCTCCAAACACTTGGACCCTGAGTTCAGAATGAAAGCCACACTTTACTTTCATCAGAAAAGAGGACCGAGGAACCCAGCAGTTGTAGCCCATCTCCTGGATGTGTCTGAATGTGGTGGTTTGTGAAGCTGTGACTCCCGCCTCATTCCATTCTTTATGGATTTCTGCCAGATTCTGGAATCTTCTGTTTGATAATCCGATGAAGCCCACAGTCATCTCTTTTGCTGGTGCATCTTCTCCTGCCACATTTTGCTCGTCCACTGATATGCTTGGACACAGCACTCTGTAAACAGCCAGCCTCCTTAGCTATGAACTTTTGTGTCTTACTCATCCTATGGAGGGTATCATTGATGGTCTACTGGACAGTTATGTCTGCAGTCTTCCCCATATTGAACTGAACTGAGACAATTGAACCAAACTGAAGCAATTTAATGACACCTGAGGAAACCTGTGCAGGTGCTTTGAGTTTAGTAGATGATTAGTGTCACACTCAGTTTAAAACATTCATGCCCTGCAACATTTGGGCTGATTTCTCCACAGCATTCAAATTTTTTTAAATCCTGAATTTTAATACTGAATAAATCTGATTTTTTATTTTTTTTTTTTATTTTAATAAAGTAATAAATACTTGAAACTTTTTAAAGTGTGGGCCCTGAATCTATCCTCTATTAAAGATTAACTTTTTGAATGGAATTATGGAAGTTAAACACTTTTTCATGATGTTCTAATTTTTTGGAAAGGGTCTGTATATACACTTAAAGCAGTTTTTTACAATCTATTATCTTTCATTTATTAGGTCAACATTACCAAGGAAACTGTTTGATTGTAGCACATCATAACATCAAGTCAGTATCCCATTATGAGCAAGCACAGAGCGACTGGCAACAGTGGAGAGGAAAAACTCCTCTTTAACAAGAAAAAATCTCCAACAGAACTGGATGAACGTCCATTTGGTGCCTTCATATGAGCCTGCGAATACCATTTTTTATTTTTTCAACACATTTTTCAAACTAAAGAGTTCATTGAACTTAAAAAAAACAATTTAAATTATTTGAGAATTGAACCACAGTTTTGAATGGGAAGACGAGACTGGAAACACACCATATTTTATTTCCGGTGTATTAGTCATACCTTTTTGCCTAATTTGCGTACCCTGCAACGTCTACGCCGATGCAACTTATTTAGTTTTTTCCCCATCATTATAACTCAATGTTTGGCTGAAATAAGACTATTTTCATTCATTCTGACATGGAAAATATTGAACACCACCATTTTCAGCCACTAGATGGCACTTGATTAGTATGGCATGCCGTTGTGTCACGTAATAGATCACAATCCGCTTGCCATAGACTGCCATTTTCGTCCAGCTCCAGGATCATGCCTGGAGCAATGGTCAAGTTAGCTTCATTTCGCCGGGGCGGCGCAGCGAAATGCAGCTTATTTGACCATTAAAGTGGATTTGTTAAGTAAAAGTTCAACTGAGACCCACGTTTACTATAATTTCCAGCAAGCAAATTATTTTTAAGTGTTAATCTTGTTAAATTCTTGTTAAAGTCCTCTTGTGCACACTCCAGCGGCCACCGTTGGGCATCCAATCGATTTTTGGCACCGGCCCACATTGCCGGGTGGTCAGCGATGATGCGTAACAAACACGACGCGTCAGCGGTGACATATAAAAGATGCAACGTATATGACAAAGCAACGTATTTATGGATTTTTCCACTTTGTTAGACATATTTAGACTGATGCGACGTGTACAACAGAAAATACTTTAAAAAACCTCGAAAAACTTTGTCACATTCTTGCAGTTCTTAGACTGTTTTGGTTCCAGGTTAAAAATGATGAGTCGGTCATTTGTTTGTTCATACATGTTCCAATCTGGAGAAAACTGTGGCTCTGTTTTGCATTTTAGAAATTTTAGAAACGTATCGCAGGTGGACATTTGGCTATAAAATTATAAAGAGTTCATCCATGTCTGAGTGCCTTCTCTCTCATCCTGATACAATATGTTGTTAAAAGCTTCAGTACATGAGCATATCCGTGTGTCCTCACATTGTGACACCTGACAGACCTTTCCTGAAGGTGGAAGGTGAGGCGGGGCCTTTTTACTGCAATAAACACAGCATACACACACTGTGGCATAAGATGGCTTTGTAAATGGTCACCTGTTACAGATTAAAGGGCACCAGGGAGAAGCAGTGAAAGAAAGCAAAATGATGATTTAGATGAAAGTGCAAAAACAAGAGAAAACATAACATCTCTAGATCTGGGCATCCATGCTTATGTGTTATTACCCATAAATTCATTCAACCTTTATTTAGACAGGTAAATCCCATTGAGCGTTGAGGACTCATTTACAAGAGAGACCTGATTTAACAAAGAATGATGACAACAATGGACAACAGCAACAACAACAAACAGTCACAAAAAGTCATACAGATTTTATTTTATTTTTTACTAATAGGTTGGCAAAAAAAGAAAAGCAACATAAAAACAGCTAGATTCTAAGGCAAATGTAGGAAACTAAAAACAGGAACATGTCTGCATTGGTCCATGCCAGGATTCCAGCAGATTCTTAAAGCCACTTAGAGAGGTCAAGGTCGAGAGCTTCAAATCTTTTTACAAGATATTCCAGGAAACAGGAGCGGAGTAGGAGAAGGCCCTTTTGCCTAGTTCAGTCCTCACTCAAGGAACACTGCAGGTAATAATGTCCTGAGAGCGCACGCTGTAGCTGCACTCATGCAGAGACATGTAGGAGGAGATGTATGAAGGCAGCAGACCAAGAAGTGATTTAAAGATGAAAATGTACCAGTGAGAGAGTCTGTGTGAAGTTAATGATGTCCAGTTAACCAGTGAATACTGGGTGCAGTGGTGGGTATGATAATCACAGCCAGTTATGAATCTTAGTGCACCATGATAGACAGCATCCAACATCTGCAGGGTTCTTGTAGGAGCATTCATGTAAATAATGTCACCGTAATCAATGGAGGGAAGGAAGGTCACAGATACAAGGTGTTTCCTAACATTCAGGGTTAGACAGGATCTGTTTCTGAAAAAGAAACCCAGTTTAACTTTCAGTTTCTTTACCAAGTTTTCCACATGAAGCTTAAAAGAGAGATGCGAGTCGACCAAGATACCCAAATATTTATAGGAATCAACAAACTCAATGGGGACACGATTTGAGGATAAAATCTGAGGAAGATCTGCTGGGACCAACTTCCTATTTGAAAAAGCATCCCTTTGGTTTTGTTGGCATTTAGGACAAGTTTGTGGTGGAACAAATCTGTCTGGATGATGTTAAATGCAGATTTCAAAAGCTGGAAAGCCTTAGCAACAGTTTTAGCTCGACAATAAACAACTGTGTCATCAGCATAGAAATGTATGGATGCATTAGGGATGTTTTTACCTACATTATGTATGTAGATTGTAAAGAGGGTGGGTCCTAAGACTGAGCCTTGTGGTACACCATTAACTGTTAAATAACTGGAGGAAGTACCATTATGTTGAACACATTGCCTCCGGTCTGAGTGATATTTAGAGAACCAACCAATGGTGTGTTCTGAGAAACCAATTTCTGAGAGTTTATGACACAAGATGTTATGATCCACAGTGTCAAAAGCTTTAGACAGGTCTAAGAAAAGTGCAGCACAATAATCCTTAGCATCCAGTGCTTCAACAACATCATTAAGAACCTTCAGTGAAGCAGTGGTTGTGCTGTGTTGTTTCCTGAAACCAGATTGATGTGGAGGTAAGATGTTAAATGAGTCCAGGTAATTTTTTATTTGAAATAATAGCTAACTTCTAATTTAATGCTCTTCTTGGGAGAAAATGAAAGATTTCATAGAGTCCCTGCTCTGTGACAGTGTTCACCATGTGGCTGGTCATCTCCTTCTACAAGGCAGATACGTCTAAATTCAATCCACAACCCTATTTCCCCTCTTTTGGCTCAGGAAGCTTCAAAGGTTTCCCTCTGTGACCGTTTTCTTCTCATCAATCATCAAACATACTTCTGTTAAAAACTCTTTAATAACCATGTGCCCTCGTGAAAAAGAAGCATGCAGGAATTTGAGCAAACATTATACAAGTCTGCATCTGCATGGTTAGAATGGTTTGTGAGTCATAATTTGAGTGTGTGTGTGTGCGTGCGCGTGCGCGTGCGTGCGTGCGTGCGTGCGTGTGTGTGTGTGTGTGTGTGTGTGTGTGTGTAAGTAATTGGGGGGGCAGCATGTCTGCTTGTTGACATTCCTCAAATCGAAAAGGCTGATCGTGGTGTGTTAATGGACTGGGAGAGGCCCAGCATCCTTGTTGACTTTCTCACAGTTAGAGACTAAATTAATAAACCCCCAGCAGAGCACGTGTGCATGCAAATGTTTGTTTGTACCCAGGCTGATGTGCCACTGAGGGTCAAAGCTTGCTGAGGGATTTGGATGTCCAGGCCACTCTTAAGTGCAAAAAGACCAACTTCTCTCACATGTGCATTGCATTTCAGTTCAATTTCCACCCTCTCACGTGCAAACATGAGCACACACATGCACACATTCCAGAGGTTGTCTCGGTGGAATGCAGGACAGAGTTATGCTGGCACCAGAGAAAGTGTGACTCTGCTGCCGCTGCATCAGTTATTAGTCAATCTTATTAAGTTATTAACAATCTTAACAAACCAGTTCGGGTTTATGTTATGGCATGATGACTTGCTGTAGGTGATTTTTGTTTGTTTGTTTGTAGACCTGTCACGATAACAAATGTTGCTGGGCAATTAATCATCTCAGAAATTATTGCAATAAACGATAATATTGTTTGAAATTTGACAATAATTAGTAATTGTTGTCAAATTTAAGAAGAAATGTTGGTTAATTTGTTTTGCATCCAGTACCTTCTTTCAACCACTGGATGGCAGTATAAGACTGAACTGAAAGATGGATAGTGAGGGAACGAGCAGCATGTTTCTTTAAGAAAAATGGGAGGGAGGCCCCTTGACATGACATGGGCTGTCTCTCGTTGGTTCTCAAAATGGCAGATGCTCGGTGTGGTTTGAGCTCTTTAGCATTTTTCACACAAAGCTTTTAATAAAATTCAGTAAACAAGTTCTCAGCTTCTTTTTGCTGAGAAAAACAACTTTTTACACGAAGGCACAGGTTTCAACTATGAATTTTGGAGCTTCGACAAGACGGAGGTTTTTTTTTCCCCGAGGTCAGCCTGTTAGCTTAGCTTGTAGCTTAGCTTCTCAGCTTAGCTGCTTTTAACGATCTAAAAACGTGATTTTTGACGGTTAAAACAGATTTTAAAAAGAAAGGGAGGGGTCAGTGAAGAACACCGGAGTTGATCCTTTTGTCATCCAGTGTCTTC
>NC_056516.1:9108385-9128739 GCF_014905685.2 Nematolebias whitei | reverse complement strand
GTGCGTGGGTAGCTGTGTGTGTGTGTGTGTGTGTGTGTGTGTGTGTGTGTGTGTGTGTGTGTGTGTGTGTGTGTGTGTGTGTGTGTGTGTGTGTGTGTGTGGGGTGTGGTGTGGTCCTCCCGCACTCATAAAAAGGCACAAAGAAACAATACATTTTAGTTTAAATGCTTGTAATGATCATTTTTCTAGCGTTGTTTGTGCTTGTGACTGCAGCATGTGACAGAAATGGTGCTCCCACTCCACACAAAAGGTGCAAAGTGTTCTTGTGTGATAAATAATATCCTAAAGTTTGAGTTTAGGAAACTGTGGGTGTTCAGCTATGTAAGTTTCCTGCAAGTGGGAAGGACAAGGTGGCCCACTCGTTTCTCACAGTTTCATTTTCGTAGGGTGCCTTTAAATAATCAGAAATCCCGGAGACCAAAAAAAGCGTACATATGTGAATGTACTTAGTCTGACATAATGTTTTACTTCAGCTCATAAATCTAATCATATCTAGCCAATAAGGCTTGAAATCTGAGGTGAAAGTCTCGTCTTTTGAAAGCTCCCCTTCCTCATTTCCTTTCAGAGGAACTTGAACAGGAAGTTCTCGTTTTCATACATCTTTTTGGATTAGAATAATCCAGATTGTCTCTCGGTGGCCTCCCTTCCAATTTTCTGAATGCTGAGGCTAATCAGAGAGTAGAAGCTGATGCACACAGACCTTTCTTCATTGTGGTGACTAGAAGGCCTGCGCTGATGATGACTGCTGGAATTCGTGCGGGTGCCAGAGTGAGCGGTGGCCGCCCACGGGCATCCAGAGACTGCCCAAAGCCACAGGAACCACCAGCAGATCTGCTCCCGCTCCCCTCCCTCCTTTCATCCCTGTTTCCTCCCTCCCAGCTTCAGAGGTTTTACCAATATTGCTCCACAATCCAGACAACATGTGGACTTCAAACATTCACATGAGACTCACACATTCCTATTTGCCCTCAGCTAAAGGCTTATACATTAGGGTTCACCTGCAGTGCCACAGCGAGCACTAAACTCACATCAGAAGGGAGCCAGTAAAAACAAACCTCGTGAACGTTGAAGAAACTGACTTTCTTTAATTTCTCCTGCCCAGGCCTCTTTTTCGAGGGAGCTCTGATGTTGATCAGCTGGGAAAGATTTTTGAGTAAGTATTAATCGCTGCATTTCCTCCAGTGTCACATACTTAATGTTTAAAAGGAAAATAAAGAACATCAAACCAAAGTGCTGTCGTCCTACAATGACTCAGATCTGAGAAACTTCATAACTGTTATCACGTTAACATGTAATTGCTGTTTAATAAACCTTTAGATCATGGTAATTCTGGCAGAAATATAATATTCTGCTGGAAGTGCCCCCGGGTTGCACAGGAAGTGCTACAGCTAGCTCCTGCTGTCACAGAACCCCATGTAAACGACTGTTGTGCAAATTATAGATGTTAACTTTTATTTTAAAAAAGACTTTCACTTAAGTCACTATAAATAAAATTTGTGATTAGTTGTTTTAAGATGGCACTTTATCCTTGAACTCCGCTTGGATTAGTGGTTAGATTGTCAATCCAGACAGATTTTTTCCCAACTGAAAAGCTGTCTACAACAGGTAAGATATTAACTGTTCATAACATTTTTACATAACCCCCAGAATAGTACTGGATGTGCCCTTCTCTACTTTTCTGCTGTTAATCCCAAGCCATCTAAAATGAGCGCTTTTCTTTTTACAGCTAATTATTAACGGCACTAACGATCAGAAAGTAGATTATTGTTCTGACCGCCTGTATTCTTCCAGTGTCGTCGGGGTACCTTCGGTTGAAGACTGGCCCCAGGAAGTGGCCTTACCACAGAGTGCCTTCACGCCCCGGCCTCCAAAGCCAATTGAAGACTTGGTTCCAGAGATGGAGGAGCAAGGACGGGCTCTGTTGATGGTCGGTGGAGTGGTTCTTTACTCACTTCAGATGAGTGACGCTCGATTCTCTCAACGAGCAGTTCAGTCTCATCCCCTCCTTGTCTTCTGCGTCTCCACAGCAATTCCTCGCCTTCAATCCCTCCAGGAGGATATCGGCCTTCGCAGCGTTGAGTCACCCCTACTTCCAAAGCGTGGACAGTCACAGCCGAAGCGTGTACGTCACCCAGCCTTTCCCCAACAACAAGCCCACTATAGAGGAGAGGACAGCCTGACGGTCCTCCTCCATACTCCAGTGTCGACTAAAAGTGCTTTCTGTGCCTTCATGTGCGTTTCTTTCTTCACAACATTTAACTCAATGATTAAGCTTTTTGACGTTTGTTAAAACAAATCCCTTTGAACCCTTTAAAAAACGTTTTGAAGTCTTTATTGTGCCTCATGAATACGTTTTGGCACATTTTGGCTGCTTTTCTTCGTTTTGGAAAAAGAAACGTGGATGTGATTTGGCCAAAAATATATATTTTTAAAGGATCAAGTTTGCTACCTACTTGAAGGCATAAATTTCTTCTTGAAATTCTTAATTTATAAAGACTGAACTTTAAATAAATTGAACAATGTTCATTTAAACTCCATCAGTTGTAAGAAGTGCAAACAGGAAGTATCTGGCATTAAGAAGAAGAAAATCACATTTTGGATGAACACCGAAACATTTTGTAAACTTAACTTTTTTTAGTCCCAAGTTTTTATGCATATAAAAAAAAAAAAAAAAATCCTGTCACTTGGAAGATTAAACTGTAAACACAAATGTGTGTGCAGCTTCCATCACTAGCAGGGAGGAACGAACACGAGCCGTTCTTTAAGTACAAGAATCATTTTTAATGTCAAAAAGCTTAATTATTGTTTGTTACATGCAGAAGGTGAATTCAAAACATGCGATGAATTAAGAGGCCAATATAGTTTTATGCTCCATGTACAAAACTCCAGAAAATACTCAGAAAAAACAGTGGATGTTTTGTTTGAACCGTGAGCGAAGGCGATCCTCCTGTCATGAACCGAGGGATCATAATTGCTGCTTTTTAGGATGTGAAATGTTTCGACCGTAACAATGCAAAACAAAAGGCCTAAATCACAGAGTGACTTGTTGTGGAGAGGCCGGACAGACGGGCTGCAGCCTCTTTGGGACCAGCGTTTAGACTTGGAGTCTTCCTGTCTCGAGGACCTGCCTGGGTGGACAGCGTGGACCATGTCAGCCTTCATGTCACTGTGGAACAGATGAACTGAGGACAAAAAGGCACACATTTAGTGTTTGCTGCCACTGACGCCACCACGCTCGTGTTATATATAAAGTCACTGCAACGTCACAAGGAATCACAAGCTAGCTCACTGCCACGCGCCTCATCCTTCCTGATTCAGTTACAACACTGCTGCCACCGCGTGGATGTAAAGAGTAACTGCAGACGAGCCAGTAGCAGGATTCTAATGGTTGCTGCACTCTTCAAGGACGGGCGGACGCTACAGTTGCTGAGACAATGATGAAAGGACTTCAGAATAATCCTGCCACTTATTTTTGGACTTTGTATAATGACTTAATCTGCCATATTGGGCTTTTGTTTTGAAATCCAGTTTATTACAATCCAAATGATACGGTAATGCTCAGGCTTGCAGTCGGTGGAAAACGTCCCATCAGGACTGTTCAGCATTAAATGAATTTGGCAGAGCGTTGACACCATTATTCTGTATTTAATTTTAATTTTATTGACAAGTCTTATGCTTGTTACCTTTTTTTTATGCTGGGGCATATTAAATTCTTACACCAAGTACATGACTCTGTAGATGAGCATAGAGTTGTGTATGACAGGAATGTATAAAGGCTAGTAATTGATACTGTACAGCGTATTGTGCTAGCTGCAATGATAGACTGGTTGTGCATGGTCAGCACTTAGAAATGTCAACGTAGAGAAGGTCAGTGGAATGTTGTATCATGAGAGTATTTTGTCTTTTCACAAAGTCAGGTGGGTTCTGCCGTTGATTATTTGATTTCTGTGGTTGTGGACTGAGCATGGCTATGAATTTTGTACTAGTTTTGATACAAAAAGATGCACACACATTTAGTTTCCAGGTTTCGCTTTATTGTACGTTCATGTGCCGTTTTATATCTGCGAGGACGAGAAGCAAGTTATGCAGAATTGTATTTTTGTATGTCGTAGTTCTTGCAGGACAGAGACATTTTAACACTGGTTTATCTTTTTTCTCAACAAGAAGTGCTGTTAGCGCACGTCAATACACACCAACTCAATCTTCAACTTTCTCAGGTTTTTAAATTCAGGACGTTCTAACCTCTCGGGCACAGTTTGCACAACTCCGGGCTACTTCATGACCACGTTACAACTTCAGGTTTTCTTTCACGCTGTCTTACAATAGTTCCTTTGATCATTGACTGTCGTTGCTATTTATCAAATTGAAGTTACTGTACTCAGTCAGTACTGCTTGATACCTGCCTTCATACTTTTTTTTTTTTTAACCAGTAACTTGTAATCCATGCAAGGCAAACAACAGATCTGCTCAACAAAACACCGTGTACGTTTTCTGTCTAACAGTTCTGAAGCTGCATAAAAAGCAAACTGAAACTACAAATGCTTTAGAAATAGTGGTTTACAAGTACAACGACTGCTTTAGGATCATTACAGTGAATCACGTTAAGCTTCTATTTGTGACACATTTCAGTCTCGTAATGGCTATTCAACTTTTAGCAGTGTTAAATGTTTTGAAACCAGCATGTCTGTTCAGTTGGCGTACTAAATGTACGAATGCATTGGTGTCATAATATTGTCTTGCACCAGCTGAATAAAAAAAAGCTTTTTATATTTTTTGTGGCTGGATATGTAAATTTTTTTGCTCTCCCTTTTCTTTTTTCCTGACACCTCTTCAGTATCAATATAATTATGATTTATTTACTTTTCGTAGTCATTTTCCACTAAACGAAGCTGGTGAATTGTGTAAGACGACAACAATATAGGGAAGTATTTAAAAGTTGTTAGTATTGTAAGGGGGCTGCGGTGGCTTGGTGCTCCGTGCTGCAGGCATCTGACGTAAAACAATTGCCACATCGTTCATGTGAGTTTGCTCGCTGTGGGGAGCAGCTGAAAGAAAAACAACTATCATTTCTAATAGGAAAATCCATGTCATGGACAGGAAAAGTATTCAGGGAAGCCCTTGGAGGTATTCAAAATGTTTTTGGCTCTGATTGAGGCGGCTGCTTCTGTCTTTCCTCCCCCGTTTTTCCTTCTCCCTGCTCTGCTCTCTGTGTCTGAAGTGCCTGGTTCACATCTGAACGTAAATTAAGAAGAGTGGATCTGGTATCCTGGACGTTCAACTCTATTGATAATATTTTTTCATCAAAGCGACAAGGTCCTGGGGAACCTGCGTGTCCAGCTGAGACTCACGCTGTGGGGTACGTCATGGATTCATGGGGGGGGCAGCTGATGTGCCTCTCAGTTCTGTCTCAGGAGGATGTTGAAGACATTTACATATTTGGACTTATGATAGCTGGGACTCTGCTTTTTGGCATTGCCAGGGCTCTGTTTTATCGACCTTTGAAGAAGACATCGGCAGCAGTTTCGGCCATGGCAAAGCTTCAGAGTCAGTGTGAAGGTCTGGTCCTCGCTGTGGGAACTCTGAATCAACTGGTTTACGAGCTAAACCGTAAGGTGGAGGTGATTTATGAGAATCGCAGACCACCTGCGGCTTCTGGGACTCGTCAGCGTGGTGGGTTCGACCTTGAAGGAGACTCATGGCATGGATCAGTGGAATGGAATCCCTCAATTGGGCATTTCGGAACCAGAACGCCCAGATGGACTCGAGGCTGAAGAAAAAAGTAATGTCTGCCTGAAGAAGAACAAGAATCAAAGCTTATCTGAATCTGACTCCCGACGGCCTCGGAGACGGGCCGACTATCAAATTTCTTATGGTACATGAGTAACCAAGGACAAAAGCTTCATCTATCCCCCCGCCCCCAAGAACATTCTGTGCAGGCTTATCAGAACTGCTGGCTGAAAACATCTTCAGAAAATGGCTGATCTGAAAAAAAAGCTCAGGGACAAATCTCAACACCTCGATGTCAAATGCAAATGTAATCATGTTTTAATTGTGCTGCTGGAAGAGTTTTTGATGTCTCAAATCGTGTCCTGATGGACAAGATGTGAAAGATCTTTTTTTTATAATACCACTATCTACCCTCATGTCTCTCCCCCTTTTCCTAGCTAAGATTATTATTCTGAAAAAGGATAAGAGGCCGTGCTCAGTGCAGCAGCTTCATGCACTCCGTCCATCTTCCGGACGACTGCATGTACATGTTCTCGTATCTCGGTGCAATGATGATCAATTCTGAAACCATTTTCTGCTCGAGATGATTACATTTAGGATATCTAACGTGCATATTCAATACAGATAAATAATAAGTGGCCTCTTGTTTTAGCACTCAGTTCGTAGAGCTGATGCCTCTCAGTGAAAAGGTTGCCGGTTTAAATTCCAGCCTGGGACGTTTCTGTGTGGAGTTTGCATGTTCTCTCCATGCTTGTGGGTTTTCTCCAGGTACTCCAGTTTCCTCCCACGGACCAAAAACATGCATGTTAGACTGACTGGTAACTCTAAATTGTCTCTAGATGAGAGTGAATGGTTGTCTCTGAGCGTCCTTGTGATGGACTGGAGACCTGTCCAGGGTGTTGTCCCCCGCCTCTCACACAGTGACTGCTGGGCATTGGCACCAGTGACCCCCATGACCCGAAAAGGAAGAAGCGGTTAAAGATGATGGATTAATGGATAAATACCTCAAACCTATTGTTTCATAGTATTTTTTTTTTCCTTCTTTCAACTGCTCCCTTCTTCAGGGAACAAACTCGCGTGAAGACTTGGAAACCTCAGCACTGATTAGTTAAAAAAAACATCTAAATTTGACCCTAAAGCATAGTATGTTTTTTGTTGTTTTATTTTAGTGACCTTAAGGAAAATGTGTTTCAGCGACGTGTACATGTTGTAGTACATATTCTGGCCAGCAGGTGGCGGTGGTGCACCGTCTCCCAACTTCCTATACGGGGTGCTGCAGGCCAGACCGTAGAAGAAGGTATGAGCGCTAGCGTCTGACTGACAGCTAAGTGGCTAGCTCGGTGCTAGCAAGGCAATACTAATGCTTGTTCCCTTAATTATTGACTCGATATGGGCAAGAGAGACAATCGAGTGGTGAGTGTGTCACATTAGTGTAAATGAAACTGACGAATAAACCCGCCTTGAAATTTGACAAGAATAAATCACAAGTAGCTTAGCACTCGCGTTTGTTAGCACCCTGTGTTTTCTATAATTCTTCGAGGCCTAGTGCTAAGTCACACCGTGCATTATTATACGTTATATTTAAACAAAATAGTGGGTGTATTTATTACTTTAATATGTTGCGAGCTTACACAATAAATTGCATGTTTGCACGTGCCATCTGGGTGAACCATGCTAATATTGTACATGTTCCCTCACAATAGTTGCATTTGTTTTGTTGGCGTTGGGATAAATGTTTCCTGTAGGTGCAGAGTCCCCAGCGTTCATATGTTCCTAAACCAGCTGCTGCGCACAAATCCAGCTGCCATTCATGTTCTGTAGTGTTTTAACTAGTTGATTTGATCGTTTCCTTAACGACAAATTAATAATCAATACGCTGTTACCCTATTTTATCAGGTTGTCATGTTTGAACTCTTCTACATTTTGTTGTAATTTAGTTGTAGCAATGTGGACTTTAGTGTTGTGTGAAATCTCCATGCACTGTATGTATCAACATGTATTTATTTAAATCACTTAAAACATGCCCATCCTTGTCATTTTAGGCATACATAAACCCTATAGCAGCTGCTCGGGCCAGAGGACCTGCCCAGAACTCAGGACCAACCATACAGGATTACCTGAGCAGACCTCGACCAACATGGTGAGCCGGACACAGAAAAGCTACGCGCTTTATGATGGCACATGTCGCTGTAATTTGATTAAAGGAAACATCCATCCATCCTTTATCTTTACCCGCTTCTTCCTTTTCGGGTCACGGGGGTCATTGGTGCCCATGTCCAGCTATTATAGTGCGAGAGGCGGGGGACACCCTGGACAGGTCTCCAGTCCATCACAGGGCCACATAGAGACAAGCGAGACAAACAACCATTCACTCTCTCACTCACACCTACGGACAATAACATGCATGGGATTTGAACCAGGGTAACCTGCTCGCTGAGAGGCAGCAGCTCTACCAGTTGCACCACCGTGCTGCCTCAAAGGAAACAAAATAGGACAAATATATTTCTCTTGAACAGGCTCCCTGTTTATTTTTTCACTTGCTTTTTAATGACGAGTATGTCCATTAAGGTCTTTTTTGGTTGTATGAAAACACAAATCTAAATAAGATGTGGTATAAAATAGTATTAGTACTTCTTACTAACATCTTATGAGGAGGCAAAATGTGTTTAACTCAAGCAACCCTATTCTGTATAAACAATGTTTCAACTGCAAATATTTTGGAGAAAAATAATAGAAAGTAATATTACTTAATTACTTCTTATCATTACTTATATAACATTATATAATACACTTTGCTACAATGTAAAAGTTTTTTTCAGGGCAGTAACATAACAGTGATAAAGTGCTGCTAAAACACAGAAATTAAATTCATCTGGAAATTCTTAGCTTTTTGACAACTGCTTTCTTTTGTAAATTATAACTTGGGTAGATTAAACCACCAGCATTATCAATATTTCTTCAACAATATTTATGAGTTCTTCCCAGAGGTCTGGCAAAGCTCGACTGGTAATTAAAATGCACAAAGCAAAAAAACAGAGAGCTTCTAGATGTTAATCAAAAGGTTAAATTGTTTTCCAGTAGAGATTGTACTGAGTTTGAAAGATGTTTCGAAATTATTTTATTTAGTTCCGTTCTAGTTTATCTCAAGTTATCTCAGGTTGAAGTTTGTGCACGTCAGATTTCAGGTAGATGAAATGTGTTAAGAGAGGTGAACTCAAGTATTGACCACAAGAGCAAATCATCACCGGCTATACACTAGTATCTAATATATTATATCTACTTGTTATTAAAATGTTTGAAATACGTTTTATTTGGTACAATATATTAGTAATTATTGATGTTTTTAAAAGGTTGCATTTAATCGTATCTCATCCCAATCTTTGGACGACTGTGACATTTTAATCTCCTGGAATATAAAATGATTTCTCGTGTCTTCCACAGGGAAGAGCTGAAGGAGCAGCTAGAGAAGAAGAAAAAGGGCTCTCGAGCCCTGGCTGACTTTGAGGACAAAATGAACGAGGTAAGAATTGATGAAGGGTGCTTAAAGTACTGTGACTGCGCTGTTGGAGAAACTGAACGTTTTTTCATTTGCTCCTTCTTTTGTTGATAGATTTACAAGTTTAGATGGATAAACAATTGCCATAATCTGCCTAAAATCTAATCTTTGTCAACAAAAAGTCAATAATGTCTGTTAGGAACTGTTATTGTTAGGGATGGGGCCGATCCAGTATCGGCCTCTGATACCAGCATAATTTACGTATCGGATCTTTCCGATTCATGATGCATGTCTGTGTCTGACCTGCGCTGCAGGTTGGCTTCAAACTATGGGATGGATTTCCTGAGCGGAGGCGTGTCTCATGAACCCAGAGTAATAAGACCCGCCTTACATTCAGGAAATCCATTTCATAGTTTGCAGCAGCTACAACGTGAGTAAATACTCTTTTGAGGGCTGAGCAGCACTGTTGCTAACGGCTAACAGACTTTTCAGCGTAACATGTCCGCTGTGTGGAAGTATTTTACACTAAACACCGCAAGACAGCAACGTCTGCAGAGCTGCTGTATCGAGAGGAGGAAGCTCGGTCACGACCTACAATACATCAAACTTAATAAACATTTGAAAAAGCACCACATTAAAGAGCACGAGGATTGTTTAGCCAGGCACCGCGGTAAAGTTAGTTTTACGTTGTATGTTCGAGCTCCGTGGCTTCAGCGGTGTGTTCCTCTCGTTCAGTCCGAAGCAGACAGTCTGAGTTCAGTCAGCTGCGCTCAGTCTGCCGTCTGGGAGGATCAGACCGAGCGCGGCTGACTGAAATCAGACCGTCTGCTTCACAGCTTGATTGAATACCTGCAGCCAAGATCTAGTTTACATTTACCCTCCAGGAGATATTTACCAGCTCAAGATGAGAGTTCTGTGATGGAGTTAAATTCAAAGCAGTCTGCTCAGATTAAAAGTCTTAAATTATTATTTTTATATATGAATGTTTCTGTTAACTTATTTTAATGTTTCTGTACAGTGGCCTGAGACGACTTCTGTTGTGACTTGGTGCTTTATAAATAAACTGAATTGAACAGACAATCATAAAAAATAAAAAAGTATGAACTGAAAAATAAAAGAAAATTATATATGTATAAAAAAAGAAACAAAAACAGCTACATTATAAAGCGATGTAAAATACTAAAAACAGGAACATGTCTGTGTTGGTTTATGCCATGAACTTAGCAGATGTTTGAAACCATTTAATCACTTTAATATCCACTTTAAATCTAGGAATAAAACAAACAGTATGTTTAGTGTTAGCAGGATTTAATCCTAACTTTGAAACTCATCCAACATTAATAAAACTTACCTCAAGTTGCCTTTTTGGACATACATGCATATATTTATACAAACTGTACTTGAGATTATTACAGCCTCATAAAATCAATTATGATTATGATATCGGGATAGTATCGGTATCGACCGATACACAGATGCAGGTATCGAGATCGGAAGTAAAAAAAAAAAAAAAGTGGACCGTGCATCCCTAGTTATTCTCTAAGTGAATGTTCATTCTCGTACAAATGCAGAGATGCCACCAGATAGGCGAGCTGATGTAATAAGACAGTTAAATATTTTACCCTGTTGTTGCTGCTGTTTTCAGAAATGGAGGAAAGAGCTAGCTAAAAACAGAGAAAAAAGGCTCGGTGACAAAGAAAGGGACAAAAAATCAGTGGACAAAGAAGAGAAGAAAGCCAAAAGAGAGGTGTGGTACAAGTCTTCTTTACAAATGATCATCCCGTGAAATCTAGTTTCTAACTGCAGCTTTGCTTTGTTTTTGAAAATTCATTTAGAAAAAGAAGAAGGAGAAGAAGAAGTCTAGCAGGGTGAGAAAAGACCTCCAGTAATTTGATGGAGTCATGTCTCACACACACACACGTGCACTACTTAAGCAGCTGCCCGTCCTTATTGGATCCTGTGACTGTCGCTTTCAGTGATTTAATTTCCCTTAAGTCTAACTGAACCCTGCTGTCACTGTGTTTTGGTCAAGCATTCTTCATCTTCCTCCTCTTCATCGAGTTCTGATTCTTCTAGCAGCTCCTCCTCCGAGTCTGAAGACGAGGTAAGCTTCACCAGTGTCGGGTTTGCAGATCATTTCCAGTAAATCTCATTTACAAAACCAGCGCAGCTGACTTGAGTTGTTCAGTTTCTTTTTAGTTTTGGCCTCTACTGATCTCTGAGACATTACAGTCGCTCTGGAGGTCGTAGGCTTGAAGTTGAGCTGCATTATTGACATTTTGAGTTACAAACAATCAAACCTGTCACATCCTGAGGATTTTAATAAGTAAAGTTTTCAAATAAATCCTGTTTTTTCCCTCCAAGTAAATCAGAAACTTAAAAAGTTCTAAAACTTAAACCTTTGTCTTTTAAAACAAAGTGATAAAGGTGTATTATGCTCTAGGTTGGATATTGGATGGGAATAAAGAAATATTGTGGTTTGGGTTAGTTCGGTTTATTTGTGCTTTCTTGTGATGTTCTGTCAAATAGTCATCAATAGCTGATGCCTTATTGGTCATGACATCAGAGAACAGAGAAAAGTCCTGAAGTCGTCCTCCAGGGCAGGGGAGAATATTAGCTGACCCAGGATCCTTTTTATATTGTTTTTCTGGGGTATAAAGCAGGCTTGTCTTAAAAAAAGGCAATCCAGGGATAAAAGAAAGCTACTTTAGCTAATAAGAAACCAAAACTTATGCATGACATTTAATTAGTCACTGTTAACTGAACAACTTTTTCACAATTTTGAGTAACGAGTCTCCAGCAGTTGAAGCTCCGTGATCTACAACCTTTACTCCAGTCCTGTCACACGGCTACATTCATCAGCCTCAGGAGATAAACATTCGTGCTAGGGCTGGGCCTTATCATATCGTTCACAATAATACCGGTAAAACAGCTTGCCCGGGCAAAAAAATCATATCATGATATGCTAATTTCATGACGTAATACGTCAGGGCGCCCCGCCCCGATAACAGAACCGAGCGTACCGAACGACCACACCGAAATGCGCACCGCCCCTCCACCTGTCAGTACTGTTGTGACGCTAATTAGCTGCGCGCAATACTAGCTAGCTAAAAAGCTAAAAACAAACAACGTGCGGCTCAGCTGTCTCTCCATCCAGCTCTAAACTGCAGGTACAGACAACTCAAGTGTCTCTCTCTCCCCCCCGCTCGAAGCTGCCACTCGTCTTTTTCTCCGTCTCCGCACCTCGCTCTGAGCTGCCGGTACAAACATGCGCAGCTAAACTGTCTCTTGAGTTCACAGTCCATGGAGCAAGAACAGAGTCATGTGATCAGAGAGCATCAGAGAAATGAATCATTCCTGCAGGAACAGAAGAAGCTGAAACTCCACAAGCTTCAGGGTCAGATGATCACCTTGTTCTGGAAGTTATAGCTCATTTAAAGACAACATATATTTTGTTTGTTACATTTATGCTTAACAGATATTAAGCTTTATTTTATTTAGTTAATTTGGGAAATTTCACCTGCACTTTAGTTTTTGTGGTGGATTTATTGTTCTATATTTTGTGCAGACTTTTTCAATCTAAATAACAGAAGGATCATTTTTATTTTTTATTTTTATACTTGGAGACTGAATACTTTACTAAATAAAGTAATTTCAGTAAAATTACCCCGTTTTATTTATTTATTTATATAATACTGCAAAGCAACATGTTAAGTAAATTTTGTCAAATAACTATGATTTCTGTTTTTTTTTTTTTTTTAAATATTGCGAAATTTATCGTTATCGTCAGAATGCTCTGAAATATCACAATATTATATTTTAGCCATATCACCCACCCCTAATGCGTGCTAACCTGCGGCCTTGTGCATGAACAGTCGTGTCATAGGCCCCATGATGCCCAAACTCCCATATGTCATGGCTGAAACGCTCCATGGACGCACAGCGACTCACTTCTTGTCATCCAGCTTTGATGTTTGAGCACTTTTTCAAATTGTGGGCAAATACTTGAATTCGAGTCCTGCTGCGTTAACAGAACTGCCAACTTCTGTCGCTTCTTTGGTTTTTCTTTTATTACTAACCCCAGAGCAAATACTGGCTGGCTAATGTATCAGCATATTTGTTTATGGTAGGGGACAGGGTGGTCCAAGTGGAACGTGTGTCTGTGCATTATTCCATGTACGTTGGGATTAGGCCTGTCGCAATAAACAATAAATCAGTTAATCGCATGATAAATGAAAATTATCAACCTCATTTATCAGCTTTATCGTTTCTTCGTGTCTCTCTCTTTCTGAAGACACTGGATGTTAAAAGGTTCAACTCCGGTGCTCTCACTGATCCCTCCCTTTCTCTTTTCTCTTTAAAATCCATTGATTGTTAAAAGCAGCTAAGCTGAGCAGCTAAGCTACGAGCTAAGCTAACAGGCCGACCTCGAGTAAAAAAAAAAAAAAGTCTTGTTGAAGTTCCAAAATTCATGGTTAAAACCCGTGCCTTTGTGTGAAAAGTTATTTTTCTCTGCAAAAAGAAGCTGAGAACTTTACAAATTTTTAAAATTAAAAGCTTTGTGTGAGAAATGTTATGCTAAAGAGCTCAAACCACAAAGAGTGTCCGCCATTTTGAGAACCGAAGAGAGACAGCCCATGTCATGTCAAGGGGCCTCCCTCCCATTTTTCGTAAAGTCACGCTGCTCGCTCCCTCACTATCCATCCTTCGGTTCTAACAGTCTTATACTGCCATCTGGTGGTCAAAAAAGGTACTAGACACAAAACAAATTAACCAACCTTTTTTCTTAAATTTGACAGTAATTACTAATTGAAAATTTCAACCATTATTATTGTTTATCGCAATAATTTCTGAGACAATTAATCGCCCAGCAACATTTGTTATCGTGACAGGCCTAGTTGGGATGCATAAGGAAGGGTGAGCAGAAACGTGCATGGTTTTATTAATCTGAGTATTTCTGTGCATACTCCAGTTTTCAGTATGAAAGCTGTGCAGTCATTCAAACATGAAGCTCCAGGACATTATTTTACTGATCCAGTTTTTTTTATATCTGAAATCTGGCTGCATGTGAATCCTGATGGACAGTTTTAATAATAATTTGCACTTTCCCTCACAGGATGAAAAGAAGAGCCTAAAGAAGAAGCGTAAGAGAAGGAAATCTTCAGCCAGAAGAGCGTCGGACTGCTCCGAGGAAGAATCTGATGCTGAAAGCAAGGTTTACTGTTTTTATGGAGTTGTTTTGTTCTTTTTATTAGCTGATCCACAAGAAGATCAGGTTCTGAAAATCTATTTTTCTTTTTAAGAAAAGGAAGCGAATCAAAGAGGAGGGAGATAAAGACAAGGTCATTTATTCTCACTCATTAAAGCCATTATAGCTGTCAAATTACACATTTTTCTGTTTTTGATTTAAATATTTCTGCTTCTAACACTATTTCTTCATCATTATATAAACATATATGGGTTAACTTTTTACCTGCCAGCAGCCATATTGACTTAGATTTGAAAACAAAGCCTCACAGGAGACTGTTAAGACTTAATGTGACGTAAACTTATCAGGGTTTGTGTAAATATTGTGTAAGAAAGTGGCAAATGTTCCTCGCCTTTGTGGTCCCCAGTCGTAGAGCGGAGGAGGAATTGGCAATGCCCTCTGTCCGTGCATGCTGTGAACATGAATATCTTGAAAAGTAGGTGAGGCACTGACATCCATTTTGGTCTGTAGCTGCATCTTGGCATAAGAAAAGTCACTGTTACAAATTGGGTTACCACGTCAAAATCCAAGATGGCTGCTACCATGTATGTATACATGCTGTGTGACTTTGAAAGAAAAAAGTGCTTAGATGTATAGTTTCCTCAAACAATCAGGATGGACAAAGATTACTCTGTGGTGGCCATGGCCACCATTGGCCACCCCTTGGCTCCGCCATTGTTCCTGGTGGTAGAATGCTACAAACATTCACTATTTAAATCCCTGAGTGATGGAGAACATTGTGATGGAGAACATTGTGATGGAGAACATTGGTGTACACTTGTTTCCAACAAAATTTGTTACAGAAATTCTCGTTAAGAGTTCAGAATATCTTTGCACTGCTCATTATCTTAGCTCCAGCTTTTCTAACGCTCGCCCCCGCCCCATTTACTGCTTAAAACTTTTAGGCCTTCCTTGTTTTCAGAAGAAAGAACGTCTCCTTTTGACTTTCAACATGGCATCTCTGATTCAGTTGTTCTCTATTTTCAATATTGTCTATATCCATCGTGTGCCAACACTGTCTGAAGTGTACGCATCTGTTAGAATGTAAACGAATGACTCGTAAATTGTTGGCAACAAAACACGACTCTGCTGGATTTGCTAATTTATTACAAATCACAGAGTGGACGTTTGGTAGTGCATGATGCATGTTTAGTGGTTATTTTTATCATAAATGAGTCGCATACAAATATTTAAACCAAAACATGGAAAAATTACATATTTTGACAGCTGTTGTGGCTTTAACGTTTGTGTTTGTAGACGCAAAGTGTAGTTCCCTAAAAGATGATGTCACTTTTGTTTTTTCCAGAATGAGAAGGAAAGGAGGAGGAAAAGAAAATCTGAGAGAAGTCACAAAGACTCGTCCTCGGATTCGTCTGTTGAATCGAGTGGAGAAGAGGTAAAATTGTCAGTAATGATTCATAAAATAAAGAAGTGAACTCCTGGAAGTCATGTTTGGACATCAGCAGCGCTGTTTTCTTATTCTATCTGTTTGTTCTTTCTCTGGCTGATGTGAAGTTAAACCTTTATGCTGCTTTGATGTCGTGGCCTTCATCAGACGAATATTAAACGGACTCTTAATGTTTCAGTTAATCATGAGTCAACACAGTGCCTGCTTATCATTTGAACCCTTCAGCTGTTAAAGCACATCCAAAACCACTGAGTGAACCTGCTTAAACACTTTCTGCGCACCTGCTCTAATCCACGTGCAGAAACTAGAACAAATATTACAGCCAGTTTAACCTTCATGTGTCTGTGGTTGTTACCCGAGACACAACCACTAAGCTAACCAGTCTGGCTTCATTTCCCTCTTTACCTTGACCAGCGATAAACTGGTGCAAGTTGACACAACATAATTTTGTTGTTGTTTTTAGGAGTTTGTGACAAAATCTGGCCCTTAAGTATTTACTGGTAATTCCTTTAATATCTTAAAAGTTGTGTACGGCACGTTACAATAATCTGGCAGGAAAAAATACATTTCTGTGATTTTTAAAATTTTTTATTTGTTTTGTAACATCAATGTAATATTTATGTTTTGCATCATTTATTATTTTCAAAAGTTATAGATAATTTGAAATATTTTCTGTTTTAATAAGCTTTAATTGCATTTTTCATCCCCCCAACAATAGGTGATGGTAATTTGGTTAAATATTGTTTCATCATTATTATACCTGGTCTAGTAAGTTCAAACGGGATACTCCAAGTGTAAGTGGAACATTAATTTGTATTATTCTGTTTTACACTTGGGAATAAAACGGTTTAATCTGTGAAGCCGGTATGTGAATTTTGGTTTAACGTTTCTAATAAAGTCTCAACTAATCAAAAGTCCATCGTTGTGAAAGAGAAAATTTACTGGCAACAAATGTTTTCTGGGGTAGTTGTGGGTCACAACTTCCTTCTTTCTACAGTAACGTTTCCATTTTAATTCCTCCTGTAGCCCGAAGCAAAGAAGAAAAAGAGAAGTAGTGAGGAGAAGGAGAAATTCACAGTGAGCAGCGTTTTTCTTCTCTTGGTAAAAATGAAACAACTGGATTTGTGTGAGGGTGGTGGTGGTGGTGGTGCAGGACGTTTTTGAGAACTGCAGCCTCAAACAGTGTAATAATTTAGCTGTAGTTGACTACTTCATGTATAAATACGTCATTGAATGTTTTTCCTCAGGTCAAGTTGAAGAAGAAGAGGAAAAAGAAGCACAAGAAACACGGCAGGAAAAAGAAAAAGAAGGCAGCGTGTCAGTCGGACTTGGAGCTTGACTAACAGCCGTAGTTTACAGCTCTCCTGATAATTAACTAGTGGTGTCGTTTTTGCCTTTGCGTTGCTAAACCCCACTCCCCCCCCCAGCTTCTGTCATCACTTGGAGACCCCCCCAGACCCAAAACACTGGAGTTCAAAGGTTGAAGTGGAACTGAAGGGGTCACAGCACATCTGTGCTTTTTTTATGCTTTTTGTAAAATGTTTTTGAGCTACACGACAAGACCGAGGTGTTTTTTGTTTTTTTTCTTTCTTCACCCATTGGATGTTTACCACCATTATGCTGGCCTTGAACCCCCCCCCCCCCCCCACCACCACCACCACCACCAATCTCTCTGCCTGACATCTCCTCTGCTACACGAGGCTAACTAGTGCCTGTGATGCATGTCGACTCGCTGACCCGATGTCGCCAGCCTCATATTGAAGTTGGAGCTGTTAGCTACACGTAACAATGAATCCAAGGGACGAGTGTTTTGTTAAACGATGTGAACGTTGCAGTGTAAATGTATAAAATACAGGAATACACTATTAAACTGTTGCTTTAACCTGTTTATTTGCCAAAAGAATAAATCTTTTTTGTTTTTTTAAGAGCGTGTTGGTGCAAAAAGCAATCACAGGATCGAGCGGTCAATGTGGTTACCTCATCAACTTTTATTACAAAACAAACATTTCCCTGAATTGTGCAAGTTTAAATGAAGTTCTTCAAAACTGAAAGTGACGTATTATTGTGCAAATGTTTTAAACCACCCTAATTACTTCTAGTTTATTTTTTGTAGTGTTTAAAGTGATTTTGATTGAACAGTTTTCCAGGCTTTATGAAGGTCCAGTTATATACTTGAGTATGGCAGCACATCCTGTAGGTGTTTAAAAAACAGAGGGCAAAAGAAGTATGAAACCTAAAAACATTGTCTACAGCTGATAACCAGCATCTAAATGTTTTTTGAAAAATAGGGGGGGAAAAATCACAGATTTTGACAGATTGGCTTGTAGGTACAATGTCAGTGGTTCCCAACCCTGTTCCTTGAGGAACACCATCCTGCATGTTTTAGTTGTTTTCCTGCTCCAACGCACCTGGTTTATCACCCATTTATTAAAATCAGATGTGTTGGAGCAGGAAAACTAAAAAATGCTGGGAATTGAAGAATTCAAAATTGGTAACAACAACACGAGTGCTGCGCTTTATAAAGTGTAGATGTGAAGGGGTCGTTGCATAATCCACTCCCCAGATGAGCCAACAGCTTTATTTTCAAGACTTCGTTGCAGAATGAAGTAAATAGCTTCAGCACTTTTTATCCTAGCAGTACCATCTTTGAATTTGACCTGCTGACCTCGTGATCGGAGCCGTGTGATGTATCAAAGGTCAATGTAAGCTCATAAAATCTGTCATGCTTAAATTGAGATTAGGATTGGCTGTGTGCTGGTTGGTCACCCACTGTGATTACCAAAGCCTCTTTTGTTATTGCAATTGTAAACAAAAAAAGGGTGTTTTTATTGTAATGATATACTTTAGTCAAGTGGGAGTGTCTACCCTCTCCTATAAAGAGTGTGTGTGTGTGTTCAGTTTGGGGAAGTTTGAATCGTGTGACAGGAAGTCTCTGAATCACTTCATGGTCTGAAGGTAAGAAATGAGAAATCTCTTGAAATCTTTGCATATTAATTTCATGGAGCAACAACTTGTTATTTATTCTGGATGAGATTGTTTTGAATGGCAGGAAAACTTTATTTAAAGTACAAAATGTACAAAACACCTGCAGCTGTGTGCGACGGGGGGGAAATGACACATGTTGTGTCCTCCAGATGTTGAGGATCCCTCTGTGGTTGCACGTTGGCGCGTGTGTGTGGGGGGTTGTGTTTTCCATCAAGTGCCCTGATGGTTCGACTTGCTCCGATCTGGCCACGTGTTGCCAGACAGAGAAGGGATACGAGTGCTGTCCATATCCAAACGTAAGCTTAACTCAAAAATGAAGTCGCTTCATGACGGTTTGGATTTCTAAAAGTGGTGTTTGTCCATCTGAAGGCTGTGTGCTGCTCCGACCTCACCAACTGCTGCCCCCCAGGATTCACCTGTAACCTGATGTTGCAGCTGTGTGTGAAACAAAACCAGCCATGGATGAATGTGCCCATGGTGAAGAAAGAGGCTGCGGAGGCCCCAAGCACCCCCGATCTGCCCGTGTCCACCTTCCAGGGGCTAAAAAGCCCTGACCTCTCTGACCACAAAGCAACAATTGTCCACTGTGACAGTTATTATTATTGTTATGACGGCACCACTTGCTGCAGACATCCAAAAGGCGGCTGGTTCTGCTGCCCCTACTCTCCTGTGAGTAAAAATAAAACATTCTTGATTACAACTGTTTTTATTTTTTAAAACTAAAACTGTTTTTTGTCTTAAATACTTTTTCCTCTATAGGGGCGGTGTTGTCTGGATGGCTACCACTGCTGTCCATATGGTTTTGACTGTGACTACACTTACACCCATTGTATCAGGGAAGGCCTGACGTATCCGTTCAGTCCCAGACGAGCTCTGACATCAGTCCCTGCTGCTCGCATTTCAACAGCCGAGGACAGAAGCAGCACGTGGGAGGTAAAAACTGCCTTCATAAAAGGATAAAAGACTATTTCACTCAACAGTTCTTTACTGACGTGACTGCTGTGATCAAAACACAGATTCAAGTTGGCTAACTTTAGGTTATTAAAGCCGAGATCTGAAAATGGATGACTCATGAAGTCATTAAAACTTTCAAAACATTTGGAAGGACATGAAAGTTCTAAATGTGAATCGAATAACGCTATGCTTTGTATTAAAATCAATCAAACAGGTTTTATGTCTTTGAGAAGAGACTTGAAACAGTTGGTTTAATAAATAAAAAAACTATTATTAGGTTTGGTTGGATTGGATTAAACTGAGTTAAGTTAATGCTTCGGTTAATCTCACTCCAAAATATGAACCATGTGGCTTTTGTTCATTAGGAATTTTCAAAAATTTAGAAAATATTTGCTTTCTAAAACAATAGTCTTTCTTTCTGTTACCCCAGGTGGTTAAACATGTGCCTAACAGTTTGAACTTCATTTAACGTCATCATCTTAAACATATATCTTAAAACATACAACTCAACATACAACATCTTAAAACATACAACT
>NC_056516.1:9105808-9108375 GCF_014905685.2 Nematolebias whitei | reverse complement strand
ACAACTCAACATACAACATCTTAAAACATACAACTCAACATACAACACCTTAAAACATACAACTCAACATACAACATCTTTAAACATACATCTTAAAACCAGTGGTGGAGAAAGTACTCAAACACTGTACTTAAGTAAAAGTACAAATAAACAGACAAAAATGTACTCTAGTAAGAGTAGAAGTACCACATTAACATTTTTACTTAAGTAAAAGTAAATAAGTACTTGCTTTTAAAATACTTAAAGTATTAAAAGTAAAAGTACTTCCTGAATGTATTACATAATGCAGTGGTCTACAATATCTTTAAGTCTGCGTACCGTATGTATATTTTCTGTAATACATTAATAGTGTTGAGTCATTTTAATGAACAATGCTGCAGATAATACATGTTTTTATTGTTTACTCTGTGACACAGTTCACACTTGGACTTGTGATTCTGTGCGTCAGAATTTCAGGGATGACCTGCAGAGTTAAATGCCATTAAGCAAAATAAGAAAGAGGAATGATTATGCCTTTGAAAGTTTTTATTTAACACAAAGCAAAACCAATGTGTCATTTTAACTGCAGTAAACACATTTAAGTAAAAGATGTCTGCCTGAAAAAAGGAGCATTAGACACAACTAACAAAGGAACAGGCTCTGATCATTTCAACTCCAGTTTGTCATCAACTCTAGTTAAAATACTGTCTATTCAACCTTGTAATGGGTCAATACTGAACAATATTTTAACTTCCTGACACCATTTTCAAAACTTGTACCCGAGTGTCGAGCCATTTGGAGACATCTCTTGTCCCTTGTCCTAACATCCCATGAACTGACACATTTTAATATTGCAGCAATAATTTCTTGTTCAAGTTCAGAAGAAGTTGGTTTTCAAAGTTTTTTAAGTCCAGTCTGGCTGTTTTGGGAGAGAGAATCTGTCCTGTTGTACTGAGCAGTCTTTCAATAAGGCCATGGATGGAGCATATCTTCTGGCTGACTCTCTTGCAGTGGAATATATTTTGGGTGTGTTAGTAGTACTGTGGGTGCTCCCAGCTCAATGACGTGAATACCAGAATATATGTCATTGGTCCAGCTCTTCTTGAAGACGGGCCTAACGTTACCTGTCCACTTTGCAGTGATTCAATGGACCAGCTCCCCTCACACCATTGGTTACTTTCAAAGTAACAAACAAATAAAAAAGCACAATGCGAATGTAACTTGTAATGCAAAGCATTATAGAAATGTAGTATAGTAGAAAGTACAGATACTTGATGCAAAATGTAGTGGAGTAAAAGTATAAAGTACCCGCATTTAACTCTACTTAAGTAAAGTACAGATACATGAAAAATGTACTTAAGTACAGTAACGAAGTATTTGTACTTAGTTACATCCCACCACTGCTTAAAACATACAACTCAACATACAATATCTTAAAACATACAACACCTTAAAACATACAACTCAACATACAACACCTTAAATGCTTTTTGAAAACACCTTAAAACATACAATACAACATACAACATCTGAAAACATTCAACATCTTAAAACATACAACTCAACATACAATATCTTAAAACATACAACATCTTAAAACATACAACTCAACATACAATATCTTAAAACATACATCTTAAAACATACAACTCAACATACAACATCTTAAAACATACAACTCAACATACAACACCATAAAACATACAATACAACATACAGCACCTTAAAACATACAACTCAACATACAACATCTTAAAATGTACAACTCTACATACAACATCTTAAAACATACAATACAACATACAACACCTTAAAACATACAACTCTACATACAACATCTTAAAATGTACAACTCTACATACAACATCTTAAAACATATAACTCAACATACAACATCTTAAAACATACAACTCAACATACAACACCATAAAACATACAATACAACATACAGCACCTTAAAACATACAACTCAACATACAACATCTTAAAACATACAACTCAACATACAGCATCTTAAAACATACAACACAACATACAACACCTTAAAACATACAATACAACATACAACACCTTAAAACATACAACTCAACATACAACATCTTAAAACATACAACTCAACATACAACATCTTAAAACATACAACTCAACATACAACATCTTAAAACATACAACTCAACATACAACATCTTAAAATGTACAACTCTACATACAACATCTTAAAACATACAATACAACATACAACCAGCATCTTAAAACATACAACTCTACATACAACACCTTAAAACATACAATACAACATACAACATCTTAAAACATACAACATCTTAAAATGTACAACTCTACATACAACATCTTAAAACATATAACTCAACATACAACATCTTAAAACATACAACTCAACATACAACACCTTAAAACATACAATGCAACATACAGCACCTTAAAACATACAATGCAACATACAGCACCTTAAAATATACAACTCAACATACATCTTAAAACGTACAACTCTACATACAGCATCTTAAAACATACAACTCTACATACAACATCTTAAAACATACAACTCAACATACAACACCTTAAAA
>NC_056516.1:9091639-9105798 GCF_014905685.2 Nematolebias whitei | reverse complement strand
ACAACTCAACATACAACACCTTAAAACATACAACTCAACATACAACACCTTAAAACATACAACTCAACATACAACATCTTAAACAACATAAATGTCTTCATCTTCAACATTTATTTGTGTTACAATACAAATAACTAAATAAAAAGTTGTTTAAAGTCCTTAAAAATGAGTACCGTAATTTCCAGACTATAGAGTGCACCCAAATGTAAGCCACACACACTAAATTAAAATAAATAAATAAAATTGTTCTTATATAAGCCATGCTTATAAGCCGGGGGTTTATGTTGTAACGTGAAATATTTGCACAGAAAGATTATTTCAAACTTTTAATTAAATACAAACATTACATTTTTTTCTGAACAATCATTTTAACGCACAGCTGGTTAAAAAATAAAATAAAATACAGTAGCTTACCTGGAAAAGTCACTGATCGCTATGTTCATCTTCCTCCTCTGCACTAAAACCAGTAAAGTCTTCTTCAGTGTCAGAATTGAACAGCCTCAGAAAAACTTCATCACACACATCCTCAGTCTCTCGTTGGTTGTCAAATATACAGGAAGTTATTGGTCACTATCTTCATGTTTGGGGGGATTCCCCCCCCCACCACCACCACCATTTTCTCCTCCCCTCCTCGTTTCATTGGTTTGACTGTGACCTGTTCAGTAATTTCATTAGTCAGATTTTTTATTAACCTTTATTTATACAACAATGTTCAGTCAGGTCATCTGGACAATATCTTTTTTTTTTTTTACCTGACTGAACATTGCTGGATTTTTTACCTGGATTATTGAGCATGAACCTTGATGTCTTTATTTATACAGGTAGTTTCATTGAGTCACGTGGACCCACCCCCCAAGAGAGACATGTATTGGACAGCTCTGTGAGCGCCCGGGTGTGACGAAGCTAAATGTTTTTGGCGGCAGCTCGATAACTCGTCAAAAAAAAAAAAAAAATCCATAAATTAGCTGCAGCACTGTTTAAGCCGTGGGGTTCAAAGCCTGTGAAAAAAAGTGGCGGCTTATAGACCGTAAATTACGGTATTTTTAAATAATAGGATTGGTTAAGTGATGTGCATTAAAACGTTTAGATATTTATATATAAAAGCACAAACTTGTTTTTATTTTTACAACTGCAGACACCGCTGACCGCTCTAACAGAAGCCAGCAGCAGCTCCTTCAATCATTTCGAGCACGGGGTCATTCGCTGCGATGACAATTTTTTCTGTCCAACTGGACAAAGTTGTTGCAAAGGACTCATGGGCCAGTGGAACTGCTGTCCCCACCAGCTGGTATGGATTGTGCTTTTGTTCAGCAGTTATTTTGGACCAAGAGTCCGACATATAAAGATGTAACAACAGTAATACTCTAATCACCTTCAAGTGTAATACAGCAGTCACTGTTTTGTTCTAACACTACGACTGATTTCAGGGCATGTGTTGCGCTGATGGGCAGCACTGCTGTTCGTACGGGTTCAAGTGTGATTCATCTTCCTCCAAATGCACAAAATAGAAACCCCCAGAGGACCACAGAACCAAAACACCAAGGACACATGGCTGAAGACGTGTTTTGCTGTCATTTCTGTTCAACACTTTGGTCACAATCAACCTTACAATGTTTTATTTTGTCGTCCAGGCTTAAATCACATCTGTCTTACTAAAGCACAATCGATGGATTTGTTTTCTAAACTGCATGATCTGGTTTTTCTTTACAAATAAAATATGGAGCCTATGATGTCGGCTTCAAATAATTTTCTAATAAATTTACACCATTTTCAGGATTTCTTTAATAAAAACAGTTCTTATTTAGATGTGTGGAACATGCTCCTGCTGCCAAAAGGTGAAGGTGGGTGAAGACGCTTTTGAATCTGCCGTTAACAGAACATCTCATGAACCACTGGGGATTCTCCTTTAGAAACATACGGCTAAATCTCTAAAAAATCAAACTTGACCTCTCTAAACAATAACCAGGCCAGGTAATGAATCTCCAAATTGCAACAAACAGCATATAATTTTATTTTATTTTTTGAGATCGAGCATTAAAAAATAAATATAAAAAATCATTGCGACTCTTTGCAAGCATGCCAGATGTTTTTGTTTTGTTTTTTGGCAGCACAGTGGTGCAGTTGGTAGAGCTGTCGCCTCTCAGCAAGAAGGTTGCCAGATCAATTCCCAGCTGGGGATCTTTCAGGGCGGTGTTTGCATTTTCTCCAGGTAAATCTAAATTGTCTCTAAGCGGCCCTGTTGTCCAGGGTGCCCCCCGCCTCTCACACAGTCATGGATGGATATGCTACCCAGTGACCCCCGCTGCACAAAAAGGAAGAAGAGTGTAAAGATAATAGATGGGTGGTCATATTTGTAGCATCATATTCAGAAAAATCAGTTTGGGAGTCTGGCAAGTTTGTAGAAGACCAAATAAATCTTTAAAAGGACCATAATTGGCCCACGAGCCACTAGTTGAAATATAAATTATGCTTTAAATGAAACACTAACACACATGATGGGCTTTGTTAAAATGTAATGTGCCCATTGGATCATGACCTGTTTCTATTTGTAAAAATCCAAGAAAGTTCAGTCAGGTCTGATGGACAGTTTCTTTTTTTGCAGAGATGTTTCGTCCTTCATCCAAAGAACTTCATCAGTCCAAGGAGCTGGTCCCACAAGCAGCACACCCACATATTGTAGTGGGTACATCTTATCAGTTGCTGGTGATGAGGTGGATTCTGGGGCCTGCCCTCTCCCCTGTCGACTTTTGATGTGGCTCCTCGGACTGATGAATGAAGGACGAAACGTCTCGACAAAAAAAGAAACTGTCCAGATGACCTGACTGAACTTTGTTGGGAGTTTGTACCTGGATTATTCAGCATGAACTTCGATATTTGTTAAGTTTCTGTGTGAAGTCAGTGATGGAAAATGCATTCGCTATTTTTGGGTAGGACGCAGTTTGTGACGGTAGGATAGTGTTTATGTTTTACCTTCTGTAAAGTTGACCATGTGTGCCTGAACGTAAAGCTCCTCCGTGTGAGGCGGAGAAGTCCAGCTCTCCTCCTCAGTCCTCCTCCTGACAGGAAGCGGGAGGTGCGGAGGAGTTGCTCCGCTCTTTTTTTAACTTCCTCCGTGGTAGTTCTCTTACAGTAACCCCGGGGTACTTATTACTGCCTCGTCTTTATATTATTATTACTTTGTCCGTGCCCGTCGTTTCGATGCTCCTCCTGGGAACATGGCTGTGTTAAAGATACAGGACCAGGTAAGCTACACGTCGAGCTAACATCTGGTTAGCTAACGCCAAGTCCCGGAGAAGTGACGGAACAATAGTTTTTGTTCGTGGATTCACAGCTCGTCTCGTGTTCTTCAGCTCCAACCTCAGTTTGACAACAGACACGGCTGTAGTTTTTATACTGTAGCCTAAACCTCTGGAGGCTAAGCTAATGCTACATAGCTTCTGCGGGTTCTTTAATGTGGCGTTAGCTAGCTAGCTAGCGGTAAAAGTACACGGGATTAGCATAACGGTAGGAGCATGCTAACATGTCGGTCTTTGTTCTGCTGGATCTTTTTAATGTACATGGACGTTTTTGCGCTCGTGTTTTCTGTTTGTGGCGGTGGTTATGCACAGATGAACACAGCTGGATGGCTATGAGCTCGTTAGCGGTGGCTAACCCTCCTGCAGACTTGTTTATGCTCATCCAAGAGTCGGCACTGCCAAGTTGAGTCGTGTTCGAGATGTTCTGACAACAGGTCGGCTCTGGGCTTTGCTCTGGAGGTCCTGCCTTGTCAGCTGTCTTTGCTGCAGCTGCTGCAGGAGATGAGGCTGTCGGGTTGAAAGAGCAGGTGGTGGTCTGAAGACTACAGCTGCTGCCAGAGACCACCACTTCCTCAGGTGGTGCACTCATGGAGTGGAGCAAGTTGTTCACATCACACACAAATTAAATATACACTTTCATTTTTTACACTTTGCATTTAGTTTTACCATACCACTTTATTTATAAAGCACTTAAAAACAGCAGCAAGGTGCTGTACAACAAAACAAAGGATACAGGATAAAATGCATGAAGGTAAAAATAAACTAATAAAATGATAAAAACAGTGAAGTTAAAATCGGTTTTGGTCTCTTGGTTTTGTTGCACAGCTCTTGGTGGGTTTGTTTTAAATGAGGACAAAAGATGAATCTTTGACAATAAGTGACGAGTTCAGCTTTAGCTTTCTGTTTTAGTTAAAGGTACATTACAATGTTATGAAGGCTGATCCCCAAAACATAATGAAGTAAGTACACCTGTGTTTTACTACGAATGACTGAAAACAGGTGATGTTCATGCAAGATCAAGAAGCCTGACGGTTTTGATTTATTGGTATGTATTTATGCTCAGATTTGAGTAAAGAATGCAGATAGTATGTGACAATTCTATTAATTATTTTGTGTTTAGCATCAGATTCACTTTTATATTTCTACCTTCATGTCTTATATTCAACTTAATGCTTGACCAATTCTACCATATCTATTTACCTACGACCAGCCTTATGTAGGTCAGTCGTGTAACTTAAACTTCCATGTGTGTGTTTTTTTTTTTTTAACAAATTCAGCTGTGCACTTTGCTTATTTTGGGTGCATACTTGTGTTTAAGAATTGCATAGCAATATATCCGGAAAACTAATGGACTGCATAATTTCTTTTAGAGTGCATAAAAGTTTCAAAACACCCTTTTTTTTTGTTTTATTTTAAACTTTGCAATGAGTACCTTAAACTTTTTAACCACAGTTCTAATCTAGAAATTATCCTATATGCAAATAATCAAACAAGTATTTTTATTGAGACACCAGTTCTTTGGAAATTAGACCTGAAATGGAGGATTAAATCTAAATAAGAGATTGACATTTTACAAAAAATGTCTAAATTATTAATATTTTATGTTCTCAGAGTTAGAATGTATTCTTATTGACTAACACTCCAAAATTTTCACATCTATGTCTATGGTCTTGTTCTTTTGGTCATTACTCAAAGTTTGTGACCATAGGTGAGGATAGGAACGTAGACCAACCAGTAAACGGAGCCTTGCAGCTCAGCTCCCTCTTCTCCACAATGGTCTGGCACAGAGTCCACAACAGGGATCAGTGCAGTGATCCGTCTGTCAATCTCACGCTCCAGTCTTCCCTCACTCATGAACAAAACCCTGAGATACTCGAACTCCTCCTCCACATGTGACAGCACCTAACTCCCAACCCAGAGAGGGCAATTCACCGTCTTCCGACTGAGGACCAGGCCTCAGATTTGGAGGTGCTGATCCTCATCTCAGCCGCTTTACTCTTGGCTTTGCACCGCTCCAGTGAGGGCTGGAGATCACAGCTCAACGGCTTCAACAGACAACGATTGTACCTAGTATCCAACATCCGTATCCATCAATTTTCTTTACCCACTTTTCCAGTCACTGTACAAAAAAACAGGGTACACACTGGACAGGTTGCAAGTCAGTTTTTGAGCCGTATAGAGACAAACGACCATTCACTCATCCACAACTAGGGACAATTTAGAGCTAATATTGAGTTAAACATTAACCTAACAATCGTGTTTTTGGTCTAAGGAATACAAACAAAGTACCGTAAGAAATCCCATGCATGCACAGAAAACACATGCCAACTCCACACAGAAAAAGCCCCTGCCTGGGAGGCGATCCTATAACCTCCTCGCTGAGAGGCGACGGCTCTAACCTCTGCTCCACCATGCTGCCACAATCCAACATATCACTGTTATTCAGAAAAAAATCAACTTCAGTTAAAATTACTTTGAGTTACCAATAACTGGCTGCTTTATGTATTGGTTTATATTTTGCAAACTAAATGGCTTGTCATTATATTTTCATAATGTAATGCAAACTGTAACATCAGAAACTTCAAATTCCTATTATTTTATAACTGACTTCAAGATTTGTAATATCTCAGTTTTATATCTCTTTAAAGTTTGATTAAAATGTGTCGCACTGAGCCACTGATAGTGCAGCTTTGTTGCCTGACCTGAACTGACAACAGACGGAAGAGTGTTTGTGATTAGGCCAAACTCACTATTCTTCATTGTTCTTCTTGCTACGTGTTGATAGAAAATGGACAAAAGGACAAAAATAGGACATTCACAGAGGCTGAACTGGAGACAGTTGACTTTTGGCAAAGACTTTCACTTGTTTGGCCTCTAGAGGGCATCCTGTTGCTTAGAAGCATGCTATTGTACTGACTAAGGAGAGAGAATTTATTTTATTTATTTATTTTGTATATAAAACATATTTATTATGATGTAAATACACAATGATTTTATGTTTGCTTGCTTGAGGTCATGTCTTAGCAACATGACCACCATGACCCTTCTCTGGCCAAGAGACGCTCCGAGCACCATATACCATTTTATTAGTAAGTAAGATGCATAAAGAACCTGTCTTTGGACACATTTGAGTACACCTGAAATATAGGGTTTTTTAATCATCTTAGGAAAACTAAAACTGCTTTTTGCATATGGAAAAAAGTTAGCTGTTTTGTCACAATTTTGTTTGAACTTCAGCAATTTCACAGTTAACCTGTGGTATAAATGATTGTCTCTTGATCTTAAAAGCCTCCTGTCTGTGGGAGTACTGGAACGGCACTATTCCACTGTCGCAACACTCCTCGGCTCGGCACAACATGGCACCAGTTAAGGGCCTCTGTCTCCTCTGTCAGTGTCCACCCCACACAGCTCGGTTTATGGGACCATCTTGTTTGTGGTTCCAAGAGGGCTGCTCTGAGGGGCTGATTTTGATGCAAGTAGACTGCAGTCATTGAGTGGTCAGTGGAGCTACGTCACTGGATGACCCAACCAGCAAAACTGCAAACTACATCTGAACCTCCACGTCATTGTGTTTGACGGATAGTGCCACAAAAAATGAAAAATATTGTAAATGATGGTGCAGCATGGCTGTACCTGGACTTATAAGCAGTGCCGGGATAGGCTAACGAAATTCAAGTCTGATTATAGGGCGATTGAGGACCATAACGCATGAGGTGGCTCAAACACAAAAGACCAGTTATAATCCTGCCCACTTTGTATTGACGATCCCACCCACAGAGCTGAGAAACGGGTCAAGCTCCACTGTAGTGGCAAATCACCTACACCTGAGAAGAACCAAGAAGTGGAGAGCTGAGTAGAGACGCACAGTGGAACAGTGGCTGAAGTGTGTCAGCACACATGCATGCTTGGCTGACACGTGCAGGCTTTTGTGCTTCAGTTCTGGGATTCTGTTACACACACACACACACACACACACACACACACACACACACACTACTGCATCCTGTTGCTCGGTCAGAACAGAGGTCAGGCCTACCCTGCAACTTTTGCTCACCCGTGGACACCCAGTCATGTCAGGCTTCTTGTGAAGTTGTCAGAGAGTAACGGATATTGCTTTCCTCTGTATGTTTATTTACATCATCTTGTTTTAGACTGTTTACCTTTTTTTCTATTTAATTCAATTCAAATTAGTTTATTTATAAAGCGCCAAGTCACAACAGAAGTTATCTCAGGGCACTGAACAGAAACATTCATATGTAAAAATAATAATTTAACATTATTTATCTGAGGAGCTGACTGCTTTGAGTTCAACTCCATCACAGACTCTCATCTTGAGCGAGCATGAAGGAGACAGTGGAAAGGAAAAACTCCATCGTGAGGAAGAAACCTTTAGCAGAACCAGGCTCAGGACAAGAGGACATCTGCTTCGACCGGCTGGGTTTGAGAGGAACAGATACACAATGGCAGGTCAAGAATCACATGTTAAGATAGAAATAATTTCAAATGAAAACTATTCAGTTTTAACAGTTCATTTAAATAAATTAGGTTAATTCTGGAAACTCTAGGAACCACAAGTAAGCCTGAAGTCTGAAAGTGAAGTGCTCTGTTAGGAAAATATGGAACAATAAGATCTGTAATATAAGATGGAGCTAGGTTGTTGAGAGCTTTGTAGGTTATAAGTAAGATTTTGAATTATATTCTGGATTTGACAGGGAGCCAATGGAGAGAAACTAAAACTGGAGAGATATGATTTCTCCCAGTAACTCCAGTTAAGACTCTGGCAGCAGCATTTTGGATCAACTGAAGACGTTTTAAAGAAGTATTTGGACACCCAGATAATAAACCATTGCAATAGTCCAGTCTAGATGTGACAAATGCATGGACCAGTTTTTCTGCATCATCTTTAGATAAGATGTTTCTAATTTTAGTGATATTACGCAGGTGGTTCTAGTAACGTTTTTAAGCTATTATCATTTTTGTCTCAGTTTATTTATTGCTCTGTGTGTGGGGTCTTTTTATATTTCTGGCACTCTGCCTCGGCCAGGGCTTTGTGCCAGTTATGATTTTTATTTTTATTTTTTTGCTTCCTCATCCTGTTGTCACTTTTCTCTACTTTTTCATCTGTCTAAACAGGTGATCTCACTTGTAAATGAGTGATTACCAGTAATCTGTCTAAATAAAGGTTGAATTACTTTATTATTATTTATTATTTATATGAATTTGAATTGAATCAAACACTAAAATTGGGTTTACTTGTGCAAACAACAGCCAAACAATGTTTTTCTCAGTTTTTGTCGACAGACTGTTGCTATGGTTCAATGCAGCTTAAAGTGTCCGTAGTTCTAGTTGGTGAGAAACACAAAATAGTTGTTGGCTTGTTGGTTTTGCCTTTCACTTTACAAAACACAGCATACAGTATTTGTTTGTACCACACTGATGCAGCATTGTAATATCATATTGAATGTTGTAACAGAAGGGTTCCAGCCCGGGCTTCATATTGTCTGTGTAGTGGACTAGGCCCATGTCAAAAACTAAGTCTAAGGTCAAAACTCTTGACCTTAAGAACCTTGTGGGACAGAATCTGTCATTTCATGTATTTGAATCCATAAATACAGGTTCACCCATCCTGAGACTTTCTTTCTTGAAGATTCAAGTGAAAAGAACACTCTCTTTTTATTATCATTACTATTTTACAAATGTTGATAATCAAAGTGTCTTAGTTCAAACCATTTTAGATGTTGCAGTGAACTAATCAATTTTATTAACTGAGTAATGATTTTTATTCTCATGTCAAAGCTGTAACAGAGTAATTATGCCTTTTCTGATTTCTGCCTTTGAGTGAGCAAGTGTGCGTTTCCAAGGTTGGAGTCAAACGAAAAACAAGTTGTTGAACGAACTGTCATGTTTTTTAGAATCCTCTCAGACGTAAATAGAGAAGTTTTAGCACCTGTGTCTGAAACGCGCCAAAACAAAACTCTCTCTGTCTGTGAGAACATTTCTGATCTGTTTCATAACAATTCTCGCTGTCTCTAACCTCTTACGTCACAAAACACACCCCGTCTGGTCGTTTCTGACCAATGAACAAATCCCAAAAGTGAACCGGGAAAGAGTCTTTAAAATGTCAGTACTTCCTGGTCTAGTCAGTGCTAAAGTTCTAATGGAGTTCTAAGAGTTCTGGAGTTCAGTAGTTGCTAGAGTTCGGTGGGAGTTTTCTGCTGGAGAGTTTTCTGCTGGTTCTGCTCGAGTTCTGTCGGAGACAGGATGATCCTGACATGACAAAAGCTCTTCCGAGTTCCATGGGATTATAACTATCACTAGCCACTACTTCTGACGAGCTACAGCCACAATCAGGAGACGCTGGACAGGTAGCGTTAACGGAACTCCATATCTGCTGATGAATCTTCAGAAAGGTAATGGATCAAGTTTCCTACCAAGCGTACCGATGGAGAGCTGAGTTCTGATGGAGAGTGTCAATTCTGGTGAACATTCTTCCCCTCCCATACCATCTTAACTCCCTCTAAACTTCTTTCATCTCTAAACTTTTCTATCAAGTAGAAATTCTTCCAGATATTTAGAAATGTCTGTGTAAAGTGCTTATTCACATCCGTGTGGGTAAAAGATCATAGTTGTACAGTTTTATAAATGTCTGTGGTGCAGCAACGGAAAAATCATGGCCGTATGATTTTTCCTGAGTGATTGCTTTGTTGTTATTTTCATAATTTGCCAAATTAATGTAAATGTTTGATGTTAAATTTGATTCTGTAAATAAATGACCGCATTCATTTTGATGGGTCAAATATAAATGACGTCTCACGTTTGCATTTCCTTAAATTCAATGCACGTTTTATTCAGTCCAGAAAAATGAGGAACCCGCGTTAAATGATGAATATATCCCAGCATCTGTTCATCTACATCTGTTTTTTAAGCCTCTCTGTTAGACTCGGTGTTTAGGGCTGCAGAATGGGACCGATCAGCTTCTCTCTTTCGTTTGCCCTCCTTTGCACTGTTCTCCCAGAGTTAATGGAGTTGTGTGGCCTGGCAAGACTGCTCCTTTTAGGATATGTGCTGAATGTGAAAGAGACATACACACATGGTCGTGCACACACAGATTGGTCTTGTTAGCTACCCTCACATTCTCTGGCTAAGCCAGTTTGATCCAGTTTTATAATGAGATGGGGACTTTTGAAGTTTTGCCACAGATGCACCAAAGAGGACACAGACTTGAACCACCAATTACCTGTTATCCATTTTTATTTACTTAAATGTGAATCATGTTGATGGAAAGAACACATTTTAAAAAATCCTGACTATCCTGAGCTGCTCCACACCGCTGTGCACATTTTCTTTATGAACCACACTGTGTTGGTTACAGCTTTAGATGCCCTTAAGCCTGTCCAGTTAGCCATATATAAAGGACCTTTCAGTGCTCAACATCTTGCTGTATTGTACAATAACAAACATCTGTGCTCTGCTGGCTAGCACTAAATCCATAAAAGGTCAAATGAATCATATGATATGCAGGCATTGGGATAGGCTCAACAAGTACACCGTTGTTTGGTGGACTCGGAAAATAAGTCTTGGACCAGCGTTTGCAAAACAATCATCAAAGCTTTTTATCAGTTAAAATAATCAGAACATCTTGTATGGCTGCTGTGTCAATGTATTTATCAGTAACAAGCAGTAGGTGTGTTAATTACAATTTCCTATCAAAATAAAGACCTCACTGTGTTTTTATGGGGGAACATTCCCACTCCTGACTTGTCTTTAATTCCATTTCTTGCTTTTGCTTGGTATTGCTCTCCTTCTCTAGTCTTCTTTCCATTTCTTTGTGGTCCTTAGGGCTCTGGATACCTGTCTACTGTCTCCCTCTTTCATTTTCTCCCTGTCCCCTCCCCCTCCTCTCCTCCTCTTATGAAAGAGTCAGCAGTCTGACTGAAATGAGCGATGCGTTCCCACACATATATAGGTGCTGTTCCCCGTCCGAGCTAATCACAGGGTCTGTGCGCGTGTGCGTTCCCGGCTGCAGCTTCAGAGCCAAGGATATGTTGCTTCCTGTGTGCTGCCGGGCAGAGGCTCATTCTGCCGCATGCCTCCTACCACCACCATTACGCAGAGGAATTCCCTGCTGTCTCCGCTACTGCTGCCCACAGACGGCGTGAGCGTGGGTTAGAGAGGAGGGGAGGAGAGGAGCTGCAAAGTGACACTGACAGATAGAGGACGGAGCTGGATCTTACTTTGGATTTTACCTGAAGATGTGCAGTGTTTGTTCACGTGGAAAACACTTTTTATGGGCTGCTTCGCTGACCTTTGTGTTGTAGGACTGCGCACAGATGTAAAAAGAACACTGTGTATCTGTGTGTGTGTGTGAGCGTGTGTGTTTTGTGTGAGTGTCTGTTCCTGATGCGGTCAGAACGGGCTAGCCGTGTGTGTATCGTGGTGTTGGAGGAGGTGGAGGAGGATGAGCCCTGTTCTTCATCTCCTGCTCCTCTGCCCAAATCGTTTCTTGACCGCAAATCTCATCATGTTTCTAGAAGGGCTGCTGCTCAAGATGACAAGGTGAGAGGGACACCTCTACTTAGTCCTGTTGCTTAAATAAGAGTTTCTATTTATTTATTGTAATGGAGGTTTTACATATGTGGGTGCATCTGCTGTTTTAATGTTAATAACAGCTTTAAGTGGCATTTTCAGCAGGTTTCTCTTATTTGAAGTGTAAACTTGCACTCAAGTGCATGTCTCGAACAAAAAAATACAATGGACTGGCAACACCTGTCATCCAGCAATAAAAATAACACAAGTGGGGTCTAGGCTTATGAGAAGACTCCAGATTTGTGTGGCTTATCAGCAAAGCTTAGTCTTTAGTCTCTGGGGATGGATGAATAAAGGACAAGATTACCGTTGAAAATTAGTAAAAGGTGTTTTTATTTTGTGGGAACAGCTTTGAGAAAGGAGAAGGTGTTCTAGCTCTCATTAGATCTTTGCAGCTTCTTTGTGTTATTGGTTGGAACAGTGTGGAATTGATACTGGCCCGATGGACAATTTGTTGAAATGAGAGTGATTTAGGGGAAACGCAAATTCAAGATGCACAACCTAATCTGGTCATGCAGCTTTAACTAACACTCAAATGATTTGTAGGAAATGTAACGCTACAATCCTTTTTCAGTTCGTAAAAGCCTGTAAGTAGAAAAAGTTCCTCAATGAAGCGCAGTGTTTCAAAAACTTAATGTATTCCAAAAGAGTGAATTGCGACATTGTGGATTTCTAAAGACTAGAAATTTGAACACTCTCGGGACCAAAAAAATCTGCACAGTCACGTCATCTATCTTTTGTTTTGCTAGATTATGTGGTATTTTATATATTGTTTCTACCCAGTACAAATGGGTAATATTCACAGTAATTTCTGATTTTCCTAGTATTTTTTTTTTTCCATTGAGTGAAGCAGGAGGTAAATAAAAACTTGTATGCAATTCATTTCAGTTTGTTTCTATAGCACCAAGTCACAACAGAAGTCATCTCAGGGCACTGAACAGAAACATTCATTTATAAAAATAATAAGTTGTTATTATTTATGTGAGGAGCAGACTGCTTTGAGTTTAACTCCATCACAGACTCTCATCTTGAACAAGCATGAGGGCGACAGTGGAAAGAAAAAACTCTCATGAGCAAGAAACCTTTATTCCCAGTTAACATTAACAAATTTGCCTTGTTTGTGGTTTTTCTTTTCTTGCATTCTACTGAAACAATTTATAAAAGTTTAGAATTTATATAGTTTGCAGACTTTCATTTTAAATTGCAAGAATTTATAAACTTGGGGATAAAGACAAGTTAAAAAAAATCTATAAAGAGAAGGCAAATGTTCTGTTTTAGACTTTTTGTAACCCAAGATGGGTATCGTCACGTGAAAATATTAAGTCTAATAACAACAAACTAACCCTAAATATAGGAACATCTGCTGTATTCTAAATCCAGTGTTTGTAGTTAAACTCTGAGCTTAAAATAGTTGTACTTCCCTTTTTCAGTTTGAATAAATCCTCAGTTCACTTTTCCACCATTACTGTTGTCTTGACTGCAGAGAAACACGTTTAACACATTCCTCATATTACATAACAAGAACACTGTCTAAACTGAAGTAAAAATACATTATTTGTGTCCAGGGTGTTTTTGTTTACCTCAACAATTTCCTTCTAATTTCTTTGTAATCATTGTTTTAAATGGTAAATGGACTGTACTTATATTGCACCTTTTATATATAATCAAGATACTCAAAGTGCTTTACAACACAATGTGTGTCCTCATTTACCTCCACACATTCACACAGCTCTATAATAGATCTCTACAAAGCTAGAATGAGCAAATCATTCTAAAGAGACTAATCAGAGTTTTATCACATTCATACACTGATGGGACACACATCAGAGGCTATGAGGGGTTCAGTGTCTTGCCCAGGGACACTTCCACATGTGACTGCTGGTGGAATCGAACCCCCAACTCCCCCACTGGAGGGCGACAGCTCTAACCACTCAGCCACAGCTGCCCCAAGAAGTTTTTAAAATTTCCACATTTTGTCCAAAAGTTTCTGAGCTGCTAAAATTTTATCCATTCTTTCAACTGTTACTTATATATAGGGTTAATCTCACTGAGCCTCGACTCATTTACAAGAGAGACCTGATTTTAACAAAGAGTGATGACAACAGTAGACACTCATAAATGATGCATACCAAATGAGAATAACAAGTGAAAATAAAATGGTATTTGAAAAAAATAGTAACCATAAACATCTAGGTTGTAAGGCGGTGTAGAAAACTAAAAACAAGGAACATGTCTGCATTGCTTTTTCCCATGAACTTGGCAGATGTTTGAAGCCAC
>NC_056516.1:9045901-9076639 GCF_014905685.2 Nematolebias whitei | reverse complement strand
AGGTCGGAGCAGCGTCCCGTCCCTCCGGAGGAACACAGACGGCGACCACGCTCTCCAATCGAGCCCACCGACGTGTTTTTCAGGCAGCCGCAGCTAGCAACAACGTGCGCTGCTAGCATATAGCATGTCCAAGGGATTGAAGGCCGCAGACCTGCCTTGGAGACGAAGATCTCCCTCTGTAAAGCAGCTGACGCCAGCTCAACATGTGTGCCTCTCCCACGGTTTGCCTTGTTGGGGACTGCAGCGCGGAGGACGATGACCCAACGATCCACCTGGCTTCGTTACTCCCCTCGCTGCCGGAGAATCTGCACAAGACCTGATGAAGCCCATCGCGGACGCGCTGTTCAGAGCAGCTTCAAACCATGCTGGCGAAGTGAAACAGTCGGAGGAGGTGCCAAAAGCTGTTCGCCACCTCATCAAGCCGCGCGGCCCACCCCGTCCCCGCTGGAGGGACCGTCGCGAGCAAGTTTTCGACTTTTCCACGGCCGCGGCTCTCGCTGAGTTCCACCACCAGCCCCGCCCGTCAGAATCCAGCCCTCTTCACTCCGGCAGCCTGCAGCTCAGCGTTTCCCCAGAGTTCGCCTGCAAGACAGCGCTCTGGGCAAACAATCGCAGAGCTCATGAGAGAGAAAGCTCTCAAATGACGGTCTCCGGAGGGTGTGTGTAAAAGTGACACGAAAGTTGAAATAAATCATCATTAATGATCCAAGTGTCTGTTTTTTAGCCAGTCTGTAAGCCCGGACGAGCTCACAGCGGCCGCACACATAAGAGCGCACTCGTGGGATGAAACAGCCCCACACACGAGCCGGTGTCCTTAAATAAAGGTTTTTAACTCACCGTCGCTCTAAGACATGACGAGTCGATCACAGAACAGCCTCCACATGAGCCGGTGTCCTTAAATAAAGGTTTTTTAAACTCACCGTCGCTCTAGACATGACGGGTCGATCACGGCACAACGGTAAGCGAAAATAACTCATTACCAACTAGAACTGCATGATCCTCACTCAAGCGGTGTCAACTCGCACTCGTGGGATGGAACAGCCTCCACATGAGCCGGTGTCCTTAAATAGGGTTTTTAATTCACCGCCGCTCTTAACATGACGAGTCGAACACTAAGATGACAGCCTCCATCCAACGGTGCTGCGTTGATGCTGGCGCACACAGCTGCCGGCGCTAACCAGCTCACATCGGTATAAATGTGGTCCGCAGGCTGGTCCGGGTGGGGGTCCTTCTCTCTCAGCTTTCGGCAGCTCACCGCAGCTTAAACGTGAAGCAGCCGAAGAACCCGGTAATGAGTCCCACCTCCCTCCAGCGCGCGCCCCTCCAGCGAGAGCGGCGCGCGTCCCTCCAGAGAACAACGTGTGCTCCCGCGGGGCTAAGCAGCCTTCACTCCAACAGCACGGTGTAAATGAAGTCACGCCCTCCGCCTTTCAACGTTCGCACAGCGACGTCAAACGCGCAGCTCACCGCGTCATCAGCTGTCACACGCTTCGCCTTCAGCTCAAGTCTCGCCCGGGGTCACACAGAAAACATTCCCGCGACGCATGACGGCGGTTGAGGGACGGACTGCTGACAGCCGTACAAAACATGACGCATCATTAACGCACGTTCATCCACGAACGTTACGTAGAGTGGCTAAAACATGCTCGCCGTTTTTCAGATGGATGGACAGGGTTTATGCAAATGGTACAAGTTACAGTTTGCAACCCGAACCCCTCCATTCAGAGGAGTTATATAAACGGTCCCGTCATCATCAGACTGATTCTCTTCCCTAAATGCAGAAATCCAAGTGTTTTCTGATAAAAGTAATCTACAGAGTTCCCCAAGGGAGAGAAAACACGAGGGTTTTACTCACGGATCGGAGGGGTGAGACCGTTCTTGGATCTGTTGTTTAACATCCAGAGAACGCATACCGATCATCCTAAAACACAGAGACGAGAGTTTTTTGTTTTACCTGGATGATCTGCGGATCCTGTCACTTCAGACAGGAGGCGCTGATGCAGGATCAGGTGTTGACATCACACCTGTTAATCTGGGCTTCGCCATAAAGTGGAAGGAAGCTCGATTTTCCCGGCCCAGACATTTGTTTTCTGGAGTGGAATTAAATTCAACCACCATGAAAACTCGTTTATCACATGAGACGCCTCTAGAGGTGTTTTTGCACGTCTGCATGTGGATCCAGTAAAACAAACGACGGATGATCATTGTCTTTTCCTCTGTGGAAGCAGACCTCCGACTCTGGGGAAACACCTTGTTTTTCTATCAGAGGGAGTCCCCCTCAGCAGACCCACGTCATGGGTCAGTCTTCACGGACACGTTGCTGTCAGGCTGGGGGGGGGGACATGCCTATCTCAAGCAGTAGGGGCGCTGTGGCCCCACTACACATCAGCCCACATCAATGTTTTGGAGTGTCGCACAGTACTGAATGTGATTCAACACCTTGCTCCTGTGCTACAGAATCAACACGTGTTGATTCATACAGACATCATGATGACTGCTGCGTACATAACCATCAGGGTGTGCGTTCAGCCCAGATGTTACACATTGTGCGAAAGCTACTGAGTTGGGTTCATCAAAACCTGCTTTTATTAGAGCGGTTTACATATCCGGTGTTCTGAACAGAGGGGCTGATGTGACGTCCAAGGGCGGCCCACATTACGTGGACCGGATCCTCCATCCGGATCTGATGTTTTCAGACGCAGCAGAAGTTGGCAAAGCAGCTGTGGACCTGTTTGCGATGCGAGAAGAACGCTCAATGTCAACTACGGTTTTCCCTGAGCCCGCGAGACGATCCATCGCTGGGGGGGGACGCATTTGCTCACAGTCGGTGGCCCAAAACGCTTTTTACGCGTTTCTTTTCCCCCACCTCCTCTGTTTTTTTTACGGTCCATGAACCGAGTTCAAGAGGAGGGATTGACAGCTCTCCTGGTGGCTCCCGGCGTGTGAACGCACTATGGTTCCCAGGCCTGCAACGTCTGTTGTTGGGTCGCCGTGGAACTGTCATGGAGGAAGGATGCTCTCCTTCAGGCAGGAGGAGCGACCAAGAGTTACCCAGAAATAGGTCAACACCGGTGGGTCTGACCGCTGAGCGGTTCCACTTAGAGGATGGGTCTCCCTCAGGAGATAGTGTGCACAATTCAAGATTCACGTGCTGCATCTACCACAGTTCTGTACACATCAAGGGGACGGCTTTTCAGCGCTGGTGTACAGAGAAGGTTTAGAGACCACTTCATGCCTTTTAGGCGGCGTGTTGTTTTTCTACAACAGCTGATGGATAGGGAGTTGGTTTTCAGTACGCTTTAACGTACGATTGCAGCCATCTCTTCCTGCCACAAAGGGTTTGGAGACAGAACAGCTTTTATCACCCGCTGATGAAGCGGTTTCTAAAAGGTGTACAGAGATGTAGGCCTGTTTCACGCCCACTTGTTCCACAGTGGGTTTAACGCTGGTCCTGCGAGCCCTGATCAAAGCTTCAATTGAGCCTCTGGATCAGGTTTCATTTAAATTCTTGTCCCTTTTAACAGCCCTGTTGCTGGTTTTAACACCCGCTAAGAGGGTAAGTAATTATCTGCCTTCTCTGTTGCTTCGTCATGCCTTAGAATTAGGCTGACGGGCAGCTCAGCTGATTTAAGACCAACCCAGCTTTTATGCCTAAAACATCACGAGCTCTTTTAAATCAAGAGTGATATCGTTGGAGGGGTTTTTTCCCCCCCACAGATCAGAAGGGGAAGCATCTGTTCATCTTCTCTGCCCGGTGCAGGCGTTGACGTGTTACGTAACGCGCACAGCTGCAATGCGTTCAAATTCAACAATTGTTTGTGCATTATAGAGATGCTTCTGCAGGTCGCCGTTATCCATCCAGCGCTTGTCACACTGGCTGTGTGAGGCCTTTTCTGAAGCCTACAGAGCATCAGATTTACGGCCTCCTGTCAACCTCTAAGCACATTCGACCAGGGGTATCGCATCTTCGACTGCTCTGCATAATGGTATGTCAATGCAGGACATTTGCACTGCGGCTGCATGGTCAACACCCTGCTCATTTATTCGCTTTTACCTACGTGATGTAACGGCTCGTTCCATGACACATTCTGTCCTTAGTGCTCTAACAGAATGAATATTGTTGTTCTCATGGAACTCTGTTTAAGCTCACTTCTGTCTGCATGCATTACAGTGTGAGATGTTGTTATCAGTCACAGTCGTGTCTGTGTTTCTGGTTCTATTGTCACTAATCAGTTCATGATTATTGTTACCAATCAGTTCATTTGATTATTTATCAATTCATGGACATTAATCTGTTTATACTGTTCAGCCATGAACCAGTTGGTTCATGCCCCCCTCCCCCCCTCTTTTCAACTTCCTCTTCCCGTTGAAAGTTTTTCCGGGGTATTCATGCTTGTCAGAACGCATAGTTACACAACATGCGTCTGTGCATGGCACATAATTACGCGATGCGTAGTTTATGCACACGGGGAGCTGGGTGACAAGACGTTTTTTGGGCAAGCTTCCGCTTCTTACTGTGTTCGAATGGACCCAGTGAGGCGAGGACCACATCCGCTTCGCCCTTAACCCATCAGCGACAGCCTTAAAGGGCGAAGCCTATATGAAATAGAACGTTGGTTACGTACTGTAACCCCAGATTCTATGAATATAGGCGTAGCCCTTTAAGCGTTGGGCCTCACTGGCTCCTAAATGGCTGAAGAAAAAAGCTATTTTGGGAGCCGATTTCCCGCTCTTAACGTAATTTATACGGACCGGGTGGGGCCCACACAGCAGGTGGGCGTGGACTAATTTTTTTCAGTGCTTATGCTCTGCATAACGGGATAAACCCATCAGCGACAGCCTTAAAGGGCTACGCCTATATTCATAGAATCTGGGGTTACAGTACGTAACCAACGTTTTCTGTCTGCAGTTCTGCTGATCATTTACACGACACCAGTGGCCCCCCTCTTTGAATCCGGAGCTTTTTCAACCCACCTTCCAGAGTGGAGGTTTTTCACTGACCCCCCCGCTGATAATGTAAACATCTCCCGCTGAGGCTTTGTGTTAAACCACATGCGCACACGCACGCGCGGACGCACGCTATATTTCTATCAACGTGGCGGACACAGTGCTTTCAGAACTATGACTGATGGAATATATTTTTAATCTCGTAGTTAATCTACGTCAGATTCCAGGTGCTGTGACCAACGTCTGTGTCGGAAGAGACACAGTCTGATCCAGTTCTAATATCGCTGTTTATAGAACGAGGCATGCGCACATGTCGCGCTGCACTATAACATACTACATGTGTTAAATAATAACAGTTTAATAATAATAAACAGTATTTATGTTGGTGTGAGATATAATGAAGCTCTGAGCTAAATGAAGCTATCTGGACATTATGTAATTCAAATTATGTGATTAAAATGATGCTAAACATATTGCGTGTTACTAAAGTTGAACATGAAGACATCAGGTTTAATTTTTATTTATTTATTTAACACCACAAACTGTATGTCACTCAAACACTGATAATTAAACTGAACACACTATTAAAACAAGTTAACTGTAAACTACGTTAATGAACTGGACTCTTGTTTTCATCCTGGATGTCCTACGTTGTTCATCTGGCTCGTTCAGGCTGTCTCTCCTTTGATTAATGCAGCTTAAAACATTTAATGGATTGAATAAAAGAAATGAGGGGAATTTTAAATAAATAGTTCATCCAACATCTCTCTCTTCGACGTCCTCCTGCAGTGCACCTGGGCCGAGCCTCGTTCAGAACCGGTCCGCCTGGTGGGAGACAGCTTCTTCTTCTTTCAGGAAAAATAAAAACTCAGCTGGTTGTTGTGTGATCAAAGTAAACACAAACCAACATTATTAAGAACGCTGATTTATCTGCTGTAAATCAGCTACTGATGATCACAGAGTAAAGTCCGACATCGTCGACTCGGTTCTGGTCCACTCAGCGACCGGTGTGGAGCTGTTAGATGAAGCGGTTCCACTTAGCATCAAATCTGTCGACTCTTATCCACAATCCAGCTTTAACTTGTTGTTAACTTGTTGTTAGCTGAGCTTTTAGCCCAGAGGAAAGGAGCGTGCCATGGCAGCACGCATGTGCATTAGGTGAAGGTACAAAATTCACAACACCATCTAATGACCCGGCATGGTAACTACAGCGTGTTCAGTGGGGCGGGGGGATTCCTTCGGATGTGTGTAAACACAAAATCCGACCATGTCAACGCGGATCTTTTCCTCTAATTAGCATACGAAAAAACCTACGTTTCCCCCCACAGTGTCCGTGTAAATAAGGCCTAAGTGTTAATCTTGTTAAATTCTTGTTAAAGTCCTCCCGTGCACGCTCCCACGGCTGCCATTTGGCAGCTAATCAATTTTTGGCACAACACCAGCACACATTTCTGAGTTGTCAGCGGTGACTCATAATAGATGCAACTTATACGGCGGAGCGACGTATTTATGGATTTTTCCACTTCATTAGACATATTTGGACTGATGCAACTTATACGGGCGGTGCGACGTGCACAGTGAAAATACGGTAGTCTAAAACTTTGACATTGGATGATATGATTTCCTTCAAGGAATGCTAGATCTTTGATTTTACTATTTAAATAATTCAATTATTACTAATCATTGTGCCTCAGAAGAAATAAATGAACATTTTTGGAAAGAGGACAATAAATTAAAAGCAATAATAAATTTCATTTCTACATGTTTATTTTAACTTTTGCAACCAACTCACCAGCAGCTACTGACATTACTTTTTTCTTATCAATCACCTGATGGGGGTCTGTCTGGTCTCTACACCATGAGTTAGGCACATAACGTGGGGGGGGCTTAAACTGGAGTAACACAAGAGTAGGTTGGAGGGATTGCATATGTACATGTGTGAGAATGTGTTGAGTGTGTTTGGTGCTGTGAAGAGTGAGCAACAGGTGCAACCCTGGGGCTATTTTAACATCCAAGCTATGCCGAAAAGGCGTATAAAATGTTGTGCCTTCTAGGCACTGGTGGCTCAACGTTTCCTGTAAGTCAGGTGAAAAATATTTGTACTTTGTAAATAAATTGACTTTTTTCCTTTTAGTTTTTTAATCTTGTTTATCTTTACGTGCATTTTTAGAATGATAGACATTTTATGTCATGTCTGAGTGTCAGGTTTTTCAGACACAGACACAAACAGAAGCAGCCATAAACAACATTAAATTAATGAGTGTCAGGTGTTGTTGACATGTCTGATTTTTATTTTGTTTTGTTTTCAAGGAGCTCGAGTTAATGCCAAAGATAACAAGTGGTTGACTCCTCTTCACCGAGCCGTGGCTTCCTGTAGTGAGGTAACATGGTTTTTGAATTATTCAACTAAAACTTGGGCCCTATTTACACGGACACGATGGGGGGGAAACGTAGGTTTTTTCGTATTTTAATTAGAGGAAAAGATCCGCGTTGACATGGACGCATTTTGTGTTTACATGCATCCAGAGGAATCCCACCGCCCCACTGAATACGCTGTAGTTACCATGCCGGGTCATTAGATGGTGCTGTGAATTTTGTACCTTCACCTAATGAGCATGCGTGCTGCCTCGGCATGCTCCTTTCCTCTGGGCTAAAACTTCAGCTAACAACAATTTAACAAGTTAAAGCTGGATTTTGGCTGAATTTTGGATAAGAGTCGACAGATTTGATGCCAAGCGGGACCGCTTCAGCTCCATACCGGTCGCTGCGTGGACCAGAACCGAGTCGACGATGTCGGACTTTACTCCGTGATCATCAGTAGCTGTTTTACAGCAGGTAACTCAACGTTCTTAATAATGTTAGTTTGTGTTTACTTTGATCACACAACAACCAGCTGAGTTTTTATTTTTCCTGAAAGAAGAAGAAGCTGTCCTTCCACCAGGCAGACCGGTTCTGAAGGAGGCTCGGCCCAGGTGCACTGCAGGAGGACGTTGAAGAGACAGAGATGTTGGATGAACTATTTATTTATAATTCCCCTCATTTGTTTTATTCAATCCATTAAATATTTTAAGCTGCATTAATCAAAGGAGAGACAGCCTGAACGAGCCAGATGAACAACGTGGGACATCCAGGATGAAAACAAGAGTCCAGTTCATTAACGTAGTTTACAGTTAACTTGTTTTAATTGTGTGTTCAGTTTAATTATCAGTGTTTGTGTGACATACAGTTTGTGGTGTTAAATAAATAAATAAAAATTAAACCTGATGTCTTCATGTTCAACTTTAGTAACATGCAATATGTTTAGCATCATTTTAATCACATAATTCGAATTACATAATGTCCAGATAGCTTCATTTAGCTCAGAGCTTCATTATATCTCACACCAACATAAATACTGTTTATTATTATTAAACTGTTATTATTTAACACATGTAGTATGTTCTAGTGCAGTGCGACGTGTGCGCATGCCTCGTTCTATAAACAGCAACATTAGAACTGGATCAGATTGTGTCTCTTCCAACACAGACGTTGGTCACAGCACCTGGAATCTGACGTAGATTAACTACAAGATTAAAATATATTCCATCAGTCATAGTTATGAAAGCAGTGTATCCGCCGCCATGTTGATAGAAATATAGCGTCTGTCCGCGCGTGCGCATGTGGTTTAACACAAAGCCTCAGCGGGAGATGTTTACATTATCAGCGGGGTGTCAGAGAAAAACCTCCACTCTGGAAGGTGGGTTCAGAAACCTCCGGATTCATAGAGGGGGGCACTGGTGTCGTGTAAATGATCAGCAGATCCGCAGAGAGAAACCTGTGGATTCACTAAAAATACACGCCGTGTAAACGGCCCCTTAGGCATGTTTTACACAAATCAATGTTTTTGAGCCTCATGCTTTAAATAACTGTTTGTTTAGAAAAATTAACTCCTTTTCCAAAAATAGATCTTAAAGCATACATGCAGAGATTTAATTAAGTGGGATTATTCATATTATGTTTAATAATCCATCAACATCTGTTCATGTATTCTTCATTCTGGGCACTGTGCCCAAACTAACACAGCCGCTCGTGTCCTTTTATTTTCTCAGGTCTATTTTCAGCTTCACAGTCCTCTAAGAATAGCAAAACAATTTTAAGCACCTATATAGCCACCTGCAAACACTGGCGTGAACTTTGTTTGAGCAAACAGCTGTTTTCCAGTGAACTGTGCCTGCACAGTCTGACCCGTGCTTGCTTTCTGTTCAGGATGCGGTGGCAGTGTTGTTGAAGCACAGTGCGGACGTTAACGCTCGGGACAAAAACTGGCAGACACCGCTGCATGTAGCAGCAAGCAACAAGGCCGTCCGCTGTGCCGAGGCTTTGGCCCCACTTCTGAGCAATGTCAATGTTTCTGACCGGGCGGGACGCACCGCCCTGCACCACGCTGCCTTCAGTGGACACGTAGAGGTTGGTTCATTGTTCTTACATGCACAGACGAAACATGCCTTCAAAAAGTTATGATGTTTTTAATTGCAGTAAAGCCTTTTAATAAGATTTTTTTTTGGTCTGAACATTTTGTTGTACACTCAAGTACAAACCGGATTCCAAAAAAGTTGGGACACTAAACAAATTGTGAATAAAAACTGAATGCAATGATGTGGAGGTGCCAACATCTAATATTTTATTCAGAATAAAACACAAATCACAGATCAAAAGTTTAAACTGAGAGAATGTATCATTTTAAGGGAAAAATCTGTTGTTTCCAAATTTCATGGGGTCAACAAATCCCAAAAAAGTTGGGACAAGTCCATTTTTACCACTGTGTGGCATCCCCCCTTCTTCTTACAACACTCAACAGACGTCTGGAGACAGAGGAGACCAGTTTCTCAAGTTTAGAAATAGGAATGCTCTCCCATTCATGTCTAATACAGGCCTCTAACTGTTCAATCGTCTTGGGCCTTCTTTGTCGCACCTTCCTCTTTATGATGCTCCAAATGTTCTCTATAGGTGAAAGATCTGGACTGCAGGCTGGCCATTTCAGTACACGGATCCTTCTCCTACGTAGCCATGGTTTGTGATTGCTGCAGAATGTGGTCTGGCATTATCGTGTTGAAAAATGCAGGGTCTTCCCTGAAAGAGATGATGTCTAGATGGGAGCATATGTTGTTCTAGAACCTGAACATAGTTCTCTGCATTAATGGTGCCTTTCCAGACATGCAAGCTGCCCATGCCACAAGCGCTCATGCAACCCCATACCATCAGTGATGCAGGCTTCTGAACGGAGCGTTGATAACAACTTGGGCTATCCTTGTCCTCTCTGGTCCGGATGACATGGCGTCCCAGTGTTCCATAAAGAACTTCAAATCGTGACTCATCTGACCACAGAACAGTCTTCCATTTTGCCACACTCCATTTTAAATGACCCCTGGCCCAGTGCAAACGTCTGAGCTTGTGGAGCTTGCTTAGAAATGGCTTCCTCTTTGCACTGTAGAGTTTCAGCTGGCAACGGCAGATGGCACGGTGGATGGTGTTCACTGACAATGCTTTCTGGAAGTATTCCTGAGCCCATTCTGTTATTTCCTTGACAGTGGCATTCCTGTTTGAGGTGCAGTGACGTTTAAGGGCCCGGAGATCACGAGCATCCAGTAGAGTTTTACGGTCTTGACCCTTACACACAGCGATTGTTCCAGATTCTCTGAATCTTTTGATGATGTTATGCACGGTTGATGATGATAACTTAAAAGTCTTTGCTATTTTACGCTGGGTAAAACCATTCTGGTATTGCTGCACTATCTTTCTGCGCAACAATGGTGGAATTGGTGATCCTCTTACCATCTTGGCTTCTGAGAGACACTGACACTCTGAGAAGCTCTTTTTATACCCAATCATGTTGTCAGTTGACCTAATTAGTGTTAATTGGTCTTCCAGCTGTTTGTTATATGCTCAATTTCCTTTTGCCAGCCACTTATTGCTACTTGTCCCAACTTTTTTTGGATTTGTTGACACTGAAATTTTGAATCAACATATTTTTCATTTAAATGTTACATTTACTCAGTTTAAACTTTTGATCTGTCATCTATGTTATATTACGAATAAAATATTGACATTTGCCATCTCCACATCATTGCATTCAGTTTTTATTCACAATTTGTTTAGTGTCCCAACTTTTTTGGAATCCGGTTTGTACAAAGGTACTGAAACACATTTTTAAACAGGTTAATATGGACTGATCTCATCAGCTGTAGCTCATTCTCTCTACGATGAGCTTGCTTCCAGAGAACTCTGCTGTATTTCTAAGCAGAGTTGATCTACCTCTTTGCATAAAAACAGTATAAGGTTATATTTCTGTTTTCTGATTGGTCAAAAAGGCCTCAGGCTTCGCTCGGTTCACCTTTTATTCCCAAATTCAACACCCTCACCGTCACAAAATGATCAGCCGATCTAAGAATCATCCAGACATGTGATAACTTGTTATTCCCTCTTTTAAGTTTTTATTCGAACATTTTTTGTTTGTCTGGCATCTAACTGTAGACTTGTTTAAAATAGTCATAAAATGGTCAGTGGGTCAGTTTAAAAACCGATAGTAATTGTGTACGTCAAGATTCTTTATTTGTCATTCGCATCACATGTAAATGGTAAATGGACTGTACTTATATAGCGCCTTTCTATCTTATTTCAAGATACTCAAAGCGCTTTACAACAATCTGTGCCTCATTTACCCATTCATACTGCACTCTACTAGATCTTTACAAAGCTCATTGAACAAATCATTCTAAAGAGACTAATCAGAGCTTTATCACATTCAAACACTGATGGGACACACATCAGAGGCTATGAGGGGTTCATTGTCTTGCCCAGGGACACTTCAGCATGTGACTGCTGGTGGATTCGAACCCCCAACTCTTGCATTGGAGGACGACTGCTCTAACCACTCAGCCACAGCCGCCCCACATGTGGTACCTGTGGTGGAACAAAATTATGTACACAGGGTCCCAGTTACATCCAACAATAAAATGTAAAAGAAAAAACAGTATAAGATCTAAGATATAAGATAGATGTTAACTACATATACACTAAGCACTAATAGCATAAAAACAATACGCCGAACAGCAGCACGAACATGAGTCTGTGTGAGCAGATGAGCACACAAACACAGCAACATGAAACAGATCAGCAGCAACATGAAACAGATCAGCAGCAACATGATGTGATTTTTTCACAGTGATTATTCTGGGTAGAGATTCATGAGTCTAACAGCCTCAGGGTAGAAGCTGTTCCTCAGTCTAGTGGTTCTACACTTAATGCTCCTTAACCTCCTTCCTGAGGGGAGCGGGACAATAAGTGTGTGTGCTGGGTGAGTGGGGTCCTTCATGATGCAGGTGGCCCTCTTCCTGCATCTGGAGGTGTAGATGTCTGTGATGGTGGGGAGACTGACTCCAACATCTTCTGTGCAGCCTTCACCACTCTCTGCAAAGCTTTTCTTTCTGCAGCTGTGCAGCCTCCATGCCACACGTTGATGCTGGAGCACAGGATGCTCTCCACTGCACACCTGTAGAAGGAGGTGAGGACTGAGCTTCCCAGACCAGCTCGTCTCAGCCGTCTGAGGAAGTAGAGTCTCTGATGATGTTTCTTGATCAGGCTGGTTGTGTTGTTGCTCCAGCTGATGTTGTCATTCACGTACACACTTGTAGCTGGAGACCACGTCCACCGCAGATCCTATTATGTTTGCGGGGGGTATATGTGTTTCTTTTTTTTTTAAGTCCACAACAAACTCCTTTGTCTTCTTCACATTGATGTGAAGGTTACTCTTTCTGCACCAGCTCTCCAGGTGTTCCAGCTCCTGCCTGTAGCTGGACTCATCATTGTTTGTGATGCATCCCACCACCACTGTATCATCTGCAAACTTTACAATATGACAGCCTGGATGGGTAGCTGCACAATCATACGTGAGCAGAGTGAACTGGAGAGGGCTCAGCACACAGCCCTGAGGGAAGCCAGTGCTGAGAGTTATGGTGGATGAGAAGTTGTGGATTCTCACAGACCGAGGTCTCTTTAAGAAGTCTAGGACCCAGTTGCATAGGGAGGGGCATAGTCCTAGTGTAGTTTGTCCATCAGGGTTTGGGGGATCATGGTGTTGAAGGCAGATGTGAAGTCCACAAAGAGCATATGGACGTAGGAGTCCTTCTGCTCCAGGTTGGTGAGAGCAGTGTGGACCACAGAGGAGATGGTGTCCTCTGTTGATTGATTCTCACCGTATGCGTACTTGAATCTGTAACAAAGTATTCAGATTTATTAAAAGTCTTGAGGAAACTTCCCAACTTTTCTGGAAATGGGTTTTGTTCATCAACACTTAATTAATTCAAGTAATCTGTGTCAGATGGTGAAGTTGCTGCTGTCCAGAGGAGCCAACATCAATGCATTTGACAAGAAGGACAGGAGAGCCATTCACTGGGCGGCCTACATGGGTGAGATTACTGTGATTAAACAAAACTGTAATTGTCTTTTTAACAGATGGGGCAAATTGTACATTTCTTGGATGAGATTTTTTTCTCTGTCTCTCTTCTTTGTATCAGGTCATCTGGAAGTTGTGAAGTTACTGGTTGCCAGTGGAGCTGAGGTCGACTGTAAGGACAAGAAGGCCTACACACCGCTTCACGCAGCGGCCTCCAGTGGGATGAGCAGCACAGTTCACTACCTGCTAAGCCTTGGTGTCCATGTTAGTACTGACAAACACACATGTGCATGACCAGTAGCTTAGAAATGAGCTGCATATTTTCTTAAACAAAGCTAATGTAAGTATTTAACTAAATATCACATATAAACACACGTTACTGTGTTTTCAAAAGAAAAACTGAGATTGTTCCTCTCTGCGCAGGTGAATGAGGGTAATGCCTATGGGAACACACCTCTCCATTTAGCTTGTTACAACGGTCAAGATGTGGTGGTTGGTGAGCTCATCGAAGCAGGCGCCGATGTAAACCAGGTCAGCGTTCACCACTGATTGCCTGAGGTAAATTTGCTGTACGTTTCTTTTTAACCGAGTTGTTTGGTGTCTGTAGGTGAACGAGAGGGGCTTTTCTCCACTTCACTTTGCCTCTTCCTCGCGTCAAGGTGCGCTGTGCCAGGAGTTGCTGCTGGCCCATGGAGCGCACATCAACTTGAAGGTGTGTCCACGTGAAGCTTAAGTTTACCTGAGAAGCAGTGTTTGTTTTGCAGTAACAAAACTGAAGTGTGCTTACAGAGACTAGACTGTGTGGACAGTGTAAATAATAAAAACAAGACCTTATATCACATCCCCAGCTCCTGTGAGTGTGTGCCCTGCTCAGGATGTGACAGAGAACTGAAATCAAATGGCTTAACACTTTGGTGGGTGTGATGGAAACTGATACTGGGTTTTCCACAGCCTCAAGATGCAAGGCCATATGGACAGTGGAGGGGAGGGAGTGACTCCCTGAGGCAGCAAGCTGCTCAGGGATTATGTTAGTGGGTGGGTTGTTCACAAGGGGTCTGTCTTAGCTTTTGTTCATGTTTCTGTACCGTTACTCACATTTGATTAGCTTCTCACTTTAAATTTTTGTTTTTTCCTTTCTGCCTCTCTGTTTGATCTGTCTGTTCAGAGTAAGGATGGGAAGACCCCCCTTCACATGGCAGCTACACATGGAAGGTTCTCCTGCTCCCAGACCCTCATTCAAAACGGTGCGACCCCCTCATCCTCCTGCCAGTGTGCTCTGTTTCTCAACTGTGAATTTGCTGTGTTCAAAGTATTCAGAACAAGCTTAAACCGTACAGATTACTAAATACATTTAGTTTTCGTGTAGGAGCTGACGTTGACTGTGAAGATAAAAGCAGAAACACCGCCCTTCACATTGCTGCCCGCCATGGCCATGAGCTCATCATCACAGCGCTCATCAAACACGGAGCCAACACTGTCAAGTCAGTAAGACGTGATATTTAACCTGTCTGTTTCTCTCTCTGTATATTTTCTGCTGTATTTATAAAAGGTATAAATACAAACTACAGAAATTACATTTCCTGCAAAAATGCAGTGTGAATGCTTATTGCTGAAGAATTTGCAGAAAAACAGCTGAAATTAGTTAAAACTTGCTAAATTGTAGCTGAAATGAAAGAACAGGCCTAGATTAGAAGAAGAAAGCAGAAAGAACACATATTTGCTGAATTAAGATTAGGCAGAAATTAGCACAAAAATTGGCTCAAAAAGCTGAAATTAGCTGAAAGTAGCTGAAAAAAGTTTAAATTTGCAGAAAGAAGCTGAAGCAGAACAAAATGTGAAAGGAGCAGTAAAAGGTTGTAAACCGATCTAAAGATGTGAAGGATGTAAAATGAGCTCAATTCATTTTCTATGAGAACAAAAATGGCAGAAAATGCTAAATATTTCAAAAAGCTAAAGCGGCACCAATACCAAAAGTCATAGTTGGATTGTCCTGAAAGAGCTGAATGTTGATTTATGATTTTATTGAAATAGTTTGAAAACTGCGGGACGAGAAATGCGCTGAAAAATGTACGGAAGAAAAATGTATCACAATAGTGAGAATGCTACATAAACAATTAAACTGCAATGACTCGGGATGTTTAACATTTTTATAAGCTCATAACATTAACCGTTGGGCCTGTAATAGCTTGTCTTTGCCCTTGTAGGAGAGGGATTCATGGGATGTTGCCTCTACACCTGACAGCTCTCAGCGGCTTCTCAGATTGTTGCAGGAAGCTGCTGTCCTCAGGTATATTCACGCTGACACCATGTTTGCTGTGGAGCCACCTGGTTCACGTCCAACTTGCTGCTTGTTGCATATTTGTGCAGGGTTCGTCATAGACACTCCTGATGACTTTGGAAGGACCTGTCTTCATGCTGCTGCAGCTGGAGGGTGAATAGTTTCTCTTCCTGTGCTGTTCACTCTTGTTTTATGTCTGGTCTTCCATTATTTGCTTTGTGTTTACATATTTTTTGTACTGTTGTTTATTATATAGGTTGAATGTGTCACGAAAAACGACGTCCTGAAATATTCTCCTGATTCTTAATTAATACACAACTCTTTAGTGTATCACTTTTCAATATTTGCTCTCCAAATAGGAACCTGGAGTGTCTGAACTTGCTGTTAAACATAGGAGCAGACTTCAACAGAAAGGACAACTTTGGAAGGTAAAGTCAAAGGTCAAACTAATGACCGCAGCTGCACGAACAGACACAGTGGCAACGTTGCATCTAGTAACAGATAGAAAACAGTAAATGTTGAAAAGGCTGAAACAGTAGCTATTTTGAATCTGTGTTCCTCCCAGGGCTCCACTGCATTATGCATCAGCCAACTGTAACTACCAGTGTGTGTTTGCACTGGTGGGCTCTGGGGCGAGCGTTAACGAGTTGGACCAGAGAGGCTGCAGCCCCTTACACTACGCTGCTGCAGCTGACACAGATGGAAAGTACGTTGATCTCTGTGTTTAACCTCCATCGTTTGCGCACCTCTTAATTCAGAGGAAGACGTTGGTGTTAAGCAAACAAAAAATGAACTTTTTGCTCGTCAGATGTGTGGAGTACCTGCTGAGGAACGATGCTGATCCAGGCGTGAGAGACAAACAGGGTTACAGTGCGGTGCACTACGCCTCGGCCTACGGGCGCACACTCTGCCTGGAACTGGTGAGGACAGTTTTTACAGTGACTGAAAATGTTTTTAAATTTTCTGCAAGTAAAAAAAGTCACAAAATCTGTTTGTTTCTTTCAGATCTCAAGCGTGAGACCTCTTGATGTGGTAAGAAATTTCAGTAAACCTTTGAGCTCCAACAGTTTGCAGCTTTTTGTTGAATTGTAGTGATTAGTCGTAAAGAAGGTGCAGCCCTGTTTACGCCTAACATTAGTGTGAGCTCTTTTATAATCCTTGCATCTGCGCTTTATAACTTGAACCACATTTAAAGCTCTTGGAGCTTGACAAGTGAAAATCTTGATCCTCATGAGTAACGTGTGTCATTTGTGTGTCAGTTACTGGAGACATCAGGCACAGACATCCCCAGAGACTCGGAGAGCCAGGCCTCGCTCAGTCCACTCCATCTGGCGGTGAGTTAGAAGATTTAAAAGTGTTTGTATTTGTCTTTATGTGCCTCTCACAGTCCAGATGTGGCTGTCCTTTAATTTGTTTGATGTGGTCCTTTGGTTTATCCAGGCTTACCATGGACACTGTGGAGCGTTAGAGGTTCTCTTGTCGTCCCTGTTGGATGTAGACGTGCGCAGCCCAGACGGACGTACCCCCCTCAGTCTGGCTTGCTCAAGGGGGCATCAGGAATGCGCGTCCCTGTTGCTGCATCACAGCGCCTCCCCAATGGCTCGTGACTACATACACAAAAAGACAGCCTTACATGCTGCAGGTATAAACGCAGAGACGTGCCCAACCAAAGGAAACTTTATGATGAGCTATTTCTGCAGAAAAACCAAGCTAAAGTGCACGTGTGCATATTTGTGTTTGTCTGCTGCAGCTATGAATGGCCACCCAGAGTGCCTTCACCTGCTTCTGAGCCACAACAACCAACACATTAACGTGGACGCACAAGACACCAACGGACAGTGAGTGTGAACAGAATGCGTGGACACAGGAATGGCTTCAGACATGCGCTTTTCTTGAAATGTATTATCCCGCTATGTTTGTAGATATATCACTGAGTGGTGTTAGCTGAAAAAACAAACCTTGTTGAGTTGGGTCATATTTCCACCATGTGCTCAGGACTCCTCTGATGCTGGCGGTGCTGAGCGGACACACAGAGTGTGTGTACTCTCTGCTCAGTCAAGGAGCCTGTGTGGAGACTCAGGACCGCTGGGGCCGGACAGCACTGCACCGCGGGGTGAGATAAACACTTTCACCAACGTCACAAATTAAACTCATCTACCGTATTTTTCACCAAACAAGTCGCACGTTTTTGCATAAATTTGCAAGTCCTTTAACTTGTACACCGAAGCAACTAATATACGTCCCCCCCCCCATATTTATAATTAAATTTTTGACTGAGATCTGATGATTTCATTCACTCTGACATGGAAAATATTGAACACTACCATTTTCAGCCACTAGAGGGCCCTCGACGAATATGGCAAGCCAAGTGTCTCATTAATAGTTCAAAGTGGCTATTAATGAGACACTTGGCTTGCCGTACAAAGCCACCTTCGTCTCGCTCAGGAACTCCTGGAGCAAACGTCAAATCAGCTTCATTTCACCGCCCAGGAGAACTGCAGCTGATTTGATCGTTAAAGTGCATTTATTAAGGAAAAGTTCAGCTGAGACACACCTTTACTATAATTTCAAGCAAACAAATAATTGTTTTTAAACATTAATCTTGTTACATTCTCGTTAAAGTTCTGTGTAGTACGCTCCCGTGGCTGCCGTTTGGCAGCCAATCGATTTTTGGCACAACACCGGCCCATGTTTCTGGTTGGTCAGTGGTGACGCACAATAGATGCAACTTATATGGCGAAGCGGCAAATTTATGTTTTTTACCACTTTATTAAACATATTTGGACTGATGTGACGTGTACGGCGTCAAGTACGGTATTCATGAGAACATTTTGTGACTTGGAGGCAATTTAAGTTTAGACTTTTTGCCTCTCACATTCAGTTTTTGTGCAATTTTGTGAACATTTCTATTATTTATACAGCATTTGCTAAATTAGCACCTGAAAGAAGAGAACACATATTTGCTCCTTAGCCTGTTGCCTACTCTGTCAAGCTCACCTGTACATGAATGAAAGTATTTTGAGTATGCAAACTTGTTTCATCCCTTTTAATTGTTGTGAACGTTTATCCTGAATTTTTGGACTGTTTGGTCTTTATCTTCTTTATTTTCCTTTTTGCTTTGATTACTTCAAAAAATGGTTACAGAATTACTTTATTACATTATATGTATTTTTTTAATATAAATTGTAGTATAGAATTGGTTGATGATGATATATTTGTCGTAGGCTGTGGTGGGTCAGGAGGAGTGTGCAGAGGCGTTACTCCAGCGAGGGGTCAGTGTGTGCGTAAGGGACATCCGGGGCCGCACCCCGCTGCACCTGGCATCAGCTTGTGGTCATGTGGGTATTCTAGGTACCCTCCTGCAAAATGCCAGCTCATCTCTCGCTCACACACACCTCGCAGACAACCAAGGCTACACACCGCTGCACTGGGCCTGCTACAACGGTACTGGAGTACATCACGACACCGTCAGCATCTTTGGCTCTGTCTGAAGCTGAAACTGTGCAAACGTTCTTCTGTCCATCCTTTTAGGTTACGATGCGTGTGTGGAGGTTCTGTTGGATCACGAGGTGTTCAGAACCGTTAAAGGCAACTCGTTCAGCCCACTGCACTGTGCTGTGTAAGACATCAGCTGTTTGTACTCATGAACAATGATACATGGATAGATCCGGTCTATGTGACAGGTTTTGTGTTTCAGTATGAACGATAACGAGGGGGTGGCTGAGATGTTGATCGACTCTTTGGGTGAAAGTATTGTCAACACTGCTGACTCCAAAGGAAGGTTAGAGATGGTGGATACTTTTCATAAAAACTGTTCTCCGTCAGTCGGTTCATTTCAGAATGTTTCTGGTTGCAGGACCCCCCTTCATGCTGCAGCCTTTTCTGACCATGTGGAGTGTGTTTCCCTTCTTCTGAGCCACAGGGCTCAGGCAAACGTTATCGACACTCAGACGCACACGACCCCACTGATGATGGCCGCTGTTAACGGGCAGACAAACGCTGTGGGTGAGTGCTTACAGACACGCAGGGATGAACTGAAACTATTCCCTTTGGAGACTCCTCGTGTGTAATTAGTAGTGTTGCACATCTCTGTGTGAGACGATTCGATACGCATCTAGATACAAAGGTTACGGTTCGATTCAAAAACGATATATTTTAAAAGCAGAACGATTTGATTCGATTCGCCTTTCGATTATACCTTTGAACCGTAGATGACAGCAGCTTCAAGTCCTGTTGCTCTTTCCATCACTGTAGTGGTTTTGTCTTTAGGGGCAAAGGATCACGCTCTCTGTACCTCTTGACTTCTTCAATGGCCTGGTCCCTCACAGATCTAGCTGGTCCAGCGCTGACAATTTTCTTTTTACAAGGAGGTTTATCATCTGAAATAGAAAACAATTACCAATGACGGAATCTTATATCTGGGCTCTTAACGTATGAACCAAATCCTGAAATCCTTCCCCCTCCACTATATCGTATGGCCATAAGCCCTTAGCGATAAAACGGGTTATTGATGCCGTTATATCCTTAGCTCGTGATGAACTGTCGCCGAGTTGCCCGTAAAATTTAGTGATAACGTTACCCGTCGCTCTCTGTGTGGCAGCTGCCTGCTCCTGCTCGATGTTATGGGGCTTGAGAAGTTCGCCATACTCCTCTGTGTTTTCTCGTTGCATGTTGGTCAAGGTCTGTTGTGCTACCAGTGTACTTCAGAGGTGCTCTGCATAGCTTACAAATAGCGTGGTTTTTGTCGAGTTTTCCGTTCTTGTAAAACCCAAAAACGTTCCACACTTTAGATTTTTGTCTGGCTGCTGTACTGAAAATCTTCCGCTGTGACTCGCTAGCGCTGCTACTATTTTCATCCTTTCTCGTCGTCTTGGTGAGCTACGGAGCATGCGTGAGAATAGCTTCGCGGGCATTCCCTGCTCACATGCTGTTTTAGAGACGCACTGTCAACGTATTGCTTGTCTTGCGATACCCTGTCCATGTCTCTTAAACCGATTCATCTCAGTATTTGTGGCTGGTTGCTGTTGATTTATACGGCTGCTACCGATGCAGCCATATAAATAGTTTGTCCAACTGGATATCCGGTCGTATCGGTTTATCTTTCACAACTCTAGTAATTGGTTTAATTCTTGTGTTACAGAAGTGCTGGTGAGCAGCGGTAAAGCAGACCTGTCTCTGCAGGACACAAACAAGAACACCGCTCTGCATCTAGCCTGTAGTAAGGTAACAGCCAGTGATTTATGCAAAAACAAGTTGTGTTTACTTTTTATTGAACTATAAAAATACACCAGGTTGGATTCTCTACATTTTTGTGGTAAAAATGTTCAGACCATAAGAGAAGCACCATGAACAGAACACTATGATGGTGTTAAGTGCTGTAAACCTGTGCAGTGACTTGGTAATCAGTCAACTGTTGTGCAGTAAATGTACTAACCCACAGATCTGCTCTTTATTTAAAATGTCCCAGTAGTTGTTGTGTTTTTTCCTGCACGTCTGTGGTCTGGTTCCAACAGATGCAGGAACACACAGCTGGTTTAACTTTTCTCCACTCCCTAAAAATGTTGGTGAAAAAATGCACAAGCTGGCATGGCTACACGTTAGAGTCGCATTCAGCCCAAAAAATTCGACCCAAACCCAGCCCCAGCCCCAGCCCGTAGCCATCATTTCTGAACCCCACCCGGACCCGACAAATGAACTGACTGCTTATATAGATATAAACTCTCTGCGGACATGCGTGGCTGAATAAAGGGGTCAGAAGATCGGAGCTGAGGGCGTGTTTGTCCTTTCATGACCATCAAAGCGCATTAAATCCCTGCTTCTGCTGCATTCTGCATTATTCAGACATGGACCCTACTCTGACATGTCTGCTTTGGGATCGCACCTGTTTGGGTCGTCGGGTGCACGTGTGCGGAGTGCAGCGGCTGAACATCCATTTGGGCGATGGATCACTTCCTGGCAGTACAGTCCATCTGAAGCTCAACTTTTTTTTACCTCTTTCAAGGTCGGTCAGCTCGCGGTGAATTGGCCACGTGCGGCTGGTGATTATATGGCAAGCCATGTTGCCATATAATTGGATCTTCACCCGCAAGCGTCTGCTGACGCAATCAAAAGCCTGACACCGACCCGGCCCAAGTAGGTATCTCTGCAGCCAAATTCGGAAGGCGTATCTGGGCGGTCATATCTGATTGGACTATAGGAAAATGGGCGTATCTGGGCGATCATATCTGATTGGACTATATGAAAATAGGCGTGTCTGGCCGGCCGCACCTGATTGGACGATAGAAAAATGGGCGTGTCTGGCCGGCCACATCTGATTGGACGATAGAAAAAAAGGCTGAACGATAAAATGCCGTAACCACAGACACATTATGTCTAAAAACAAGGTGTTATTGGCAGATTGTGTTAACCACAGGCATATTATGTCTATGGTGTTAACCGGTTCGACATTAGCGGCGTCTCGGTTCGACATTGCTCCAGTTTACTGCCGCGGCGTCTCCATAACTTCTTTTTTCGCCTCTCTTAACACAGAACTTCCGGTTACATTTCAAAATAAGAGCAACATAACTGGGTAATGGGGAGAGCTAAATGTTGGGTTTTTTTTTTAATACCTAGCCATAACATTAAAAAACAAATTCCATTTTGGTTGTTGAAAAATGTGAACAAAGTTACAATCGATTCATAAAGAAAGAAAAATATTAATGATACTTAAACTGGCCTTGGGACAAAGGATGTTTCCTTTAAATTCACATTGTCTTGTTCAACCTGCAGTCACTGCAGATGAGTGATTCTCAGGTTCTGTCAGATTTCTGCACCTGGAGCAGGTATTCTGTTTACTGGTTAACTTCCTCAGCTGTCTCACATTTTAAAGGTCAACCCTACTCCATGTTTCAGTAGAAAACCAGCACATTTAGGAGTCAGTACATAACCAGACTTTTGGCCCTCACACCTATACCCAGTTGCTCATGCTGCATGATGAGATCAGATTTATCCATATTTTAGAAATTACATTTAGCTTAGTCGACAAAACAATACAAATGAAGACCATCTTAAAAAAAACTCTTGGTTTTGCAGTAAGCAGCCTGATTTCAAACTGACATCTTGGCCAAAGGTAAAATAAAAATCTTTTGTGTTCTCAGAAAAGTTGTTTCAGGACCTCCAATAAACTTATGTACACATCAAAGCACACAAGACATCCATCCATCCATCCATTATCTTTACCCGTTTATTCCATTTTGGGTCACGGGGGTCGCTGGTGCCCATGTCCAGCAATCACTGTGCGAGGGGTGGGGGACACCCTGGACGGGTCACAAGTCCATCACAGGGCCACATAGAGACAAATGAGACAAACAAACATTCACTCTCTCACTCACACCTAGGGGCAATTTAGAGTTACCAATCAGCCTAACATGCATGTTTTTGGTCTGTGGGAGGAAACCGGAGTACCTGGAGAAAACCCACGCATGCACGGAGAGAACATGCAAACTCCACCCAGAAAGGCCCCTGGACCCGGGTTTGAACCAGGGACCTGCTCACCGAGAGGCAGCAGCTCTACCAGTTGTGCCACCGTGCTGCCCGCACACAAGACAGATTCAGGAATTCTCTTTGTTTTCCAGATTTCACATTTTTTTATTACCTTAAAACATACTCAGACAACATTTGATGCATCATTGAATTTTTTTAATGTGTTTATTGGGACATCCATTTTTAGAAGTCATCATAGCATCTGTTGGAAACACAGAACATAGTACAGTTAGGGTGTTGCTAGTTGTTACTTAATCCTGGATTGGATTTTAAAGTTAATTTTGATATTTTTTTCACAAGGAAAAAAAAAGTTGATTTCCTAAAGTTTAACTATAAATGAAGGAATTTGTACATTCAGGTAATTTAAAATTAAGTAATTTCTCTAACATCCAACCCATTTTAGCCACTGAGCCATACCAAACACCCATAATCTATTCTTGAATGAATTATTGACTATTATTGACAAATTACAGACTTTTTATTGAATAAGTTATTACTCATTATTGAATCATTGACAATTTACACTCATGTTTGTGTTAACTCATGTTGCAACAAGGTCAGCAACTTTTGACTATTACTATGAACTATGTTAAACTTTGGAGGTGATTTATTTTGAAAGTCAACATCAGATGTTGGTCAACATTGTTGAGCAACATCTTGGGGTCTTCTAGAGTCAACCTGAAGTGAGAGTGGTTCCTGACATGGCAGAAAGACATAGATATAATTAACAGCTTTTATTTATTTATTTTTCAGCTAATAACAACTATTATTTATTTGTTTTTCATATTTTTCAGTTATACTCAGCTTTTAAATATTTATTTTTCAAGTATTAAGAACTTTTATTTTCAGCTTTTATTTTGAAAAGCACCACCCAGTTGTTGTAAACGTGCACAGTGAGAGCTGCTGTGGAGGTTCACTTTACCTCAGTGCGTTACGACAACAACGAGAGAACGGTCGAAACTATCGTGACCTACAATAAACGTACTTCAATAATATGCATAAGTGAAAACATAACATGCTTTATAAGTACAATAAACCATATTTCTTTGTCAAACATCGCAAAGAAACGTTACCTCATCAATAATCCTCGTGACTTTAAAGGTTACCCACAGCCAATCAGTGTTCGCCGCCGACAAACGCCTATTAAATACTGTTAGCCAATCAGTGTTCGCCGCCCATAAACGCCTACTCGCCAGAAACGCCCACTTTTGGTCTGCAGAGAACCCCTTCTCACCCGGCCCCCCCATCCAGCGCATTATTATGACCTGGCCCGACCCAAATTCGGGCTGGGCTTGGGGCCCGGGTTAGAAATGACAGCTGTACTACATGTGCATGTAAATGATGTTAAACTCATGTAAAGACGGGAGAGGGAGCTGAATGAAGCTGCTTCTTTCCTTTCAGGGTCACGAAACGAGTGCCTTGTTGATTCTGGAGAAAATCAGCGACAAGAACCTCATCAACTGCACCAACACTGCGCTCCAGACGTATGTCGTCCAACACAGAAGCACGTACCTGTTCTCTGACTGGACATCTTGTAACTGTGTACCCCCCCCTCCCCCCACAGGCCACTGCACGTTGCAGCCAGAATGGGCCTGACAGTCGTCGTCCAGGAGCTGTTGGTGAAAGGAGCCAGCGTGTTAGCAGTGGATGAAAATGGTCAGCATTTTTCTCGATGTTTCAGGATGCACAATAATTATTTAATTTATGGGTGACTTATGACCCATCTCCCCCCCACCCCCACCCCACCTGTTTCTTATTCACTCAGGTTACACCCCAGCTTTGGCTTGTGCTCCAAATCGTGATGTAGCCGACTGCTTGGCTCTCATCCTCAACTCAATGATGCCCACCTCACCCATGGTCACGATAGCAGCCTTACCCACCCTGTCTCTCACTCAGACGGTCATCAACCACCACCCCGCCTCGAACCACATCTCCAAAGGTGTTGCCTTTGACACCCCACCCGCTCTGAGACCTGACCACACCTCGTACTGCAGGCCCGAGAGGCCGCTGTCCTCCATTTCTGCAGATGATGAACTGAATGACTCCGACTCGGAGACGTACTGAGGACAGGGACAGACCTGTAGATAATTCTGGCGGGCTAGCCAGCCACTCAGGAGCCTTAACAGATAACTGACAGACAGATGGAGACAATGGGGCAGGTTATTTTTAGGTAAGCTTCTTCAAAATCTAAAAATAACCTTTATATAAACCACATACCTGTTATCCTAAGGTGCATCCCCACTCAAGGGGAACTACAGTGTAGATGAAAGTGCAGACACACTACAGTTTTTAGCCCTGACAGCACTGCACGGTCAGTAACATGACCTGTATCTTTTCAAATATGAAACAGTATTTTATTTTATGAGCTAAGCTTGAACCGTTTGTGGATTTTCTCTTAAATGGTTTTAACCCTTTTCAAAGGTTTGAACCTGTTTCTTACAAGAGCTCCAAGTGATGTAAGGCTCAGAGGATGTTTTTTAAAGCATGATTGCCTGAAGCAACAGAGGAACAGTCTAATGGGACCAGCTGATTAAGGTTCTTTCCTACTGTACTTAATGCTTTTTTATTTATAGTTCCTCGTTCAGCTGTCATGCAGACCCTGACGACTGTCACGAACGTTAATCATGTTGAGTAGATGATTATGAAACCACCAGTCATTAATGAATTCTTTATATTTATATGTCTGAGAGCTGATTGTGACAGCAGGTAGATGTCAGACCCATTTCCTGTACAGCTGTTTCAACCTGAATGAACGACCTGTGGGATTGTCACCTTTCAATGCTGAAACTATTTAATGATTGTTTTCTGTACTGGAGGCTGAAAGCAGTGACTGTGTGTGTGCGTGCGTGTGTGAGAGTGTGTGAGCGATGAAGACAGACATTACTAAATATTGCCTTTTTAGGATTATGCAAATTTCAGACAGAGGTTGGATACTTGGTGCAATGTTTGTAAAGATTAAGTAACAAATGAATAAACATTTGTTTTGGTTTAGTTTGTGTATTCAAGAAAACGTGTTACAGCCACCATAAAAATCAATAATATTGATTACTGCTGATCGTTTCGATGTCTGCAAAATGATGCAAGATGCCAAATTCAATGAAACCTGAAGAGTTCGGATGTCGGCTGTTCTCTTTCCCCGAGCTGTTCATTCATCGTCCAGGTGGTACCTTCGTCCGTACAGAGAGGCAGTGACCAAGCCACGGGTCGTGCTCGAGTGTTTCATGGCCACTCTCCCATCTGCAGTTGTCTCCAGCTGCTCAGGCTTCTCCAGGACCAGACGGCTTGCCAGCACTGCAGGGTACACGTGTCTGGTCTCGAAGCGCCCCTCCAACAAGAAGTCCATCTTTGACTCGGCCTCCTCCACTTCCTGCCCACAGGAGCTGGCCTCTGTGTCTGCACAGCGGACCACTGCACACACCTGTAGATGGAGCGGAGGTAGATGATCACTGGTAGAAAAGTGCTTTAAAACCATCAGAATGTGATTTTTACCTGCACGGCGTAACGTCCGTTCACAGTGTGCGTTCCTGAGAATGCTCCCAGTGCATAGAGCTCCTTTTGTTTATCGTGTGCTGTCCACTTGTACTGAAGGTGGCAACAAAAGGTGCCGTCGCACACCGTGAGTTCGCCCCCCGATTCCTTTAGGAGGACAAATTTAAACGGGTCATGCATCATGGATGACGTGAAGGTGGGGTAGGTGGGTGGAGGAGGATCAGCACAGCTGTCCGTGTGGCAGTAAGCAGCCGTGGCAGCCAGCGATGGTGTGGAGGCAGTCGTATCTACTGCAGTATTCTGTCTCCCCCACAGCGGGTCTAAGACTGGCACCCTGGCCACAAGCAGCCTGCCCTCCTCTGGGTCGCCCCTCTTGGCGTGGTGGTAGGTGGCAGAAGAAGGGGTGTAGATGCCACTTCCTGTCATGCCGAGTCGGTCGTTCCGAACGTTGGCAGCCAGCAGAGTAACGTTGGCGCCCATGCTGAATGCCCACTGAAACTGAATGGAGTCCAGCAGGGGGAGCTGGTTCATCCAGGCCGTGGGGAAGATCAGCTGACGGACATCCTGGAAGAGGAGTAAAAACTGGAGTAAATGGGGTCAAATATTTTCAGTAAGTTGTCGTGTCGGTGTGTTTTCTACCTTTTCCACAAGAGTTACTGTAGGATGTTTGAACAAGATGTCAAAGCAGATGATGAGGCCAAACTTCCCAGCGAAAGGTGTTTCAAACGTAACGATTTCTGCTCGTGGAGGTGTGTTAAAGGACTCCTCAAAGTAAAGGTTGTGTTTATGATAGCGTGCCACCAGGAGACCATCAGAACTGTGTGGGGAAAACAAAGGTTTAAGTTATAAAAAAAAGACAAATATGATCACTTCTTTTTACTGAAGCTGCACTCAGCACCTGAAAACCACATTGGTGTTGAACTGCCAGCGTCCATCAGAAGGACAGGCTGTGGACGGGTCTGTTTTCAGGGGACAGGGTTGCAGATCAGCCATGTTTGCCACTAGGTAGAGGTTGTAGCGACGGGCCATACAGCTCAGTCTCTGGAGAACCTACGTGACAAACGTGATATAAACACTCCATATAACTTGGTTTCATCTTACATTAAAACGCTTGTTTCATATTTCTGTATGAAGCAGTTTGCTGTCAGAATGCAGGTTTACTTGTGGTTCCTAGAGTTTCTAACAGTAAAATGGTAGGCAGAGCTTTAAGTTATCAGGCTCTTGTGTGGAGCCAACCTCCAATTTCTTTCTGTGAAGCTGACGCTGTCTACTTTTAAGACTCGGCTTAAGACTTTCTGTTTTGATAAATCCTATAGTTAGGGTTGGCTTTGGTTTCCCGAGTTATCCTATAGATATACTGCTCTAGGCTTAGACTCCTGTCACCACTTCGTCCTGCCAGGTCAAGGTAGATGACCACCTGTCCCGAGCCTGGTTCTGCTGAAAGGTTTCTTGTTAGAAGGGAGATGTTTTTTCTAATGACACCGATGTGTTGCTTAGAAACCACTCGGCCTGCTACAACTTTTACTAATTAGCATTTCAAAATGTCACGACGTGTTGTTCAGTGGAATAACTTTTGTTATGAACTGACGCTGTACAAACAAAATGGCTCAAATGAGTTGTGGTGTCATTTTTTTAACATCCGTGTCCACAGAAGTTGAATGTGAGCTCGTTTGATGTAACTGCCTCTTTACCTCAGTGTTGTTGTGCCTGTGTGGCTCCTCGCAGGGGTTCCAGCTCTCCTGCTGGGGGTCAGGAACCGTTTCTAAATAGCCATAGATGGATGAACGGGTGTAGTTAAAACCATGAATGCCGTCTTCTGGAAACACAAGTATCTGAGCACCCTGAGTGAGAGCAGATGAAACGGGTTCATCAGCTGATCAAAAAACAAACAAAAACAATCACAAAACTTGTGTCAAACATTCAACCTTTATTTATACAGGTTAACCCCATGGAGCCTCGGGGGCTCATTTACGAGAGAAACCTGATTGTAATATTGATGACAAAATATAAACTACTTTGATCATCAAGTCACCCCGATGATAAACATCGCCTCATCTGATCTGTGACATCAATCAAGCAGAATTTGATCTTTACAAGTTTAAGAAGCATAACTTCTATCCTGAGATAAATTATGACTGACCTAAGGTGAGGTCAGTGAACAAGGCTATTCTGGCAGATCCTGATCGCCCACTGAGCGAGCGCTGCTTCTGGACGCAGGTATCGCTCCAGATGTGAGTCTTCCGAAGATGGCGGAGTGAGCAGTCGCAGCTTGCAGTCTCCGGTGTAAATAGTTTGTGTCCAGTCCTTGAATGTAATGTCGTGTGCTTTTGCTACACGCAGCGAGTTCATTGAAAGCTTCTAAGAAGTCTGGTGATTTTTTTTTGTAGCGAAATATAAACTTTACAAGTGTCTTTTCTTGAACGGGCTAACAGGTGGACGAAACGTTAGCTACGATGGACGAACATGACTACGGCCTGGTCGCTCTTCCCAGTGTGAGTGAAGATGGAGACTGCAAAAATACAGACGTTAGTGCTGACCAACAGATGTCTAAGACGGAGAAGATCAACCAGGAACACACTCCAACTAAACCTCCCCACCCTAAAAGGCTGAAGGAAGGCAACGCCGACCCTCAGCGTGAGTGCGACCTCAAGACTTTTCTAGAAGCTGTGAGTTCACTGACGAGAAAGATGGATGCACAAACTGAACTTCTGCAGAAGTATGAGAGAAAGATTGAGGAGAATGCTGCTGCTATTAATGTGAACAAAGAACATCGAGGGGCTGCAGGAAACAGTCAGAGAGCTTGAAGAGGAGAACAAACAGCTGAAGGAGTCTGTGATGGAACAAGCTCGATACAAAAAGAGGGGGAGGACACCAGAGAGGAGGTCATTGGCATTTTGACCAGCGTGGTGCGCATCTCAGTGGATCAGCTTCGTGGGACAGTCGACACCGTACATTGCCTGGGAAGGAAGAGTGACCCCGCCACTTCAAACAACGCTCCGCGGTCAATAATAATCCAGTTCGTGGCAAGAACGGTTCGAGACGAGGTCTGGAAGAGATCCAAGGATGCCAGGGTCTGTCAGGAGAAGCGTATCCAGTTTGAAGAAGATTTCTCCAAAGAGGACAGGGAAGCTCGCAAGAAGTTGTGGCCGCTGGTACGAGATGCCAGACAGCGAGGGCAGAGAGCTTTCCTGAAGGAAGGATACGCTCTGATCAACAACCGGAGAGTCGACCCTTCATAGACACTCACTGAGCTTTTCACTCTGAATTTTATTCAGAGTGTTATTACCGATAAATGATCTCAATAATAGATAATGTTTTGATTCACCTGATATGTCTTAAAAGTTAAATGCACCTTGTTCTGATAGTAGATGGGACAAGATTTCTCATTCCTGCACATCTTATGATTCCGTGTTCTACCTCAAAAGTTTTTAGGTATATTATCTTTTATTTCTTTGAATGCTCGGGGGCTTAAAAACAATGTGAAACGAAAAACTGTTTTTTTCTTTTTTGTAAGGAGCAAAGAGCTAATTGTGTTTTCCTACAAGAAACTCATTCTGGTGAAGATGATGTGAACTTTTGGAAGTTACAGTGGGGTGATTCTATTGTTGTCAGTCATGGGACGTCACACTCAGCAGGTGTTTTGATTCTGTTGAACAGATTTCCAGGCAAGATTTTAAATCATACTAGTGACACAAACGGGCACTGGCTGATGGTGATAACAGAAATTAATGATGAAAACTTTATGTTGGTGTGTGTTTATGGTTACAATGAAAGAGTCAAAAACAAAACTGATATGTGACTTATGTCAACATATTACAGATAGTACTCTTACTCAACAGATAAAGTTATACAGGTCCTTCTCAAAAAATTAGCATATTGTGATAAAGGTCATTATTTTCCATAATGTAATGATAAAAAATAAACTTTCATATATTTCAGATTCATTGCACACCAACTGAAATATTTCAGGTCTTTAATTGTTTTAATACTGATGATTATGGCATACAGCTCATGAAAACCCAAAATGCCTGTCCCAAAAAATTAGCATATCATGAAAAGGTTCTCTAAACAA